>NC_134247.1:26145293-26449001 GCF_965152275.1 Natator depressus | reverse complement strand
TGGAGTTTGGGGTGCAGAAGGGGGCTCCAAGCTGAGGCAGGGGTTTGGGGTGCAGGGGGGTGAGGGCTCTGGCTGGGGGTGTGGGCTCTGGGGTGGGGCCAGGGATAAGGGGTTTTGCGTGCAGGAGGGGGCTGAGAAATGGGGTGGGGGTGTTTGGGGGGGTGCGGGCTCCAGGATGGAGTTTGGGTGCAGGAGGGGGCTCCAGGCTGGGATGCAGGAGAGGGTTCGAGGTGCGGGGTCCCGCTGGCTCTTTCCACAGCTTCCCGGCCAATGGGAGCTGTGGAGCCTGCCCTTGGGGTGCTAGACAGAGGCTCTGTACCTTGGGAGTGCCTACACTCCCAGAGCCAATGCCAAGACTCTGCTCAGACCCACCAAGTCAAGTGCACATGGGATCCAGTGGGTGGATCCAAACACAGCAGCCTGTTGAGCATCCACCAAGGACAGCTCATCCAGTCTTGTAATAAACATTAGAGGTCACATCGCTGCTAGACATTTTAAAGTTGGTGAAATCCCTTGGGACTAAAGAGGACATTTCAAGGCTATAGGTGTAATAGCAAAGCAAGCCAGAGCTTCCTTCCATGTCCAATTTCTGAGGAAGACTTCTTTCCATCAAGTTCCTGGAGATCATGGCATTGTCCAAGACCTTTTGAACTAATAAGGTACTATGGACTCCTCAGGATGGAATCCACTGCGCTAGAAGTAGCATACAGAAGACACTACATCGACATTTGTACAAGAGGCTAAACTGTTGATTATCTCCATTCTTGAGTGTTGGCAACAAAATAGCCTCAAGTATGTCAAGTACAAATCAGTTCCACGCTTATTAGAAGGTTTACCACTTAACCAATTTTGTTGGTCATATTAGCAATCCCTTAAAACAAACTTATTGTATACGAGAAAATTATTTAAGGAACCAAGATTTATGGTCCTGGGATTAGTATTATGAAGATTTTAATAGTAATTTCACCCTTAAATTAAGACTATAGGAATCAGTCTCTCCTCCATAATCTAATTTTCTTCTCATTTTCTTTCTCTTATAGGGTTTCCTTGTAGCAATTTTATACTGCTTTGTTAACGGAGAGGTAAGGCACCCCAACGTGTGTTACTAGTTGATTTCTGTAGAATTTTCAAGGCAATGAATAGAATGACAATAAAATAATACAGTACTGACCACTGCGATTTCCATGAGTGCAGTCTCCTAAACAGGCAATAACCTCTTTTTATCAGGAGAGACAGTAGCCAGATTCAGCCCTCGCTAAGGTAAATAAAAATGCAGAGTAACTCCACTAGTGCTTTTTATGCTAGAACAACTCCACTAGTTTCAGTGAAGTCAGTAAAAAATAAAATTTCATACAGACAATGACATGTTTATACTGCTCTTTCTATCATACACTGAAATGTAAGTTCAATATTTATTTTCTAATTGATTTATTTTATAATGATATGGTAAACATGATGAAGTAAGCAATTTTTCAGTAATAGCGTGGCTGTGACACTTTTTTGTATTTTTATGTCTGATTTTTTAAGCAAGTAGTTTTTAAGTGATTGAAACTTGGGGTACACAAGACAAATCAGACTCCTGAAAGGGGTACAGTAGTCTGGAAAGGTTGAGAGACCCTGCTCTAGATTTACAGGTAGGGATAGGGTCCAAAGTGACCTAGACAAATTGGAGGATTGGGCCAAAAGAAATCTGATGAGGTTCAAGGATGACAAGTGCAGAGTCCTGCATTTAGGAAGGAAGAATCCCATGCACAGGCTGGGGACCAACTGGCTAAGCAGCAGTTCTGCAGAAAAGAACCTGGGGATTACAGTGGACGAGAAGCTGGATATGAGTCAGCAGTGTGCCCTTGTTGCCAAGAAGGCCGGCGGCATATTGGGCTGTATTACTATGAGCACTGCCAGCAGATTGAGGGAAGTGATTATTCCCCTCTATTCAGCATTGGTGAGGCCACACCTGGAGTATTGCATCCAGTTTTGGTCCCCCCACTACTGAAGGGATGTGGACAAATTAAAGAGTCCAGCGGAGGGCAACTAAAATGATTAGAGGGCTGGGGCACATGACTTACGAGAAGAGGCTGAGGGAACTGGGGTTATTTAGTCTGCAGAAGAGAAGAGTGAGGGGGGATTTGATAGTAGCCTTCAACTACCTGAAGGAGGGTTCCAAAGAGGATTGAGCTAGGCTGTTCTCACTGGTGGCAGCTGTCAGAACAAGAAGCAATGGTCTCAAGTTTCAGTTGGGGAGGTCTAGGTTGAGTATTAGGAAACACTATTTCACTAGGAGGGGGTGAAGCACTGGAATGGGTTACCTAGGGAGGTGGTGGAATCTCCTTCCTTAGAGGCTTTTAAGGCCCAGCTTGACAAAGCCCTGCCTGGGATGATTTAGTTGGTGTTGGTCCTGCTTTGAGCAGGGGGTTGGACTAGATGACCTCCTGAGGTCTCTTCCAACCCTGATATTCTGTGGTTCTGTGATTCTACCTGGGACCCCAGAGACCTGGGTTATACCTCCAGTTCTGTCACTGGCCTGCTGTGCAAACTTGGACAAATCAATCACTGCTCTATGCCTCAATTTCTCCATCTGTAAAATGATAAGGATACTGACCTCCTCTGTAAAGCACTTTGAGATCTGCAGATGAAAATGCCATATAAGAGCCAGATGTCATCATTATTGTTTTTGTTTAAATGAGGAATACACGACTAGTGGCGGGCAGGAATTTTGGGGCTCTGTGTGTGTGTGTGTGTGTGTGTGTGTGTGAGAAACAGGGTCAGTTTTCATAAACCTCCTGATTCAAAACATTTTTGAAAAAAATTCTGAAATTGTCAAAATATCCCGTTTTAACATTTTTTTAACCAGAAAAAATTGTTTTTTCCTGTCAAAATGACCTTTTGTTTCAAAGGTTTAGTAAAATGTCTAAATCAAAAAAACTCTTCAAAATTATCAAAATTAAGTGCTTTGATTGACCCAAACAAAAAATATTTTGTTTTCTTGGCTTGCAAAACTGTGTTGACATTTCATCCCAATTTGGAATAAGAACATTTTTCAGTATCTCAAAAATTTTCATGGTATGGAAAAATCATTTCTCATCCTGCTCTAAACAAGACATTTTTATGGAGGCACCACTTCCTGCTTCATAGTTAAGGTTGTGTTTTGTTTCTCATTTAAAGCAGGGACTTAACATCTTTGTTATATATGAAAAATCCTCCCCAGATTACATCACTTATTCTGAGTAAATCTTGTGCATAGGCTTTGGAGGGTTTTTTTTTTGTTTTTTTTTTTTAAGATTAACAGTCTTTATCCTTCTTAACTGAGGCTGAAGAATAATCTTCAGGTGACATTGTTTTTGGGTTTCTGGCTTATTGTTCATGTCTGATATTTTTAATAATTAAAAAAAGGAAATTCCTAGATAAAATTACATTAAGATGGAGTTAAAGTTGGAATTCCTTATTGGTAGTGTAGGGCATCTACTTAGGACAAGTAAATTTACAGGGATGTGGACATTAGATCTGCAACTGAGTGCCTGTGGCATATTGTTGTTAACTCTGTCCTGTAGTGAGGGAAAAAAACAGAAAAAACTCCTATGTGTCTTTAAAAATCAGTTTAATCTAGTGTGGGACCAATAACACTAAAATATCTTATAAATAATAGCAGTGCATAATGACCCTACAGGACATAGCTAAGGTTCTTTGGGTGCCCTAACTGTATACAGTATTTCCTGATTGTATCATTTGGATTTCTTTTAAATTTAACCTTAATTCTGAATTTCCTGAGTATATAATGTTTGTCTTCTAGAGATAATTACAATATTCCTGTAATTACAGTATCCCTTATCCTAAGTAACTGATATGTACTTTTAGTCTGAACTCCTTCATATAGTTTTTGTCTGGAAATAAATATTGTGTTTGGTTTAACAGTCATTAAACTTCTGCAGGAGAGCTAGAAAAATGGCAGCTGAGCTTAATCAGAACTAAACTGAAATATGTGAGCTGAACAAACTTCTAGGTGCCCCAACTCAAACATGTACAGAAATCTCTCCCTAAAGCTGCATTTAGCCATACTTTTTTTTAGTCCTTATGAACTGAAGTTGCAAAAATGGAAAACAGACGTACATCAAAAATATGACTGCATTTGCACACATAACTGGTTTCAGAGTAGCAGCCGTGTTAGTCTGTATCCGTAAAAAGAAAAGGAGGACTTGTGGCACCTTAGAGACTAACAAATTTATTAGCGCATAAGCTTTCGTGAACTACAGCTCACTTCATCGGATGCATGCAGTTCCACATAATTTGTTAGTCTCTAAGGTGCCACAAGTCCTCCTTTTCTTTTTACACATAACTGGGTAAGTGCTCTTGCAAATAGCCAGATATATATCTAACTGGAAGACCAGGAGGAACTTTTTTGTCTATCTCCTGTGCGGCGTTCTAGTTATCTACATAAGGCAAGCATACAATACAGGAGGTTCACTGAGGCCTAGAAGCATGTGTGATATTCAGAAAATTAAGGGACAGATTCTGAACAAATTCTACAGTGCACATGAAAATGGCAATTTTCCTCCAGTATTAACTTGGCCAAATCTGGAAAGATTTTTATGGGGACAGTGAAAGAAAACATTCTGATTATAGGATTATTCCACTATGAGGCATTTCAGTTTCCTACTCCACAGCATGGAGGTGTGATAGCAGTTCATAAAACCAGTTGAAAAAAATGTTTGATGTTGTCAAGACTAAGTAGTTTTCACTAAAATTATTCTTGGAAATAACTGAACCACTTTTGCTCAAACTCTCAAAAAAATTCTACCTCAGGCAGAAGTCAAGTCTGAATTTTAAGAAGCAAAAATCAGAATTTCCATCCTTCAGGAAATGCCAATATTCTGAAATTGTTTAGTCCCATAGGGATGACAAGTCAAAACGTCAAATTTTTCGCAGAACAGAGAGTTCCAAAAATGTTTGATTCAGAAATGCTGGAACATTTTATTTTGACATTTTTGATCTAAACTAAACATTTTGACATCCCTAGATTGAAACATTTCATGGTGGCTCATTTCAATATTGAATTGTGTCTGCCTGAGCTACCGTGAGTGTCGCATTCTCCCACTCTGCTCTGTGGGCTGGGCTCCCTGGTTGGACTACATCCGCTGCGGTACACTGTAGTCATGGGGTTCTCATGATGGACCATGATGGTTCAACCAGAGGGAAGATGTAATCCAGTTGGAACATAGGAGCTGTGCAGAATTGGAGGATGCTCAATACTGATAGAATCTTCACCTAATTCAACTGCCAAACTCCAAAAAAGACTACTGAGCATGTGCGAACTGAGATTTTTCAAAGGTTTGTACCTTGGCAAAAATTGGGCATTTTTTCACAGGAACAGCAAAAGGCAGATCTCTGACGCCTGCCAATTTCAAGTCCCTACTTCAAAGCATGGAGGCACTAGGGGAATCTCATAAAATTCTTACTAGTATTTCATTAACATCAGCAAAATAATGTATTTTTTCCTAATCTCATCAGACACTCTTGAACCATTGTTGGTGAAACTTTCCAAAATGATTCAGCCTGAAGCAGACATCTTGCAAGAAAACCTTCTGCCCGAAAAGTTACAGTTTAGCATAGGCAACTGAAAACAGGAAGTGTTAGGCAACCTTAACTTTAGCCATCACTACCTGTGCCACCTATAATTACAAACCCAAAATCTACATGAAAAGAACACTATTCAAGTTGAAAAGTCAAACACTCAAGTTAGGATGGGACAAGGGAAACCTTAATTTGTCCCCTTTTGTGTGGATGCATAGGCAACTTTTATTCTTGACTCGGAAACCATCATAATGGTGGTTTAGCACAGCTTTCCTATGGTTTCTTTTTTAAAAAAACGGAAAACAGAAATTCTATAATGTGCAACACTAACAACTCCTGCCTAGGCCGTGAGCAGCAAACCAGCCCCATCAGTTCCACAGCACCTAATCTCTTCCACTGAAGATAAAGGATACCTCTACTAGCACTCAGTGCTAGTAGGCTGTTATCTCCTTGGCCTAGCTACTTGTGAGGGACATCAAACATTGGCTTACCTATGCAGCAGTAGACCTGTTGTACTGACAGCATGTACATTTGATCACCTCTTCCTGGGCAGCATCATGGTGAGAGGGTAAGGCTTGGAGCTTCTTTATGAGAGGCTGGAATTCTCTTCCTAGCTTTCTCAGAAGTGACATACTGCAACTGCTCAGCTACTCCTGTAAGACAGGCTGATACTTGCCTGCACAAGAGGAGGCCTAGCTCAATGACAAGGGTTCCAAAGTGCACAGAATTACTAATAGCACTCAGCAAAAGTAAGACTTGAACTCGTGGCCGGCTGGCTCCTTATGAAGTGGACTTTCCCTAGGCCAAAGGGTACACTGATGCTGTTTGTGGTAGGGCTGTAGATCCATTTTGTCTACGTGCTGTCTGGAGTTACAGCTCCATGTGCAGTGCTGCCACTGGGACGATGCATGTGGAGGGCTATACAGTATTATACAAACCACAGACCAGAGCATACAACTCATACAAATTGCCCAGGACTATCTCCTGCCCAATTTCAAAGTCCTGCACCAATCCCCAGTGGTTCTAAGCATTTCAAAACAAAAAGTCCCGTAAAGGAAAGTGTTTGGGGATATAAACATAGGAGTCACTGTCACTCCCTCTAGAGTGTAGTGTGGTGAATGGAGCAGGAACTGGCTAGCTCGGGAGACTGACACAGGAATGCAGTCTTTCACCTCTCAGTCATGGTAGCCAGCTGCTAAGTGGGCTATTTGACATAATTTGCTGGTCTCCACACACTTACTGTTAGACAGGCAGCCACATCCCAACAGCTACTTCACAGACAACCCTCTTGTTGGCAGGTGTATCAGAAAGTCCAGGTCTGAGTTGGCCCTGTGGTCTGACCTCTGCTTTGTCCCCTAGAGCGCTCGCACCAAGTCAGGGCTGAGACACGGCAACTTGCTTGTTCTTACACTGCTCTGTGAGTAGTTGAAAGGACAGACTGCAGGGCTGTCAGCCCAGCATCTTTTGCCTGCATGAAAGTCACCACACAGAAATACCTTGTGTCAGGTTGTTTTCTTCTTCCAACAGGTGAAAGCAGAACTCCAAAAGCAATGGTCCCGCTTCCTGCTGGCTGATCCATTTGGCTGCATGCAGTGCTTCCTTGGGGAAAACATCAAATATCTGGGAAAATGTTCAAAGAAGCAAAAACATCAGCACTTTGCCAATAACAGGTTGTGTATGGAAGTGAGCGAGCCCTGGGCTGTGCAGCTCCAGCAGGCGCTGTTGAATAGGAGAGCAGTCCTTAGCTCAGAGCCAGGCCCCACTGGAGAGCCCTACCCCAGGGCTAGTGTGTCCGATAGCAGCGAAGGAGAAGTCACAACTGGAGAGACAACAGAGGAAGTCTTTGAAGAAAGTGAGATTTAGAAGGCTCTTTTAAAGGACAGCATAATAAAGGCACCGTCAGAAGGGACCTCTTCCTCCCTCACAAGCTGTGTTCCTGCAACAGGAGAAGAAGAACGGGAAGTTTCTTCCCATGGGCTATGCAGTGTTGTTGTAGCCATCTTGGTGCCAGCATATAAGACAGACAAGGTGGGTGAGGTCATAGCTTTTATTGGACCAACTTCTGCTGGTGACAGAGACAAGTTTCAAAATGACAGGTTTCAGAGTATCAGCCGTGTTACTCTGTATCCGCAAAAAGAACAGGAGGACTTGTGGCACTTTAGAGACTAACCAATTTATTAGAGCATAAGCTTTCGTGAGCTACAACTCACTTCATCGGATGCATAGAATGGAACATATAGTAAGAAGATATATAGATAGATATATACCGATAAGTTGGAAGTTACCATACAAACTGTGAGAGGCTAATTAGGTAAGATGAGCTATTATCAGCAAGAGAAAAAAACTTTTATAGTGATAATCAAGATGGCCCATTTAGACAGTTGACAAGAAGGTGTGAGGATACTTAACTTAAGGAAATAGATTCAATCTGTGTAATGACCCAGCCACTCCCAGTCTCTATTCAAACCCAAGTGAATGGTATCTAGTTTACATATTAATTCAAGCTCAGCAGTTTCTCCTTGGAGTCTGTTTTTGAAGCTTTTCTGTTGCAAAATTGCCACCCTTAGATCTTTTACTGAGTGACCACAGAGGTTGAAGTGTTTTGACTGTTATGATTCCTGATGTCAGATTTGTGTCCATTTACTCTTTTGCGTAGAGACTGTCCGGTTTGGCCAATGTACATGGCAGAGGGGCATTGCTGGCACGTGATGGCATATATCACATTAGTAGATGTGCAGGTGAATGAGCCCCTGATAGCGTGGTTAATGTGATTAGGCCCTATGATGGTGTCACTTGAATAAATATGTGGACAGAGTTGGCATTGGGCTTTGTTGCAAGGATAGGTTCCTGGGTTAGTGTTTTCGGTGTGTGGTGTGTGGTTGCTGGTGAGCATTTGCTTCAGTTTGGGGGGCTGTCTGTAAGCGAGGACTGGTCTGTCTCCCAAGATCTGTGAGAGTGAGGGATCATTTTTCAGGATAGGTTGTAAATCTTTGATAATGCGCTGGAGAGGTTTTAGTTGAGGGCTGAAGGTGACAGGTAGTGGCGGTCTGTTATTTTCTTTGTTGGGCTGTCCTGTAGTAAGGTGACTTCTGGGTACTCTTCTGGCTCTGTCAATCTGTTTTTTCACTTCAGCAGGTGGGTATTGTAGTTTTAAGAATGCTTGTACAGATCTTGTAGGTGTTTGTCTCTGTCTGAGGGGTTGGAGCAAATGCGGTTGTATCGCAGAGCTTGGCTGTAGACGATGGATCGTGTGGTGTGGTCTGGGTGAAAGCTGGAGGCATGTAGGTAAGTATAGCGGTCAGTAGGTTTCCAGTATAGGGTGGTGTTTATGTGACCATTGCTTATTAGCACAGTAGTGTCCAGGAAATAGACCGGTTGTGTGGACTGGTCCAGGCTGAGGTTGATGGTGGGATGGAAATTGTTGAAATCATGGTGGAATTCCTCAAGGGCTTCTTTTCCATGGGTCCAGATGATGAAGATGTCATCAATGTAGTGCAAGTAGAGTTGGGGCGTTAGGGGACGAGAGCTAAGGAAGCGTTGTTCTAAGTCAGCCATAAAAATGTTGGCATACTGTGGGGCCATGCGGGTACCCATAGCAGTGCCGCTGACTTGAAGGTATACATTGTCCCCAAATGTGAAAGAGTTATGGGTGAGGACAAAGTCACAAAGGTCAGCCACCAGGTTTGCCGTGACATTATCGGGCATACTGTTCCTGATGGCTTGTAGTCTATCTAGCCACTATCTGTCACCTTCAGTCCCCAACTAAAACCTCTCCAGCGCATCAAGGATCTACAACCTATCCTGAAGGACGACCCATCACTCTCACAGATCTTGGGAGACAGGCCAGCCCTTGCTTACAGACAGCCCCCCAACCTGAAGCAAATACTCACCAGCAACCGCACAACAGAACCACTTTATTCAAGTGACACCATCATAGGACCTAATCACATTAGCCACGCCATCAGGGGCTCGTTCACCTGCACACCTACCAATGTGATATATGCCATCATGTGCCAGCAATGCCCCTCTGCCATGTACATTGGCCAAACCGGACAGTCTCTACGCAAAAGAATTAATGGAAACGAATCTGACATCAGAAATCATAACAGTCAAAAAACCAGTAGGAGAACACTTCAACCTCTGTGGTCACTCAGTAAAAGATCTAAGGGTAGCAATTTTGCAACAGAAAAGCTTCAAAAACAGACTCCAAGGAGAAACTGCTGAGCTTGAATTAATATGCAAACTAGATACCATTCACTTGGGTTTGAATAGAGACTTGGAGTGGCTGGGTCATTACACAGATTGAATCTATTTCCTTAAGTTAAGTATCCTCACACCTCCTTGTCAACTGTCTAAATGGGCCATCTTGATTATCACTATAAAAGTTTTTTTCTCTTGCTGATAATAGCTCATCTTAGCTAATTAGCCTCTCACAGTTTGTATGGTAACTTCCAACTTATCGGTATGTGTGTATATATATATCTTACTATATGTTCCATTCTATGCATCCGATGAAGTGAGCTGTAGCTCACGAAAGTTTATGCTCTAATAAATTGGTTAGTCTCTAAGGTGCCACAAGTACTCCTTTTCTTTTTACAAGTTTCAAAGCTTACCCAGAGCTGAAGATTACCTCACCCACCTTGACTCTCTTGCCATGGGTTAACATTCCCCTCCCCATCCCAAGTTATCTCTTAATCACACAAAGGAAATTAAAGCAAAATCTGACGGTTCCTGCAGATCTGGTGGTGCGTTTCCTTTCAGTCTTGATGGTGTTTAAAAGAGAGGAGGGATATTGTTTTCGGTGAATCTGGCAACCAAGGAAAGCAAGTTGCATTCTGGTCATGAATGGGACCCTGTGGGTGCACATAGCAGATTTCACAGATCATCCTTGTGTCTTTATCTGCTCATTTCTGCCATGCTTTTAATACAATAGAGAAGAGAACTGTTTTGTTCCTTTATGTAAATCATGACACATCATCTGTATTTTGTTTGCTTCTCTGTCCTGCAGTTTTGCTGACAGATATGAATATTGGCATGTTTCCTTCAGGTTTGTTTATTGTTCGGCATGACTGGTATTTTGGGCATATGCTAATCTAGTTTTCAATTTTATGGAGTTCAGATGAATAATTACTTCTATTGAAGAAACATTTTTTGGATTTATTTTGAGGTGTTTCATATGGGTTTCTTTGGTGTGGTCACTGGCTCTGTGTGTGTGTGCATGTTTGTGTGTGTGTTGTGTGTACATGTTCCCACACAGTTCTTCTCAGTGATCCAGATTTGCAAATGGGGTAGGCATGTACTCAAGCTGAACAAATCCACACAAGGAGGGACAAATGCTCTTCCTTGCCCCCCAAGAAGCAGAAGTTGAACATGTCATGCTGTGACAGAACAGTAAGAGGAGAGTCATTGTGGATGGCACACTGCTGAGCTGTATGAGTAAACTTATCCATTTCCATTTAGGCTAGTAGAGGGACAAGGTGGGTGAGATATCTTTTGCTGGACCAACTTCTGCTGATGAAAGAGACAAGCTTTCGAGCCACACAGAGCTCTTCCTCAGGTATAACAACACTGCCAACATCCATTTAGGACAGAGAGCTTCCTTAGCCTCAGGAGCAGCACCAGTCCACAAAGACTGGCCTCCAACTTTGAAGGAAGCAGCACAACTGCACGAGAGCGTGGAACTCACAGGGAGCATACGACATCACAGGCAGCGCCACGTGCTGCTTCGCAGGACTGTGCTCCGCCCATTGTTCTGATCTTGCGGAGTAGGGGTCAGTACGGCACTCAGTAACATGGCCCACTCTGGATTTCCTAAACTATGCCAATTACTCCAAGGTGCAGACCTGTGTGATCTGCCCTGTCCTGCCTCACTGTAATACGGAAACAGGACATTTAAACACGCTAATTGGCAATCCATGGTTAGACACACAGCTGCAAAGGGCTGGTTTTTTGACCTCCACTCAATGGCGGGCTTAAACCTCAATGGCTTCTAACTCTGCTAGAACAAGGGACTCTGGGTAGGGGCCTGGAGCTGCTCTGGGTGTAGGGTCTAGCCCAGGGAAGGACCTAGCAGTGGATAAGGCTGGGGAAGGGGAAGACTCCTTCCTTTGAAACACAATGCCAAAGGCTCAGAGCAGCATGGGGCATGCCAAACTAATCCCCTCATGCCTTCCCATCATGGCGCCCACTCTGAAATTCCACGTTCTATCCAGAGCAGCCTCCACAGGCACAGTGTGCCCTCAGGGCCCAAGTCTGGAACACTCTGCCGGCCCAGGACAATGATCTGGGCTGCTGGCTGCTGACACAAGGATGTACAGCAATAGAGGGATCTCTGTAACTGGGCCCAAACCGGCTCTGCACAGCTCCCAGCATCCTAACGTTCAGCCACGCAGAGCACACAAGGTTCCAGGGATATGGCCTCACAGAAGGACATCCTGAGAGGGACTGCGATGGGTGCCAGGAGACTGGACACCTTTGAATATATCTCCTTACTGTGGGGAACCTCTGGCACAGCACTGGCAGCAGGGGAGAAAGGAGGGCACTATCCAGAGCTCCCAGGGTAGCTACATGTAAGGAGACTGCACAAGTTGAGTGGTGGTTCCAAGTGGGAATCTCCTGCGCATCCTCTCTCCCCGTCACCAGCCAGAGTTTCCTGCTTTTTAGCAAGCATCCGGCACACCCCTCATTGCACTGTTCACCATCTCTCCCTACCTACCTCACTGACGAGCAGCCTCACAGTCCATGTGGAGCAGGTGGCTGCCTCTCTTCTGAACCTCCCTCCTTTCCCCCTTCCATCAGGTACATGCACTGCCCAGACAGCCATGCAGGAGAAGCGGGAGGTGCCCCAGGTGCTTCATACATTCTCTGCCTGTCAAGACACATGAAAACACCAAAGACTAGAGTGACAGGTGCAGCCTCAACAGTTAGTGCTGTCTGCAGCTGAAGCACACAGATGGATAGTTAATCCTATGGCCATTCTAGGTCATTGCCAGCATTTAATTACGACCTAATTCCTTGTATACAAAGAGGCCCAAGATGATTATATGACAGGTGCTCAGGCTGGGAGCTCAGAGGACTTACAGTGTAATAATGATTCTAGATACACTTTCACTTTGAGCTGGAAATGAGCTTGCAAAGAATTACAAACTCCTACATATTTTGTTCTTTGGGGCACAGTATTTCACAAACCGATCCAATACTAAATGGGAAAGAATAGCTGAAACTTCCAGCTTCCTCTGATTTTAAATACAGAGTTTCATCTTAAATCACTTTCTAGCACAAATGCCATATTACAGCCCCTCCTTCACACATTTATGTCCTTTCGAGTCACTTCTTACTAAGTCAACAAATTGCAAAGCCCCTGCTCAGCTGCCCCTTCAGTATCAGATTCTGTTTCACTTTTTGTCAGTTTCCCATGAAATAACCTACCATAATCCAGGCACTTCATTCCCTATTCAAACAATTCCAGCCCCATAACTCCATGGACCTTGCAGAGCAAGAGGCCCTGAGGAAAGCAGATGCTGCTGGCTCTGCAGACCCACCATTGCAGGTTTCAGCAATACCCAAGGAGCCAATATAATGGTATTTAAAATCATGTTAAGTTCATTAAAGGAACCTTGTTTACTCAACTATTTCTAAATAGTTTATATATAGAATTCCCAGCTTTTGAGAAGTCTGGCGATACTGAATTTTACTACTGCTTCTAAATGTGTGTATTTTAATTGTATTTTTATTCATTTGTGAAATAAAATGATGACAATGTAATCATAGGTGCTGTAAGTCGGGGTGCTGCTGCACACCCTGGCTTGAAGAGGTTTCCATCATCTACAGGGTATACAGTTTGATTCTATGGCTCCCAGCACCCCTGACTGTAATTATATTGAATGAAAAGAGGCAAATCTTATGAGAGTCCTATTGCAAAAAAGCTCAAAACAGTCCAGAAGAAAGACAGTCTCCATGAGGACCAGGGGATGAGGGTGGGGCACATGGCACAGTTAAGATCAAGAGATGCTTAGTTTGCAACTGATTCTGCAGCCATTACCCATGCTGAGTAGCACTTACTCACTGGGGTAATCTCATTGATGCCAATGGGGATAATCATCTGCTACTCAATAAGTGCTAATCAACATGAGGCAGAGTGGGCCTGTTGGGTCATAGAATATAAACCACGGGCTCACAGAGTGTTCCAAACAAAAGAAAACAAGGAAAACCTCAATTCCTAGTCAGGAAGCCGAGATATCTCCAGAAGGCCCTCCACCAGCATAAGCATAGAAATGAGCTTTCTTTTGACTCAAGTGGTGGGGCAGGACCTTCCCCTGAGATCCAGATGCAGAGGCCCAGCCCAAGGCTCATTCAGGGGCAGGGGGGTTGCCAAGCCTCCCCGCACAACCAAATATTTTAAGCCTCTCTGAGCTCTCCCCTATCAGTGCTGCAGTGGAGTGAGGCAACGTGGCTCTGTGTTAAACTAACAGCCCTGCATCTCTCATGAGGGGAAAAACAAAATGTTATTTTAAATTTTTTAAATAAGCTTCAGTTTCACCCAGAACACAAAGCTGGGAAGCCCTATAACAAGAATCCAGGGAATAGGCCATTACTTTCTTCTTTTGGATGGTTCTGCTGATTTCAAGAAAAGTAAAGATTTTTTATTTAAATATATTATAGTATAGTCTCCATAAACTAGTCATGTGTCCCTGGTTCCATGCCCATGCCCCCTGTGACCGGTCTGGTAATCAATCTTTTATTCCAGGTAATGTTCAGGAAGAGGAGGTGGATGAGGCATTTCTTGATCAAATAACAGAAATATGCAAAACACAGACCTGATAGTAATGGGGGACTTCAACTACCCAAATGTGTTGGAAACATAACACAGCAAGACACAACATTGCCAATAAGTTTTTGGAATGTTTTGGGGACAATGTTTTGTTTCAGAATGTGGAGAAAGTAACCAGGGGAATAGACATTTTGACTTGATTCTGACCAACAGGGCTGAATCTGAAGGTTTTAAGACAATTGGGTGAAGGCAATCTGCTCCTGGTGACTTATTACTGTTTAGTTCATCAGTTTGTTCCAAAACCTCCTCCAGTGATACCTCAATCTGGGACAGTTCCTCAGATCTGTCACCTAAAAAGAATCGCTCAGGTTTGGGAATCTCTCTCACATCCTCAACCGTGAAGACCGATGCAAAGAATTCATTTAGTTTCTCCGCAATGGCCTTATCATCCGTGAGTGCTCCTTTAGCATCTCTATTGTCCAGTGGCCCCACTGGTTGTTTATCAGGCTTCCTGCTTCTGATGTACTTAAAAAAAATTGCTATTACTTTTTGAGTCTTTGGCTAGCTGTTCTTCAAATTGTTTTTTGGCCTTCCTGATTATATTTTTACACTTCATTTGCCAGAGTTTATGCTCCTTTCTATTTTCCTCACTAGACTTTAACTTGCACTTTTTAAAGGATGCCTTTTTGCCTCTCACTGCTTCTCTTACTTTGTTGTTTAGCCATGGTGGCACTTTTTTGATTCTCTTACTATGTTTTTTAATTTGGGGTATACATTTAAGTTGAGCCTCTATTATGGTGTCTTTAAAAAGTTTCCATGCAGCTTGCAGGGATTTTACTTTTGGTGCTGTACCTTTTAATTTCTGTTTAACTAACCTCCTAATTTTTGTGTAGTTCCCCTTTCTGAAATTAAATGAAATTAAAGTGTTGGGCCACTGTGGTGTTTTCCCCGCCACAGGGATGTTAAATTTAATTATATTATGGTCACTATTACCAAGCTGTCCTGCTATATTCACGTCTTGGACCTGATCCAGTGCTCCACTTAGGAATAAATCAAGAATTGCCTCCCCTCTTGTGGGTTCCAGGACTAGCTGCTCCAGGAAGCTGCTTCTCTCCCCACCACCACCCCATGGCCGGAGGAGTTTCCTCTCCCCGCTGCGGCCCTGGCACCAGTGGATCTGGCTGTCCTTCCCTCCCCCCACAGCCCCTTGGCCAGAGGAGCTGTCATCTCCCTTCCCAGCCAGGGCCAAGGAGATGTCTCTCCCCACTACGGTGGGTGGAGCTGTTTCTCCCCTGGTGGCCAGAGTTGCTGCCTCTCCCACTGAAGCCCTGGCACCAGGGGATCTGGCTCTCCCTCCCTTCCTCCACAGCTCCAGGGCCAGAGGAGTTTGCTCTCCTCACCAATGGTCCCAGAGGAGTTCTGAGCCCCGGCTGACTGAGGAGACCTGTGGCCTTGCTTACCCCACCTGGAGGAGGTAACAACTCAACTATCAACAGGAAAAGGAGACTGCACCCCAGGAAGCCTTCCTGCTTTTGGAAGCAGGGTCAATGAGCTTCAAGAGACATGCTTTTCAAAGGTTTGCTGGACTCTAAAGAGAGGGGCAGTGAACCCCTAAGTGATCTTTCACCTAAGAAGACAAGAGAAACCAGCACCTCGTACTTCTGTAGAGCAAATCCATCTTAAACAAAGCCTGTCCCTTGCTAGATTAAGTTTTAGACTTTAGATCCATGTTTTCATTCTTATGTGCTTGTAACCATCTCTGCCTTTATTTCATTTACTTGGCAACACTTAACCTATGTCCAGTTGTTAATAACATTGTTTTATTTTAATCTAAACCACTTCAGTGCTGTGCTTTTAATTCAAGTAATTGTTAGCTCCAGTTAATGTGGCAAGCTGATGAGTATTGTCTCTTTAAAAGAGCAAACAAACCCTTATTATTCCTCTGAATGGCCCAGCAGAGGGCTGGACATTTCAGGGCAGACAGTTTTGGGGAAATTCGGGACTGGGTGTGTGTTGGGGGTCACCTGGCGATTAGTAACCAAGGCTGATGGAGACCAGAGTGAGGCTGTGGTGCAGCATGTAGGCTGCTGGAGTCAGAGTTACTGGACCAGGGTTGCTTATCAATCAGACAGTTAGTACATACCTATATGCATCTGGGAGCATCCAGAAAAGGCAGCAGAGCATTTTAAGGCACCCAGAGTTATAGGGCAGGCGGTGAAACAACCTCTCACTGATCTGGATGGCACCCCAGAATGTGACAAGGGAAAGCAATAGATGTGATGCAACTACAAAATGGGGAATAACTGACTACATGTAAGAGCCCACAGGCCTAGAGTTTAGACCACAGGGGGTTGAGGCTGCTGACACCACCACATTGCCACTGGAGATATAGGCTAGCCCTCTACTAGAGGACCCTGAGATGCTAGGCTTGGCAGGAAGTACCACCCCACAGGGCCTGAGTGGCAGCCCCTCACAGCCACTGATTGGCCAATACCAGTATTTAAACCAGGAAACCATCATGAGGCAGTATCTGAGCAACAATACAGACTGCCTGCCTGCTTCAGGCCCTGCTTGTGATAGACCCTAGACTCTAATTTCTGACCTGGTTTGTCCTTGACTTGGCTATTCAATTGCTGTCTATAACCTGGTGGCCCAACTCCAGCCCTGCTATCTGCCTACAACTTGATGGCCTACAATAGTGTTCTGACCCAGCTTGCTCCTGACCCTGCTGCTTGTCTCCCGATTACAAATTAGCCACTGACCGAGGCACACTGACCACCCACAGCTCGGCCCTCACAGTAAGTGGTTGTATTGCTGAAAAGCTTCTGGGGCTTACAGATGCAATGAAATAGATACAACACTAATGGCCCCTACATGCATAGAATGCTGTTAAGGTTGCAAAGGCAAGGACCAGACAATGGGAAATGTCAGAATTAAGGCACCTAAGTCTGGGCTGGAGAGAGATGCCTCCCTCCACTTGGGATTCACAGCCATGAACCCTCTTCTGAAGGTAGATGCCTAAACCAGGTCAGATCTTTTCCAAGACAGGTGGAGGAGGACCAGGAGTCCCCTTTTCCCCCCTCCTCAACCTATAAAACAGTGGTTAGAGCACTCACCTAGGAGATGGGAGACCCACGTTCAATTTTTCTCCCCATCTGATGTGAAGAAGGGATTTTTAAATTGGGACTTCTGCCTCTCAGGAAAGTGCCCTAACACTGGGTTATGGAGTGGGCTGGGGCAGGGCTTTCTCAGTCTCTCCTGTTGAAGCTGTTCAAGTGTGAAGACATAATTAAGTATTCATTAGAGTTGAGGAACTGGATCCTGGGTCTCACACCTCTCAGGTGAGTGCTCTAACCACTGGGCTATAGAGTCATTCTCAGTCTACCTCTTTCTCTAGTGCAAATAGCCAATGAATATTTAAGTAGATATACACCAGGGGTTCTCAAACTGGGGGTCGGGACCCCTCAGGGGGTTGTGAGGTTATTACATGGCGGGGGGGGGGTTGCAAGCTGTCAGCCTCCACCCCAAACCCCGCTTCACCTCCAGCATTTATAATAGTGTTAAATATAAAAAAGTGTTTTTAATTTATAAGGGGGGGTCACACTCAGAGGCTTGCTGTGTGAAAGGGGTCACCAGTACAAAAGTTTGAGAACCACTGTATATACAGTGGAACAACTCCAATAGGACAGTTTGAGAGAGACCAGTTTTACAATACTCCATAATCCAGCTGTTCAGCAATCCCCTGGTAGGTGAAAGACCCAAATTCAAATCCCTAGCCCACCTAAGGCTGGGGAAAGGGAGAAAGGAAGGGAGAATTAATTGACTCATTAATATCTGGTTCTACATCTCCTGTTCTTAACAAGCATAATTTCAACACAGTCCTTGAATCATATCGACTTGGTCTTTTTGTTCAGACTAGTACAGTTCTTCTGTCTCCCTTTCATACCTTTTTCCATCAGCATTTGTTATTATGGGTTATCTTATGAACTTTTACCTACTTTTTACAGCTGAACTCACAGTTCAGGGGAATGTGTACGCCCAGTTGTCACAACAGACCCCAAAGGCAAGAGAGGCGTAGGGAAGCCTAGTTCAGGAACCCTGCTGGACCTAAAGGGTAAGTTAGGGAACCTGAGCTGCTGGACGGTATCATGTCTTTGGCAGCTAATCATATGCCTAGCTGCTGAAATGTAGGCACTTAGGGGACTTTGCCAGTGGAAACATAGGCACCTACTGGGGTAGACAGCAGCTGAACAGGGCGTGATGCTGCCCAGCAGGCTGCCAGCTCAAACCAAGGTAGCAGGATAATTCACCTGCATGCCAATAGAAACCAAAGAAATGCTAAAAGGTCATAGTGACTTCAAGCCAATTCACTTGTTAGAATAGAACAAAGGGGGATGTTATCATACTGCACGTACATGGCAGGTGCCTGATCAGTGCATTTGCCCTAGAGACTTAAAAACTATTGAAATGCCAACGTTATTGTCTTCACTCATCTGAAACTTGTTGACTCACATTGTACTTAAAAAGAAAAGGAGGACTTGTGGCACCTTAGAGACTAACCAATTTATTTGAGCATAAGCTTTCGTGAGCTACAGCTCACTTCATCGGATGCATACTGTGGAAATTGCAGAAGACATTATATACACAGACACCATGAAACAATACCTCCTCCCACCCCACTCTCCTGCTGGTAATAGCTTATCTAAAGTGATCATCAAGTTGGGCCATTTCCAGCACAAATCCAGGTTTTCTCACCCTCCGCCCCCCCACAGAGAAACTCACTCTCTTGCTGGTAATAGCCCATCCAAAGTGACCACTCTCTTCACAATGTGTATGATAATCAAGGTGGGCCATTTCCTGCAGAAATCCAGGTTCTCTCACCCCCTCACCCCCCTCCAAAAACCACACACACAAACTCACTCTCCTGCTGGTCATAGCCTATCCAAAGTGACCACTCTCCTTACAACCTGCATGAAAATCAAGGTGGGCCATTTCCAGCACAAATCCAGGTTTTCTCACCCCCCCCCCCACACACACACAGACTCACTCTCCTGCTGGCAATAGCTCATCCAAACTGACCACTCTCCCCACAATGTGCATGACAATCAAGGTGGGCCACTTCCAGCATAAATCCAAGTTTAACCAGAACGTGGGGGGGGGGAGGAAAAAACAAGGGGAAATAGGCTACATTGCATAATGACTTAGCCACTCCCAGTCTCTATTTAAGCCTAAATTAATAGTATCCAATTTGCAAATGAATTCCAATTCAGCAGTTTCTCGCTGGACTCTGGATTTGAAGTTTTTTTGTTGTAAGATAGCGACTTTCATGTCTCTGATTGCGTGACCAGAGAGATTGAAGTGTTCTCTGACTGATTTATGAATGTGGTTGTTGGTGAGTATTCGCTTCAGGTTGGGGGGTTGTCTGTAGGCAAGGACTGGCCTGTCTCACAAGATTACCAGCAGGAGAGTGAGTTTGTGTGTGTATGGGGGTGGGGGAGTGAGAAAACCTGTATTTGTGCTGGAAATGGCCCACCTTGATTTTCATGCAGGTTGTAAGGAGAGTGGTCACTTTGGATAGGCTATTACCAAGATCTTGGGAGACAGGCCAGTCCTTGCCTACAGACAGCCCCCCAACCTGAAGCGAATACTCACCATCAACCACATACCACACAACAGAACCACTAACCCAGGAACCTATCCTCGCAACAAAGCCCGTTGCCAACTGTGCCCACATATCTATTCAGGGGACACCATCACAGGGCCTAATAACATCAGCCACACTATCAGAGGCTCGTTCACCTGCACATCCACCAATGTGATATATGCCATCATGTGCCAGCAATGCCCCTCTGCCATGTACATTGGTCAAACTGGACAGTCTCTACGTAAAAGAATAAATGGACACAAATCAGATGTCAAGAATTATAACATTCATAAACCAGTCGGAGAACACTTCAATCTCTCTGGTCACGCAATCAGAGACATGAAGGTCGCTATCTTACAAGAAAAAAACTTCAAATCCAGAGTCCAGCAAGAAACTGCTGAATTGGAATTCATTTGCAAATTGGATACTATTAATTTAGGCTTAAATAGAGACTGGGAGTGGCTAAGTCATTATGCAAGGTAACCTATTTTCCCTTGTTCCCCCCCCCCCCCAGACGTTCTGGTTAAACTTGGATTTATGCTGGAAGTGGCCCACCTTGATTGTCATGCACATTGTGGGGAGAGTGGTCAGTTTGGATGAGCTATTGCCAGCAGGAGAGTGAGTTTGTGTGTGGGGGGGAGAAAACCTGGATTTGTGCTGGAAATGGCCCACCTTGATTATCATGCACATTGTAGGGAGAGTGCTCACTTTGGATGAGCTATTACCAGCAGGAGAGTGAGTTTGTGTGTGTATGGGGGTGGGGGAGTAAGAAAACCTGGATTTGTGCTGGAAATGGCCCACCTTGATTTTCATGCAGGTTGTAAGGAGAGTGGTCACTTTGGATAGGCTATGACCAGCAGGAGAGTGAGTTTGTGTGTGTGGTTTTTGGAGGGGGGTGAGGGGGTGAGAGAACCTGGATTTCTGCAGGAAATGGCCCACCTTGATTATCATACACATTGTGAAGAGAGTGGTCACTTTGGATGGGCTATTACCAGCAAGAGAGTGAGTTTCTCTGTGGGGGGGCGGAGGGTGAGAAAACCTGGATTTGTGCTGGAAATGGCCCAACTTGATGATCACTTTAGATAAGCTATTACCAGCAGGAGAGTGGGGTGGGAGGAGGTATTGTTTCATGGTGTCTGTGTATATAATGTCTTCTGCAATTTCCACAGTATGCATCCGATGAAGTGAGCTGTAGCTCACGAAAGCTTATGCTCAAATAAATTGGTTAGTCTCTAAGGCGCCACAAGTCCTCCTTTTCTTTTTGCGAATACAGACTAACACGGCTGTTACTCTGGAACATTGTACTTATTTAGCCCTAGATCAAAAAGCATGTTAGCATTAGGATAAGAATTTATTTAATATGTAAAACTGCATGAAAAAAACAAATGAAAGATTGTTTCTGGCTATCTCTTTATTCCTGTAAACTAATGAAAGCTTGTCTGGGTGGCTGTAACTAAATGCATTATCTCTAAATTGCCCATTAAATGGGAAATCCACAAACTTTGTCTGCGTTTAGTCAACAGAGCCTGTTGCCTGATTTTAGGAGGTTAATATTCTTGCTTGGATAATATGGGTTAGAGGCTCGCCAATTGATCTGATCAGAAGATAGCAAGGTTCTTGTCCCAGAATCAGGCTACACAGACTTTGCAAGGGCCCTCAGGATGTATGACAAGGACACTCACACTGAGACAAATGTAGCCTTAAAGACTTTTACTGAGATCAGTGGAATAGTAATCAAATCAAATCAAGTGAAATAATCAGAGTTACCAAGGCAATAATATTGTTCTAGAGATACATGTGATATTATGCACTATAAAGCTTTTGATTAATATACTCACACCCTTTCTTGATAACCTGGTGGTAAGAGACAAAGGACCAGCCTCACCCCTGGCATGCCAAGAGAGTTCAGATCCAGGTTCCTCAATTCTTGAGTGGGAGGTAGAGTGCTTAGGAGAAGTGTAAGAGCTATAGAAGATTTAAAAAGCTAACTGACTTAAAACTTACAATTAAGAACTAACAGACAGACTAAGAAACAAAAGGATAATAAACTAAGAACTAAGAATGAAGAAGCTTCCTTGGCATGGTGGGTCACCCCTCTTATACAGCTTGAACACCTGAGCCCTCCTTCTATGTCCAAATTTAGTTTCCCCACCCACAGAAATGTCCGAATACACTTACACTATAGGCTGGTATGTTTGTACATAATGATATATACACACATATTAATGACATTAGCTCATTCTCACATTTGTTATTTCTGTCCTATCCGTTTATTTCGGTTCTTTCCAAGTTCTTTGTGGTGTACCTGTTAAGTTTAAAAAGGAGGTATGAACTTAGGAAGCTCCCTATACCAACCTGCTTCCACACATCCTTTATCTATCTATGTTAAAGGTCGTAACCATACATGGACCTTACGCTTTAGCTCATCACCACCTATCTAGGTGAAAGGTCCCAAACATATGTACACAAACTTTGCCTTAGCTCAACATACAGGATGTGGCTTGTAGGTCCCTTGCGTTACAGCCAAAAATACTCTAATATAAACCTGTTATAATAAAACAAATAATCAAACCCATACGAAAATAAGAAACCCATAAGAAAAGATCTATAAACAAACAAGCAGGCTTGGTATTATACTGCAGTCCTTTAGCTGATACATCACACTGGAGTATCCGTGGCTCTCCTGGATGGCAGTACTGCAGGACAGGGGCATGCATTAGTATTTGTTTCAGCATGTCAAATGCTTGCCACTGGGGACCTGCCCAGTCCCACGCAATATCCTGCCTTGTGTGCGGATGCATAGGTTCCGCTCCTGCAGCCAGGTCAGGACAGAACTTGGACAGAAAATGTATCATGCCTATGAAGTGCTGGTCTCCTTTCACGTCCACTGGATCTGGAGTGTCCCTGACTGCCTTGATCTTCTTGTAATCTGCTTTCAGTCCCCCGCTGTGTGTAGATGTCCAATGTATGTCACCTCACACTGTTTCAGTTCCTTTTTTCTTAGTTCAGTTTTATGTTCTTGTCCATGTCTCACTGTAGTTTTCTGTCATGGTATCATTGCTCCCTTTGCCTACAATGAAGATATTATCTGCAATTATTTTCACCCAGAAAGTCTTTATAGTGGTAGGGGCAGTCTTTTCTGGAACACATCTGGTGCTGGGCTTATGGTCATTGGCATGTTCAGCCATCTGTAGCAACCAAATGGTGTTGCACAGGTTGCCAGCATGCTGGACTATTTATCCAGGTTTATGTGCCAAAAACATTCCTTACATCACAGATCTTAAAGATTCTAGCTTTGGAAAGTTCTGGCAAGATGTCATTAATTGTGGTTAGTAGCATCTTTTAATGCCCAGGTCAGTTCCTTTGGGTCTATGCAGATGCATAATTTTGCTGATGGCTTCTTTACCACTACCATGCTGCTTACCCAGGCTGTACTGGCCTCTACAGGTGCTATGATATGTCGGCTCTGCAGGATTTACCACTCTTTACATACTGGATTATTTAGTGCCACTGGAATTTTTCTTTGTGATGAGCATGCAAGTTCCAATGTGGGGGTCTATTTCCAGTTGATTTTTCCCGAGGAAACAGTTTGATCCTGACAGAGTCTCCTGAAAGTAGAGTTCACTAAATTTGTAGACATTGCCCTATATATAAGAATGTTATCCTAGTGTTCCCCTATTGGGAAGTTATTTATCAAAATGGGTTGGGCCTGCAGTGCACCTGGGAAGGGCCCAGAGGGTGGGAAATGCACCCAAAGGGCAGCTCTAGCACCTAGGTGTTGGGTCTGTGTTTGGGGGTGAGGGAGCTTTGGAAGGAAAACTTCTACTCTGTGTCTGAATTTCTGTGGGAGTGCCACATAGGGGTTCTCTCATGCCAATCCATGGGCATGGAGGAGGCAGTAAGGCTGGGACTCTCTGGGACCACTACCAATTGTCCAGGAAATGGTCCTCTATCTCCAAGAAGTTTTGGCAGAGGCCAGTGTTATATTCACAGCCCCCACACACAGAGAAATAAGAAAAAAACATCATTGTGCTTACTGGAAGGTTGCAATGCAACACAACTTCCTTTCGTAGAATTAAGAACAATAGCACTCAAGAACCCCACAACCGAGATAAAAAAGCAGGCCGCTCCCTAAAACAGAGGCACAACTCACCGCACCTTACGCGAGGCTAGCTGAAAACTGACGCCGATCACCTGCTTTGGTCCAGACCACTCAAGACTGCAAGCAGAACCAGGGAACCACCTCCCGCAAGCCACACACAAACAAACACTCACACTCTTAAAACAATAGCCTGCAAGTCCAACACGTTGCTCATATATCAAAGCCAGAGAGTGAGATGCCTCAACCCCACACATCCTGGGTAGCTCTAGGGAACGGAACACCCACAGGAGTAGGAGCTGCCCCCTTTCATACTGCCACTAGGCCCGTCTCTACATCTGTGGGATCCCATGTCTGTTGAGGTGCAGCTTCAAGGGGACACAGAAGGCATTAGTAGTGTTTGCAGCAGCTAATTTCCTAACTTCTACTGGGAACGCCACACGGATATCCATAAGGTGACCATACACAGTCCCCCAGAGAGTGACTGATACCCTCAGCCTCACTCCCAGCCCCGATGGTGCACCTTGGGAGGAGCGTCCACAAAATCCCTATGGAGTTTGCCCTATATGAATCCCCTCCTCTTGTGTAAGGGTGGGAGACCAACTGTACGTCAGTGTGTATGTCCGTGCTGGATAGGAAGGAGGCTCTTGTGTATAAGGCATTGGACTAGGACTCAGAAAGCATGGGCTCTGTTCTCTGCTCTGCCTCAGAAGTACTGTAGGCAAGTCCCCTAGGGTACATCTACACTGTGTTTTAAAACCCATAGCCAGCAAGTCTCAGCCTCAGGCTCATGGGGCTTGAGCTACAGCACTAAACACAGATGTGTAGATGCTTGGGCTGGAGCTCAGGCTCTGACACCTTGGGGAGGGGGCTGTAGACCTGGGCTCTGAGACTCACTGCTGTGAGTTTTTAAAATGCAGTGTAGATGTACCCCTAGGCCTCTGGGCTTTGGGGCTACTAGCCCTGCCCCACCGCATGGAGTCAGAGTGATGGGATATAAATGCACCAATGCGTGTGAACAGTTCACATGCCAGCTACTTGTAAGTAATTTCAAAGTTTTCAAGACAAGCTATTCGTTTTAAGTAATTCTGCGTAATAGCTAGTAACAATGTGGTGCTTGTTTTACATGGTGTTAGTAATTACTATGTAATGTAGTTTAAAAAATAAGAACTTCTTGGTAACTAAGTAATCACTAGGAAATGCTGGAGAGTTTGTATGTCAGGAACTGATGCTTGCTGAGTAGTTCCTCTCGGTGACTGTGCTGGTCCTATAACCTACTCCTAGCCCATAGAGAGCTTCAGAGATAAGACTAGGGCCTGACTGATGCTGATTTTACACCAGCGTATCCCCATTGATTTCAGTGAAGTTATTCCAGTTTTACACTGACAGGTCCATTATCATGTGCAGTGCTGTACAGCTAAGATACATTTAAGGCCCACCCATCTCAGGGAGTTAGGAACCTAAGTCCATGACAGACAGAGGTTGCCCATCTCTGCCTGGGATTCTTAGTTGTGAACCCCCTCTTGGAGTCAGGCACCTCAGACATTTTTGAAACATTAAAAAAACCAAGGAAAAATAAAAGTTCCATAATCTGTGACTCTTTGAGTAGATGCCACCAGCAGGCCTGTGAAGAGTTCAGTGACTGTGAAATGAAAATGATTAGGGGGCTGGGGCACATGACTTACGAGGAGAGGCTGAGAGAACTGGGGTTATTTAGTCTGCAGAAGAGGAGAGTGAAGGGGGATTTGATAGCTGCTTTCAACTACCTGAAAGGGGGTTCCAAAGAGGATGGAGCT
This sequence comes from Natator depressus, assembly GCF_965152275.1. Taxonomy (NCBI): domain Eukaryota; kingdom Metazoa; phylum Chordata; order Testudines; family Cheloniidae; genus Natator; species Natator depressus. The sequence goes on along the minus strand of NC_134247.1, from coordinate 26,423,127 downwards.
TGGCTGTTCTCAGTGGTGGCAGAGGACAGAACAAGAAGCAATGGTCTCAAGTTGCAGTGGGGGAGGTCTATATTAGATATTAGGAAACACTATTTCACTAGGAGGGTGGTGAAGCACTGGAATGGGTTACCTAGGGAGGTGGTGGAATCTCCTTCCTTAGAGGCTTTTAAGGCCCAGCTTGACAAAGCCCTGCCTGGGATGATTTAGTTGGTGTTGGTCCTGCTTTGAGCAGGGGGTTGGACTAGATGACCTCCTGAGGTCTCTTCCAACCCTAATCTTCTATGATTCTATGACTGACACCAGAGCTCCTATGGAGGCTGTGACGATGTGACGCAGCAGGGAGGGGGGAGTGTTGACCTGGGAATGTGCCCTGGGGACGGGAGACCTGAGAGCCTGTCACCTGAGCCGGGAGGGGGAGGGGGAGGTGACACCTCTGCCCAGGAATGTGGATGGAGGCTGCAGCAGGGAACCTGCTCGGTGGGTTTAGTTTCAGTTTGGGGCTGGGTGGAGGAACACAGGGAACCCCAGGGCTGGGGTCTAAGCTCCCTGCTCCCCCAGAAGGACTTCACTGAGGGGTCCTGGGTGTACCCACAAGCTCTGTTTTGGACTGTGTTCCTGTTGTCCAATAAACCTTCTGTTTTACTGGCTGGCTGAGAGTCTCAGTGAATCCCAGGAAGAGGGGTGCAGGGCCTGGACTCCCCCACACTCCGTGACAACTGGTGGCAGCGGTGGGATCTACTGCACCCCGTGAACGGCGCTTCCTGCAGTAAGTGACTGGGGAACAGTAAAACGAAGGGGGATTGACGGGGACCAGGCGTGCTGAAGATTCAGAGAGAGACGGTTTCAGGGGGCGGTTAACCCCTGGGAGTGTGTGACCAGAGAGAAGGACTTTTGCAGTAACAGGGTCCCCCGGGGGATTGCAGCGAGCGGTCCCAGGGGCGGAGGAGTCTGCAGCTCGACCCTGGCAAAGAGGTGGTGACCTCAAGAAGGACTGGCACACTAGGGGCTTTTCCTGGAAACCGTGGACAGCTGCCCGGCCTGCGAGTGGCCAGCCGGGAGATGTACGCTAAACGCCTTAAGAGCGACCTGGTGGAGCTGTGCAGGCAGAGGGGGCTGCGCGTCGGGAGGTCCACCAAGGAACAGCTGATTGCCCAGCTGGAGGAGAGGGATCGCTTGGATGACCCGATCCCTGTCCCTGAGGGAAGCCGCCCGGCGGACGCAGCGTGGGCCCTGGGGCCTGACCAGGCTGGGAGGGGTCAGACTGCTGCCCAGGACACCCCGAGACCCTTCCTACCTATGCCTGGGGGAGGGGTTGTGGGAAGCCCAGCGAATACCGAGGGCCCCCTGACCCCAGCAGCCAGCAGGGGATCCTCCCAGCGGAGCTCCCCATCCCTGGAGCGGATGCGGCTGGAATGGGAGAGGGAGAGGAAAATGAGGGAGCTGGAGGATCATGAAAAACAACGTCAACATGAGGAGAAACAACGTCAACATGAGGAGGAGGAGAAGGAGAGGGAGCGTCAGGAGAAGGAGAGGGAACGTCAGGAGAAGGAGAGGGAACGTCAGGAGAAGGAGAGGGAACGTCAACATGGGCAGCAGGAGAAGGAGAAACAAAGACAGCATGAACTGGAGCTGGCCAGGCTGAGGAGCAGTGGGGCCCCGGCTGCGGTGAGTGAGGGGGGACCCAAGACTGCAAGGAGCTTTGATAAGTGCGTCCTGGCCCAGCGGAAGGAGGGGGAGGACATAGATAGCTTCCTGATGGCCTTTGAGAATGCCTGCGAGCTGCACAGGGTTGACCCTGCAGACAGGCTCCAGTTCCTCACCCCCTTACTGGACCCCAAAGCCGTGGAGGTCTACAGCCGGATGACAGGGGCAGAGGCAGGGGACTATGAACTGTTCAAACAGGCCCTGCTCCGTGAGTTTGGGCTGACCCCCGAGATGTACCGGAGAAGGTTCCGGAGTCAGCGTAAAACGCCTGAGGTCACCTACCTACAACTGGTCAACAGGATGCAGGGATATGCCCGCAAGTGGACAGCGGGGGCCCAAACTAAAGAGGACCTGCTTGACCTGTTTGTACTGGAGCACCTGTATGAACAGTGCCCTTCCGACCTGAGGCTATGGCTGGTGGACAAAAAGCTCGCGAACCCCCAGCATGCAGGGCAGCTGGCCGACGAGTTTGTGAACAGTCGGTCAGGGGGTAGCCGGGAGGAGTCCCAAAAGAACAGGCCCCCCCCGATGCAGAGAGAGAGTCACCATGGGGCCTCCCAGCGGGGAAATAGGGAGAACCCCCTCCAAAGGGGAACGCCTGGTGTCGGGCCCCTCCGACCCGTTCGAGGGGACCAACGTGACCTGAGCTGCTATCACTGTGGCCAGAGAGGCCACGTACGGGCCCAGTGCCCCGGGCTCAGGGACAAACTGAGCAGACCCAACCTACCCAGGGTTAACTGGGTAGGGACTCAGCTGGACGAGGGGCAGGCGACCCAGGAAAGGGGGGCTACCAGTTTGCCACCTGCTCAGGAGGGAAGAGTACCCCCAGCCAGCCCCGCCAGAGGGCTGGAGGCTCTGGACTCAGGGTGCTCGGTTTACAGGGTGGGTGCGGGGCTGTCCCTCCGGAGAGAGTGCCTTGTTCCCCTGGAGGTGGATGGGAGGAAGGTCAATGGATACTGGGATACGGGCGCGGAGGTGACGCTGGCCCGGCCCGAGGTGGTGGCCCCAGATCGGGTGGTGCCCAACACCTACCTGACCCTGACGGGGGTGGGCGGGACCCCATTTAAGGTGCCCGTGGCAAGGGTACACCTGAAATGGGGGACCAAGGAGGGCCCCAAGGATGTGGGGGTACACCACCATTTGCCCACTGAAGTTTTGATGGGGGGAGACCTAGAGGACTGGCCAAGCGACCCCCAGACCGCCCTGGTTGTGACCCGTAGCCAGAGCCGGCGAGGGGCACTGTGACCTGACCCTGGGGAGGGTACCACACTGGAGGCGCGAGACCCTACTCGGGTGGGGAGGGAGCGCCGAGGGGCACGGCTCAGAGAGGCTGCGGCCTCAGACCTGGCCACGGAGGGGGAACCGGGCCCCATCCCTTCCCCAGCCGCTGAGTTCCAGGCCGAGTTGAGGAAAGATTCCCTCCTTGCAGAAGCTCAGGGACCTGGCCGACCTCAGTGAGGGACGGACCATGAGGAGAGGCTGCCAGGAGAGGTTCCTGTACCGAGAATGGGCTCCCCCAGGGGAAGGGGAGTCCTGTGGGATCAGGAGGCAGCTGGTGGTCCCCCAGAAGTACCGCCGCAAGCTCCTGTCCCTGGCCCATGACATCCCCCTCGCAGGGCACCAGGGAATCCGGCGCACCCGGCAGAGGTTGCTACAGAACTTTTACTGGCCCGGGGTCTTTACCACCGTCCGGCAGTATTGCCGATCCTGTGACCCCTGTCAGAGGGTGGGGAAGGCCCGGGACAAGGGGAAAGCGGCGTTGAGACCTTTGCCCATCATAGAGGAGCCTTTCCAGAAGGTGGCCATGGACATCGTGGGGCCTCTCAGCAAGACGACCCGGTCGGGGAAGAAATACATTCTGGTGGTGGTAGATTTCGCCACCCGCTACCCCGAGGCAGTGCCCTTAGCTTCCATTGAAGCAGACACCGTGGCAGATGCGCTCCTGACCATTTTCAGCCGAGTGGGGTTCCCCAGGGAAGTCTTGACAGACCAAGGCTCCAACTTCATGTCGGCCCTGCTCCGGTGCTTGTGGGAGAAATGTGGGGTCCGGCATGACTGGGCCTCAGCGTATCACCCCCAGTCCAATGGGCTGGTGGAGAGGTTTAACGGGACGCTAAAGATGATGCTGAAAACCTTTATGAACCAGCACCCGCAGGATTGGGACAAGTACTTACCTCACCTGCTGTTCGCGTACAGGGAGGTGCCCCAGGAGTCTACCGGATTTTCGCCTTTCGAACTGTTATATGGAAGGAGGGTGAGGGGCCCCCTGGACCTGATGAGAGACGAGTGGGAGGGGAAGGCCACTCCCGATGGAGAGTCAGTGGTGGAGTATGTCCTGACCTTCCGAGAGAGACTGGCTGAACTCATGGGCCTGGCCAGGGAGAATCTGGCCAGAGCCCAGAGGAAGCAGAAGGTCTGGTATGACCACACGGCGCGGGCCCGTGCCTACGCCACCGGGGATCAGGTGATGGTTCTCATCCCCGTGAGAAAGAACAAACTACAGGCCGCCTGGGAGGGCCCGTTCAAGGTCGTCAAGCAGCTCAATGAGGTAAACTATGTGGTGGAGCTGTCGAACCAGGCCCACCACTGCCGGGTGTACCATGTGAATATGATGAAGCCATATTATGCCAGGGGGAATGTGGTGTTAGCTGTGTGTGGTCAGTGGGAGGAGCAGGGAGATGACCCTTTAGTAGATCTATTCCCTGGGACCAGAGCTGGTTCCCCCCTGGAAACAATCCCCCTCTCGGATCAGCTCACCCCTGCCCAGCAAGCTGAGGTCAGGGGGGTGCTGCATCCGTACCGACAGCTGTTTTCCAACCAGCCTGGACGCACTAATCTGACTGTCCACCGGGTGCAGACAGGGTCGCACCCGCCGATAAGATGCTCCCCCTTCCGAGTCACAGGGAAAACTGCTCAGGACCTGGAAAGAGAGGTCCGGGACATGCTGGCTTTGGGGGTGATCCAGCCATCGGCCAGCCCTTGGGCCTCGCCGGTGGTGCTGGTCCCCAAAAAGGATGGGTCAGTCCGGTTCTGTGTGGACTATCGGAAGCTCAATGCCATCACTGTATCGGATGCCTACCCCATGCCCAGGCCGGACGAGCTCCTAGACAAGCTGGGAGGAGCTCGGTACCTTACCACCATGGACCTTACAAAGGGCTACTGGCAAGTGCCGCTGGATGCAGATGCCCGGCTGAAATCGGCCTTTATCACCCCTCTGGGGCTCTATGAGTTTCTGACCCTGCCTTTCGGCCTCAAGGGAGCGCCGGCCACCTTCCAGCGCCTGGTGGACCAGCTCCTGAGGGGGATGGAGAGTTTTGCCGTGGCGTATATTGACGACATCTGTGTCTTTAGCCAGACCTGGGAGGACCACGTGTCCCAGATTAGACAAGTGCTGGACCGACTCCAGGGGGCTGGGCTGACTGTCAAAGCGGAGAAGTGCAAGGTGGGGATGGCTGAAGTATCTTACCTGGGCCATCGGGTGGGGAGCGGCCGCCTAAAGCCGGAACCGGCCAAGGTGGAGGTGATCAGAGACTGGCCCGCTCCCCACACCAAAAAGCAGGTCCAAGCCTTTATTGGGATGGCAGGATACTACCGAAGATTTGTGCCCCACTTTAGCGCCATAGCCACCCCCATCACTGAGCTATGCAAGAAGGGGAAGCCAGACAAGGTGGTCTGGACCGAGCAGCGCCAGGAGGCTTTCCGGGCGCTGAAGGAGGCTCTGGTCAGTGGCCCAGTTCTAGCAAACCCAGACTTTGACAAGCCCTTTGTGGTGTTCACCGACGCCTCCGACACGGGACTGGGGGCGGTGTTAATGCAGGAGGATGAAAAGGGGGAGAGACACCCCATCGTGTACCTGAGCAAGAAGTTGCTACCCCGGGAGCAACACTACGCGGCCATCGAGAAGGAGTGCCTGGCCATGGTGTGGGCCCTCAAGAAACTAGAGCCCTATCTCTTCGGGCGACACTTCACCGTGTACACCGACCACTCTCCCCTGACCTGGCTGCACCAGATGAAAGGAGCCAACGCCAAGCTCCTGAGGTGGAGCCTGCTCCTGCAGGATTACGACATGGACGTGGTCCATGTGAAGGGAAGTGCCAACCTGATAGTGGATGCGCTGTCCCGGAGAGGGGGCCCCGAACTTCCCCAGGTCACTGGTCACAGTGACCCCGCTCAGTTCAGTCTCGAAGGGGGGAGAGATGTGACGATGTGACGCAGCAGGGAGGGGGGAGTGTTGACCTGGGAATGTGCCCTGGGGACGGGAGACCTGAGAGCCTGTCACCTGAGCCAGGAGGGGAGGGGGAGGTGACACCTCTGCCCAGGAATGTGGATGGAGGCTGCAGCAGGGAACCTGCTGGGTGGGTTTAGTTTCAGTTTGGGGCTGGGTGGAGGAACACAGGGAACCCCAGGGCTGGGGTCTAAGCTCCCTGCTCCCCCAGAAGGACTTCACTGAGGGGTCTTGGGTGTACCCACAAGCTCTGTTTTGGACTGTGTTCCTGTTGTCCAATAAACCTTCTGTTTTACTGGCTGGCTGAGAGTCTCAGTGAATCCCAGGAAGAGGGGTGCAGGGCCTGGACTCCCCCACACTCCGTGACAGAGGCTACCTCACCCTGTCCTCACCTGACCAATTGTACATGGTCACACTTGAGTTGGCCACACCTGCATGCACTGTACAGCATGCCACGATCTGGCCAGAAGGTAGTCACATGGTCACATAACGCCGTATGAAATTGGAAGGCACCTCTAGACAGGCTTCTGCAGGGAAAGGAATGTGTATGGACAGCTCCGTGCTGCAAACTTCCTCCTAATTTACTTTTTAAACAACTGCAGTGACTTTGAGAACTTGACAGGCATTGTTTGCAGGCAGAAATGGGTTTGCCTGTACAGCGCTATTGCTCTTGGAGATGAGCTATCTCCTGATCACATTTCAAACTAATCAAACGACCATAAGGGTTAGCTCTCCAACCATGGTCCGTACAGTCAGATTATCTCACGGAATTTTGAAAGTGTTCAGAAATCATCCACTGGAAGAATACATCAATAAAGAATACATTTGGAGCCATGCCTTGAACCTGGAACAACACAATTCTGATTAGAAGATTTTCAGTATGCTGAGTTTGCCTGCAAATTTGTCTGATTTTACAAATCAGAGTTTTAGACAAGAATTTGTAGTCTGTGTTGTAATTGAAATCAATATATTTGAAAACGTAGACAACTATATTTAAATTAATGGTATTCTATTATTGTTTAACAGTGCGATTAATCGTGTTTTTTTTAATCGTGCAATTAATCGCGATTAATTTTTTTAATCACTTCACAGCCCTAGTCTTAAACAACAGCTTAAAACATGGTGCCTGTAATGGACTGCTAAACTGTATTATATTGTTCAGGCACTAGGTGGCAATGTGTGTAACATCCCTTATGTGGACAGAAAGGTGGGCTAACTTATGTCATTGAAATAGAGCAACATGGCTACAAGAACACTGCAAACATACATTACTTAAGTTCACAATAGCCATACCTGGCAGAGCATTGAAGGCTCTTATAGTCAACACATCTGGTATGCATCTCAGGCAAAAGGGAGCTCCGTAACCATGTACAGAAGCCTAACCTGGTAGCAGCAGCCCTGCAACCTGCCTCGCACACAGCGTACATGACATGGTGTCAGGAGTAAACTAGAGCCAGAAGAGAACAGAAACCGAAGGAAAACAGCACCAAAGCAAATAGAAGAAATAAAGCAATGAAGGTTGCAGGATCTCATCACCGTGCTGCTCCTCAGTGCCCCAGAGAACTTCGGCTTTGACAGCCCTTCAAAATGGACATAGTGGAAGCAGCATTTTGCAAGATTTTGAATTGCTGTGAAACTCTATAAGGAAATTGAGGATATTCAGGTATCATCATTAATTCATGCTAAAGGGAAGCAAACAGAGCATATCCTTAAATCCTTTGGCTTCACTGAAGACAGTCACAAAGATGATTATGAAAGAGTTTGGGCTATGTTTGATGAATACTTTATATCTCAGAGAAATGTTGTTTATGAAAGAGCATGTTTTCAACAGAGATTTCAAGGACTAGGGGAAAATGTTGAAAGTTTTATAAGCGCTCTGCATGCATTGGCCCCAAACTGCTTTTGGAACTGCAAACCTTGGAAATATCAGAGACAGGCTGGTTGTCAGTCCCCATAAGTTGGAAAGAAAATGAGAGAGTCAGGAGAATTCAGACTTCATGTGGGCAGACCGATAGAAGAGTGTCAGCTGCAGCATCAGGAGCAGGGACAGATAGATATTCAAAGTCATGAGACTGGAGAGGGAATGGACAACCTGACCTTGAGTTCCTGCAGCTTCTTCCCGATAATAAAAAGTGTGAGGTTTTGCTGTTGCAAATGTATCCCACTAATGAAGCATAAAGAGAAGTGGCCTTGAAAAGTTTTTATTAACTTTGAAAAATACAAAAGTATTTTTAGGCATCTGAACCCCCGTATAGAGAAAATGATTGGCTAATGTGTTTTTGCATAGACATGCTTTGAGTAAAATAACTGGTGAAGGTATTGATAAGAAGAACTCTCATTTTAACTATACAATGAGGGTCAGAAAACAAGCTCATTGGAACTTAACTCTGGGATACAGCTCAAGACCAAAGCTGCTAGGATTTTTAATCCCTGCACAACTAGACTGCGTAGAAGCCGGAGCCCTGGACGAGATAGGATCCTGACTGACCACTGGGAGATGTAATCTGTTCTGTTGGGAGAGGTGAGCACTGGACACTTAGTGTGTGTATTGTGCTGATTAGTTGTTGATTGCTAATAAATACATGCACATGTTTAAGAATATTCACTGTGTGATAAAGGCTCTTTTACTGGGAAAAGGTCCCATTAACCTGTAGAGGGCCGTTGCACCCAGAGTGCGGGCGGGGGGAGGGGGGGAATTGTGCTGCTAACAGGTTAACAGAAAAAACATTTCTCAGCACCTATAAATAAGAATAGACATACCCTGTGTACTGCTTTGCTACTTGAATAGCCATCTGAGATGGTGAGACAGCAAAACCAAGAGCAACTTCCCAAACTTGAAAAACAAGTAGCTAGCTTTAGAAGCTGTTAACAGATGCAGCATGAGTGCGACAAGTCATTGCCATAAGAACACTGAGGCCAGGAGAGAGAGTTCTCAGGATAAGCGTACAAATTCAAGTCAAACACCAAAGCCTTACAGCCCTAATGCACAAGACGTGGAAAAATTCCTAGTCCAACAGATGTATGTTGCACCAAAAGCGCAAAGTAATAAGTGCACAAAATATGCAGATTTTGGATCTGTTTGTACCAAAGCTGTCAGGGAGTTGACTAATATTACAGACAATCAATATCCCTTGAATCTTATCAAGTATGATGGCACAAAGCCTGCCTAGAGAATGAAACTGAATATTCATGGAAAGACTATTGACTTTAAAGTTGACTCAGAAGCGGACATCTCAGAAAGGATTTACAATCACTTTGAACCCCTCCCAAAGCAAAAATCACCTGACACAGTCATGAATTGCCCTGGAGATATTCTGAACTACATGAGCCAGTTCTCCATAGAAAGAACTTGCAAAGACAAAAGCTTTGCATTCAAAGGATCATAGAATCAAAGGATCACAGACCAACAGCTTTCTGTGCCATGCATGGCAGCCATGATAGGCCTGGTGAGAAAAGTGGGAAAATTCAATGGAATATTTGGTGATATTGGACTTTTGAAAGGAGCTCCGGTACAAATAAATAAATAAATATTTACAAATAAAAATGCTGGATCATATAGTGTACATACACCTCACCGGATTCCTATCCCATTACTTCATAAAGTGGAAACTGAGTTAAAGAAAATGGAGCAGATTGGCATTATTGAGAAAAATCTTTGAGCCAACAGCCTGGTGTGCCCCAGTGGTACCAGTTACAAAGCAAAATGAAAAAATACAAAACGGTGTGGATTCTAAACGACTTAAAGAAGCAGTTGTGAGAGAAAAATACATCCTCCCAACACCGGATATCTTCTTCCCCAAAATGAAAGGAGCTACAGTAATCTACAAGCTGGATACCTTGCGTGGATTCTGTCAAATTCCTTTAGCCAAAAAAGTGCTAAACTGACTTCATTTATCACACCCTTTGGGATGTTTTGCTCTTGAAGGTTCCCTTTTGGGATTAGCAGTGCACTGAAATTTTCCAGAGAAAGACGGCAGGACACAAATGGACATAGTTTTCATGGGCAATATTTTGGTATATGAGTCTTTGACCGGAAAAAAGACCACAACATTCTAAGCCTAATCAGCCAGTTCAGACTGAAGCTAAACAAGGAAAACTGCATTTTCCACCTATCCCAAATAAAGTTTTTGGGACAGACATTTCCCTACTCCTACTCAATTTTACCTGTGCATACCTCCAAGACTTGCATTAGCCCTCTTCACCACAGCATCACTCACAAAGTCACTGCTTTCCAGGATGAAGTCTCCCATTCTATAAGTATGACCTACATTCCCTCCCTCATTGTAGATCGTGCATTTGGCTGTTTTAAAACATGTTGTTTTAATGAATCCAGCTTACCAAGCAATCAAGACATCTCTGTATAACAGACCTGTCCTCATCACTGTTTTCCACTGCAACAATTTTTGTGTGCCCTCTGCAAACTTTACCAGCAGTGATTCTGTATTTTCTTTCACATCATTGATGAAGTTACAGAATAGCACTGGGCCAAGGGCAGATCTCTGTGGTACCACCTCACCTGGAACATGCCCTCTGGATGATGTCTCCCCATTATTGATTACTTTTAGAAATCTGTCAGCCTTTAATTCAAGTAATATACATGGCACTGATCTTGTATTTTTAATTAGATTAAAATTAGTGATTGAGTGATTTTAAGATAATTCTACTTGTTTTAAAGCCCAGATTAATGTAGGCCCTGGTTAGTTTTGAGACATACTCCTGGAGCTTCACCTAAATGGGTGTCTGTGCTCAAATGCCATCGTCCCTTAAGGGACACCACATCAGCCTTTAGAGCAGTGTTTTTGCTGTGGTGTGCCCTAGGTTGTGCATATCTGCCATTAATTTCAGTACTTCTGCCCCACTTGAAAAAAAAAGCCTTATTTCTCCTAAATGTGTGGTTTTAGACTTTGAAAAGTGTTCTATTTCCTCTGGTTCTGAATGTATTTTATCTGTGTACCCCAGTAGAAGTGCTTGAGAAATGAAAAGCTTATGATCATATTATTATTTCTCATCAAAAATTGTGGTTTCAACCACTTCTTTGGATCAGATATTTCCCCTGGGGAAGAAGGCAGCCTCTGATGTTGCTGGCCACAGTTTATAGTGACTGGCATTTCTTCTCTCTCATGCATGTATAATCTTTCTGCCTGTTTCTGTTTATAGAAATCAACTGATCTTATATAATCAGACCCAGGAGGCCTGGTAAAAACAATCTCTTGCATTATTTCAATATTACATGGATTCTGTTAAAAGGCAAGTTGGTAACTATATTAATCAACAAATTTAATCATTGGAATATAATCATATTATTTATCCTATCAGAGGAAGACAGTGCATGTCAAATCCAGATGACCATCCACATGCTTTGTTTTTAAAGAAGCATTACAAGCTCCCCAGTTCTAAATAAACCACCACGCTGTCTTGAAAACAGTGACCTTCTTGCAAATGAGGTCTTAGTTCAAGCATCATTTGAAATCTCTAACCTGTGTTTGGGGGAGGGGACTGTAAACTGTGTAGTCCCAATTTACAAAATGCACCCTATAATCATTCAGGAACTCACAGGTGCTGGGGAGAGAGAGGCTGCCAGCACTGGCTCTCCAGCCAGCGGGGAGAGCAGCAAGAGTGTGCTTCCTTCTCCAGCAGCCTGAGGGTGAGGGATGCTAACCCTTGCTGGAATCCATGGGGGTGTTGTGTGGTCATAGACTGGATAAATAGGAGACAGGTGAAAAGAGCCTTAAAAGTGAAAACAAGAAGTCTGAGCTTGATGTGCCAAATTTTATGCAGCTTTGTGTATGATGGCTTATGTAAATAATCTAATGATCTCATTTGCATTTATACAATTAATTTGCATATAACAGTAAAGTCTGGCTTTACAAATATTGTAGGGCTTTAGTGCCCATACCCTACAGGGTATGCTTGCTCCATACACTGTACTACCATCATGGCTCAGCATCAGTCCTGATCTGGGGGGTTTCCTTTGGGTGTCCCATGGCCCCAGCCATTTTTGGCCTCACTGCTGAGTTGGCCTATTAGTGCAAAGCACGGTGGGGAGTCTGTGACATGGGAGCTGATGTGAGACCTACCAAACGTGTCTCACTCAGAGCCCACCAAACAGCCATCAGATGGGGACAATGTTTAATTCCAGCTGAGCTGGGCTGGACTCAGGCTGGTGCCCTCTAGGTGGAAAGTTCTGTAGTGCATTAGCAACACCCCACAGCAGTGTGACAGAATACACCCCTGTAGTCACACCCTACACGCCACTGTTATAATCTTTGTACAAAGTATGCCTTGTAAGGGATCACTGGAAAACTGATAATTTGCTGAGAAATATTGTCCTGGTAAAATGTGTGGCAACATTGTATGTGAAGTTAAAACATTCCCCTCTATGGTGTTATTAACACGTTTCAAACCCCACAGCCCTAGCCAAACGGAAGTTGGCAAACAGGTTTGTCCTAAACAAAGGACATATGCTCAGCTTAGTTTGCATTTAAGCAGTAAACAGAGTCATCAAGCAGGAAAAAAAGACAAAGAAAGTTCAAACAGGTGAAAAAACCAGCAGAGACTGTCCTTCCTCATAGGCTCCTTTTGGCTCTTGGTTCTCAGCAGGCAATGTTTTTCAAGAGGGGGACTCAAACTATAAAAAGGAGGGGCAAACACTGAAAGGCAACCCCCTCTGCCCTCGCCCACTGCATTCACTGCACCTGAAGACACAAAGGAAGCAAGTGCTGGCCTCTGGGGGAGGGGTCCTGACCTGAGAGTTTGGCAAGTTATCTGCTGGAGCATGTGGTGTGAAACTGCTTGAATCTAGTATAATTCGATAGTATTATTTTTTTATTGTTTTATCCAATCCAGTGTGTTCAAGCTGAAGTCTGTGGATCACTACATTTGGGGTAACAAGTTGTGTGCATATTATTCCCTTAAAGGAATAACAGACTCAATACATTTGTACTGTCTAGGAGAGGGCAGGGCAGACAGGACAAACATTTCTGGGGGAAATGGTCCTGCTTTGAGCAGGGGATTGGACTAGATGACCTCCTGAGGTCTCTTCCAACCCTAACATTCTTATGATTCTCTTCTATGATTCTATGAAAATCTGAGACTAAGAGTGTGTTGGGCTTACCTTGTGGTAATTGTTAAGGCTAGTAAGAGCCAAGGTGTGGCTGGCTGGCTGCACACACAGACATGACTGGGAGTGATTTACATGCTGGAGGCTGTTTATGAGCAGCAAGGTATTGTAAAGGGCACCCCAGGTTACAGGGCAGACGTGACACAGCTACTCATCAAGTCATCAGTCTGGATTGTGCCCTGGTATGTCACAGGCAGCCAGTTCCCAGAAACACTAATGTGATACTTTGGTGGGTGAGGCTGCTGTTTGCTTAGTAAATCAAGTTCTTACCTATTTGGAGCTTGTACAGGTAGGATCCACTCACCTCACAGTACCCTGCTCACACAGGGAACATCAATGTGATCAGCCTCCTCCAACAAATCGTAGTATTATGTTTGTATTACCATAGTGCCTAGGAGTCCCAGCCATGACTAGGCCTCATTGTGTGAGGTGCTGTATGAACACAGAACAAAAAGTTGGGTCCTGCCCCAGACTGCTTAGCAGGTTAGTGATGTCCCACACTGTTCTTAAAGGGACAGTCACACCCTTAACTTAAAGTCCCCATTAACCAAAATACAGATTTTAAAAAACATTAACACAACATCCATGTTCACCTCTAAATATAATACTCTGCAATATACAATCATTTCAAAAATTATGCCAGAGCCCTCACAATAATTTACATATATTTTCCTCACGCATGGCTAGGAGGCAGGTTTGAATCCACAGTCTTAAGACCAGCAGCACACACTTCTAGCATGTCAACTATAGGAGTCGCTGGTGAGGGAGTCCTGCTGTTCTATGATCTGGGAGGCTCAGTCCCTAGCTGGGGCCACACCACACACTCCTGGGGTTAGACATCTCTTTGTGAACCCAAGAAATGTCGTGTGTCAGCATGAGATGGGACAGAAAATAGAATTCTACTCAATGCGAAATTCTGACATTTCAAAAATTGTTTTCATGCTGAATCAGAATGAAATTTGAGCAGAACTAAAATTAGGAAAAAATCTATTTGGAAATATCTCAACATATTATTTTGATAATGTCATATTGTTTTTACAATGTAAAATATGTTTCCGTAATATCAAAACAGTATAATACCAAATATTAAATATATTTTATGTTTAATATATCAATATATTTCATTATATTATATTAATTTAATATATAAATGGCCAAACAAAATGGAGCTAATAAAGTCATAATAAAACACTTCAATTTTAGCAAAACAAAACAATAAAGGCGAAACAAACCATTTGACAGTTGCCATCAAAAATGTCAGAACCGATATGTTCCTGCAAAATGGTTCGATTTTGACAAAACTGCATTTTTCCAACAACATTTGTTCCATTGCAAATGGTTTGACCAGCTCTGGTCAGGAGTCCTGGGTCCTGTTCCTGCCTCTTTGACCAGGGAATGCTCCAGCGGGTAAAGACACTGTAGTCAAGAGCAGCAATGACACTGTTTGGGTCACTTACAGAGACTGACCCTAGGCTTGCTCAGTGTAAATGCAGGAACTACTACCACCAGCCTAGGAGTGTGGAGATAGCAGCAGGCTCATAATCCTCCACATGGAGCCCAGACGCTCAAGCTCCACACTGTGTTAGTGTGAGTTACGGCAGGAGGTAGTTTGGCCCTGTCTCTCCAAAGGCATTCTGGGAATGTGGTTGTGACTCAGCTCTGACATATTAGAGACCAGGGTTCTGTACCCAGGTTGCCTACGGTGGCCTTGTCCGACAGCTGTTACCTTATCTGTGAAATGGGCGAATGGTGATTGCCTCCATTAAGGTCGGTCTAGAGGGATTGGTTAGTAAGGGTCGTGCAGCACACAGAAATATTAAAAAAAGTCAGGAGAACAGCTGGAATTAGAGCTCCTGGGTGCTTGGTTTGTGGCTCGATGCACCTCTCCCCAGGTGTGTGTGGGGAAGGTCTTGAGTTTGAAAAAAAAGGCATGATGTGTTGCTGGTGGTGTGGGAATGTGTGACAGCCCTAAAATGTGTGTGTGTGTGTTTCCTGAGCTGCATGACAGGACTATGCAGTGATTGAAAGGGGATGATGCGGACAGAGTGACAGGCAAGGAGACGATCTTAGCAGTGGGTTGCAGAGGTGCCAGAATAGGAGGGGATGGGGGGGCAGGGCCCTCCCACGTTTGAAAGTGGATGGGCCTACACTGTCCACTTTTTGGCTGGGGCCCCACCCTGTCTCTGTTCCTCCTCTTCCCCCCAAAGGCCCCGCCCTCCCATCATGACCTGGAGCCCAGCCAGGGAGCTCAGGCAGCTGTGGGGAGCCACACCGTGGACCATCCACCTGCCTGGGGTACAGGGGTCAAGAGCAGCCCCCGGCCCATGTCCCTGCCCTGCGCCCCCCCACCCCGAGGGCAGGAGGGTGCACGGTGTAGCATTGCCAACCCTCCTGCTTTTGCCGGAAGTCTCCTGGAATCATGCTCTATCTCCTGGAGGCTACTTCAGCCAAACTGGGAGATTTTGGGTGCTAAAAGTCCGGCAGCGCAGTGAGGCTAAGGCAGGCTCCCTGCCTGGCCTGGCTCTCCGCCACGCCCAGAAGCAGCCAGCACCGTTCTTGCAGCCCCTGGGTGGGAGGGAGGGGGGCTAGGGAGTCTCCACGCGCTGCCCCCAGCCAGAGCGCCGACTCTGCAGCTCCCATTGGCCGGGAACTGTGCCAAATGGGAGCTGCAGGGGCGGTGCCTGCGGGCAGCATTGCACAGAGACACCCTGGCCCCTCCATCTAGGAGCCGCTGCCGGATGGATGGATGTTAGTTGTTGTTATTCAGAGCTTCTCTACACAGACATATAGTTTGCAGCAAGAGGGGGTGTAAATCTACCTGCTGCACACTAAAGGGCCATGTGGACCCTGCTGCTGCACAGTAACTGGTCCCTAGTGCATTTTAAATATGCCAGTTTCAATGTGCACTGGAGAACTTACAGTGCACAGCAGCAGAGTCAGCAGCACTAGTGGAGCGTTAGGGCGTGGCGTGGTAGAGTTACACCTCAGTTTGCTGCAAGCTGTGTTCCTGTGGACAAGCCCTCAGTTAAAATTCCCATTCACTTCAGGGCTTGGATCATTGGGGAATTCTGACTCTCCATACACCTGTCAGGTGGGTACTGAGAGGGGTGAGGTAATATCTTTTATTGGACCAACTTCTATTGGGGAAAGAGACAAACTTGCAGGGCGCACAGAGCTCTTCTGTAATATAGATGTATAAAATGAGGCATAGAGAGATAATGGGACAACATTCAGAATGAGAGGCCAGGGTCTATACACATTTCTTTGGTATCTGCTTTTACTACAACAGCATGTGCAAACTGGTCGTTTATAAATACAATTAGGTGTTCAGCTGTATTTGCACCAATTTGAGCCTGCAAAGTCCCTCTTATGCCTGTAATTACAGATATGCAAAAGTCTGTACTTCTAACCTTGAGACTGTGACCCAAAGTGGTTTACACAAGGAGTGAGCGCGCTTTTCCCATACCTGTGCCTCTGCCACAACAACATCCTTTCCTGCCCCTTGCCCCCATGAAAGAGATGTTCCAAAAAGTCAGCTCATAGTAGGGAAAAGATACTGAGGCCTGAATCTCTGAGCAGAACGTGTCAAATGTTCATGTCACCTGAGGAGACAGCTCACACTGGAGAGGTCAGCTAGGATACATGTAAACAACTGACAACTAAAGGACAGTTTAGGTCTCAAAGAAACAAGTTGTTTAAACTGATGTAGTGTTAATACGTTTGTTGGGTCTAAAACAAGTCATAGCTCTGTATATAAAAGGGTATAATTTATGCAGTATCTTCAAAAGGGCTGAGTGTTTGGCTTTCTATATGAGACATCAGGAAATGAAAATAATATTGAAGTTGAAAGTTCATGGCCTCCCTCCATAGCAACTTGTGAAAATAGATTCATTGCAAACAGGAGTGCATGGATGTTGGCTGGTTCAGCAGCAATGTTTGTCTTTGGTGTAAATATTTCTGTAGGACCAGTTTATAAAACTTATTTTAATTTGTAGAACATCTGAGACCGCAATTTAGAAAATCAGAAGGTGACATTAGTGTTTCCGTGTTTTAAGTCGTAATTTCCATGGAGCTTCTGACAGGAAAATCTCAACCGAGCAGACGAGCATGACTGACACTCAAGATGCCCCTTCCCATTTTTGGGTGCTCAAATTGGCCATTAGGAACTTAGGACTGGAAGGGAGCCCCGGAGTCACCAAGTCCAGTCCCTGCTATTGCAGGCAGCCCCCACTCCTATTGCATGGCTGCTCCAGAACCTTAGTCATCCCATTATTAGAAACTAGCAGTAGGACAATGGATTTGTCAGTTTGCTGGTCTGACACCCAGTACCCCACATGGTTATGATATATTTTGCCTTGTGAGGTATCATTTGAAAACTCATAATCTACTGCATATTATCATCCTGTTGAAATCTGTTGAAATAACCATGCATAAAAAATTGAGATTTTTCAATATGGGTGTTACTGAAATGTGTTGTCATTCTGGGTAACACACACAAGCCAGTTTCCCAGAGACAAAGACACACTTGCACACCAGCCAGGTGCTAAAGATCCATTATCTACTTAATCCGACGTTCCCCAGCAAGGGGGTGGGGAAGGTATAAACAAAGTATTTACAATTTAAGTGACGGACAGTTGGCAGCTCACGTACGCAATAGAACTGCCTGACCCCATGACCCAGCAAAGACTTTTCTAGTACAAAGGGTTAGAGTATAAGAAGAGGAAAAAAGGCCTGTGGCCACTTCTCTTTTCCTCTCTATCTCCATGACATCACCTGAAGAACATGGAAGCCGACGCAGCCTGTGAAATGTATTGCAGCTAATGGTGAGACACTTATTTTGTTTCTAGAACTATTAACTTTGGTAAAGTTTAGGAATTAGATTTTAGTTTTATCTCTTTTTTTCTTTTGTCACCAATTCTGACTTTTATGCCTTACCACTTATAATCACTTAAAATCTATCTTTCTCTAGCTAATAAACTTGTTCTATTATTTTATCTAAACCAGTGTGTTTGATTGAAGTGTTTGGGAAAACACTACTTGAGATAACAAAGGCTGCTGCATAAACATTACCCTTTGGAATGTCAGACTATTTATGAGTTTATACTGCCCAGGGGTCTACTGAGCAGTTTAAAGATTTACATTTCTGGGGTGCAAGGCTGGAACTAAGAATATGCAGATGTTGTCCTGTATGTAATTCATGGCTGGCTGGGAGAGCAGTAATGTATTCACCTGGGAGTGATTTTTACATGCTAGTGGCTGTGTGAGAGGACAGGAGATTGCTGTTTACCAGCAAAGGAGTCTGAAAGGCATCCCAGGCTGGAGAGTTAAGGGGATACAGCAGTTCAGTGGGCCATGTTGCACCTCAGGGAATGTCACAGCTGGCAAGTTCAAAAAGGTTTCATTCTGGATCAAACTGAAAATGAAAGCTTTCAAAACTTTTGGAAATTGAAAAGTCAGAAATATATTTGAAAAAAGAAAAATGTTGAGATGGGTTGAACGACAAGCTGGATGTGACTCGATTTTTTTTTTATTGCTTTGTTTTGGCCTTTTTAACAACAGAAAAGAATGCCTACACTCCCTGAATGGCCAGAAAAGGAGGTGGGGCTGGAGGTTTCTTCTTGATAGCTTTTAGCCCATTGGTTGGAGCACTTACCTTTTAGGAGGGAGACCTGGAGCCAACTCCTATTTCGCTGATATGGAGAAGGAACTTGAACTTAAGTATCCCACATTGCAGGAGAGTGTCCTAGCCACTGGGGTATGGGATTATCTAATACAGAACTTCATTATGAATCATTATGAATTGCACAATATGAGTGATGATGAATACTCACTCAGCCAAGGCTGAAAAAGAAAAAGAATGAATCTAGCCTGGTGTTAAGGGAATTCACTTACGAACCATAAGACCCAGGTTCAAGTATCTGCTTCCGTGACTCATTAATTATTTTTAAAAAGTGGAACAGCCTCAACAGGTGTGATTGAAACAGACCCCCTGTGAAGCTAGGTTATAGCTAGGGCATTATCCTCCACTGTAGGAAACCCATGTTGAAATCGCTTCTGAAGTTCTGACTTGGGGGACTGAACCTGGATCCCGCACATCCTACATGAGTGCCCTAACCACTGGGCTAGAAGTTATAAGAACACTACTGCCTCCTCCAGCTGCTTTGTGACTCTAGCCTGAAAAATCAAAATGCTTTAGTAATGTTAAAACAAAAATTATTCATTTTGCTATTACTGAAACATTTAAAGTTTTCCGTTCACATGAAACTATTTGGTGACCTTGACACAAATTCACAAATAGTTTTCGGTCAACCAAAACTGCATATTTCAGCAAATAAACTACTCACCAATTTTTTTTGCCCAGCTCTATTAGAAACCTTCTTCTAATTTTCAACCTAAATGTATTCACAAGCAGATTATCCCCATTTGTTCTTGTGCCAATTCTGTCCATTACCTTAAATAGCCCTTCACTCTCCCTGGTGTTTACCCCTCCCCAGATGTATTCATAGACAGCAATCAGATCCCCTCTCAGCCTTCATTTTGCTAGGCTAAACAACGTATGTGCCTCCAGCCTTTTGTCAAAGGATAGATTCGCCATCCCTGATCATCCTGGTAGCTCTTCTCTGTACCTGTTCCACTTTGAACTAATCTTTCTTGAACATGGGTGACCAAAATTATACAGAGTATCCAGAAGAGGTCTTACCAAGGCGAGTCTATTTTTACTGGATATACCTTGCCTGATGCATCCTAGGATTGCATTTGCCATTTTTACAGCTGCATCACATATAGTCATCCTATAATCAACGAATACAACCAGGTCTTTCTCCTCCTTTGTCACTTTCAATTGATGAGCCCGATCTTATCGCAGAAATTCATTGGAGCAGCAGGTGGGGGAGATACAGCCACA
Source organism: Natator depressus (assembly GCF_965152275.1). Lineage (NCBI taxonomy): Eukaryota > Metazoa > Chordata > Testudines > Cheloniidae > Natator > Natator depressus. Next base: position 26,403,174 of record NC_134247.1, on the reverse strand, counting down.
CGTGTAATTGTTATGACAATGTGCTTTTGATTTAAAACAACAATTCTGTAAATATAACACCATGGTCGGCCGATGTATCTCTGTACAGTTTATTTTACAAAGGATGAGATGAAGCACTGAGGTGCATACACACTCATGAATAATGCAGGAAAATACAGTTTACTTTTTGCAATAAGACAGAAAAATTATGTATAGCAAATGCTTTCAACACTTAAAGACCAGATCAACAGCTGGTGTAAATCAGCACTGCCCTATTAACTTAAATGGAGCTATGCCAATTTACCCAGCTAAGGAGCTGGCCCTTAAACCTTTTGAGCATTCAATTCTTCAGCCAAAATGATTCGATCGTATGTTTTTATGGGACAATGACAACATTACAATTTACACACTGATCAAAGATTTACTGTTGTTATTCAGATACAGATCTTATGTTACATCAGTTATTTAAGGGTCTATTCAGACAATATTTGTGGCAAGATATAAAATTTTGATTAAACACATTTTAAAAAGAGGTCGTTAGTACTGGCAAAAGACAACTGTCACTTTAAACAGTTAGACAGTATTTAGCAAAAGGACCATATAGGCAACTACATTTTATTAGAAACCTGCTTGAGAGCGTGGCTCCCCCCGATCTGATCTGCTTTTGAACAACTGCAGTTAGACCGTCTACCAAACTCCTCACTGGATTGCCCACCTGCTTTTGGACTGTTGAAACAAAGAAAACAAGTTTAAAAAGAGGAGATTCCATTTGTCCGATATTACCACCTGCTCTGTCCAGAACAGACCGATACTGTTGCTCTTATAGATGGTGTTCTCTCTGTGTATCACCAAGCGAATGGAAATTGGGCAAACCCCCAAGGCAGCTTTAAAAATCACAGCCTCGGTACCCATTACTCTGAAGGAGTAGCACATCTCAGGACAAACGTTCCTAAATCTAAATAACTAGACAGTGACGTCTTGCAAACCTGAGCACCCCAAGAAATCCTCTTCGAACTCCAGTCCCAATCCTCAGCCAATACACATGGTAACCCCACCCACATGCTTAGTCACTTTGCCACAGTGACAGCCTCAGAGGGAAGAGTCCTCATTTACAGGGACCTCATCAGAAAAAGCATTTGCTTGGGTCCAGTGTGGCCTTTATTCAGACCCATTATGTGACGTTTGTTGCTAGTTTTAATGGCACCCCTGTATGGAAGGACCTTTTGTTGTAAGATTAGCTTAGGAGGTTGTTCTGAACGCCCTTTAGGACAGGGTCATTTCTCTTTGTGTGGCATGAATGACTCTACCCTTCCAAGGCAAGTGTGACATAGCCCCTGGTCATGTGAAGTAAAGAATTTTCTGTAGTAACTGGCTGGTGAATCTTGCCCATATGCTCAGGGTTTAGTTGATCACCATATTTGGGGTGGGGAAGGAATTTTCCTCCAGGGCAGATTGGAAGAGGCCCTGGGGGTTTTTCGCCTTCCTCTGTAGCATGGGGCACGGGTCACTTGCTGGAGGATTCTCTACTCCTTGAAGTCTTTAAACCACGATTTGAGGACTTCAATAGCTCAGACATAGGTGAGGTTTTTCGCAGGAGTGGGTGGGTGAGATTCTGTGGCCTGCGTTATGCAGGAAGTCAGACTAAGATGATCATAATGGTCCCTTCTGACCTTAGTATCTATGAATCTATGAAGTGCTGAATGACCTCAACTTCCACTGAAATGAATGTGCACTAGAAAGCTCAAAGGATCTCTCCCAAAACAAGGAATAGGCCCAACAAAGAGCGGAGGAGAAGGAAGCAGAGGCTAGTTCAAGACGAAGGGGCAGTGGGTGGGCCTTCTCTTTAACACGGCTAAAGTTCGCTATACCCTCAATTTCAGCGGCAAGCATTTCTGATGTCCATACTTGACATTAATAATCAGTGCGGTAACATCAAGTGGGTTTGGGTCTGCACTGAGTGACAGTGTGGGAGCAACAAAGGGGAACTCAGAAAGCTGCTGAGGTCTGTACACTGGCTGTTCCTGTGGAAGTTCATAAGGTGGGTCTATGCATTTTTATACTTGTGTAGCTGTAGCAGGTACGATTTAAAGAAGCGCTTAGAATTTGGGGGAGTGACTAATTGTATTTTTGTGGAATTGCAGTTAAGGTTCAAACCATTGTTCAGTTACTTAAGAAATCTGCAGCAATGAAACCAATTTGCTCAAATTGTATTCCTGGAAGCTCAGGGAATCTGAACACAGTAACTGGTAGGCTTTTTCTGCATTCCTACTGAGTTTCTCTTTCACACCATAACTAAAAAATAGTCCAACTTCATATAAGTTGAGGGAAATTAAATTTGCACATCTGTTTCAAATTTGATTAAATATTTTCTCTGTTTCTTATGCTATTGACCTGAAATGTTATTTAAAAGGTCTTTACAAGACTTTAGTAATGTACGCATGTTAGAATCATCTTTAGATAGGCCCAAAAAGATTCTGCCTTGTGGAGTGCATGGGATTAAAAATTAGAAATCAAATTATGCCAAGTATTGGTCCCATTGGTGAACATACTAGGAAGGATTAGTGGAGTATATGGTGTATAGCCCAAAAAGGAGTAATTGCACTTCCAACCACAGCAGTTTGAAGCATAGTTTGAGTACCAGTCACTTTCAGAAATTATCTAAGAAGCATGACATCGTGTTCTGAACATCAGTGCAATATAAACATGCCAGTGACACCTGAAAATCTAAACTGAAGAACAAAATGCTTGGAAACAGATATAGCGCTGGTGGAAATGTGTCTAAAATAACAATTAGGAGCTGAGCATTCAGAAACAGAAATCATGTACCTTTATGGATAAGATCTACTTTAAAATATGACGTATTCACCATTGCACAGATAGCAGTTGGGGAGGAGAAATCCCCAAAGAAAAGACATGCTAATGAAAAAGAATGTGTCCTCATTATGTCACAGAAGCATGTGCTCCCAAGTCTTGGAGGATGCCTGAGGCGGCGTTTGTGTATGTGGGACCCTGAGTCGTGCAGTGGCCTAGTGTGGTTCTGGACACGACCACACTCCCAGGAACCTGGGAAATCTTTGGACATGACATGGGTGTTGCCATACATCAGTATCCTGATGAACCCTTGAGAAGTGACCAGGGAGTCACTGTATTAGTGAGTATCAGGCAAGCCAGCTCACATGCCATGGTGAAAAGGATCTGGAACAACAGTAGGGCATTTCTCTATGGGTACATTATGGATCTTGTACCGTTTGAATTCTTCCCAGCATTGTTTTGGCCATAATTTAATTCAAATTAGTAGCAGAACTGGTGTTTCTGTATTGGGGTGGGAAGACATTTGCTCGTGACGTGCTGATACTCTCCCCTGGCTTTAGTAGCTACTGCTCCCTCTAACTCCCAAAGCTGGTCAGACTCTGGATTGGCCTGATCGCTAGAAGTTTGTTCCATGGCTGGATCCCCTGAACAGAGAATTGTATTTTCTTAACAAAACTTTTGGCAGATGTTGCTCTTGTGGTGCAGGTGGTTAGCTGCATCTGGGATCAGCTTTACGAGGCTGATGGACCCACTGGGTTCTCGAGCTCCTGGAAAAGGACTGAGTAGATTCAGCTAGTGCAGAACACAGCAGCTGGTGCCTTGAAAGGAGAGACCCACTGTGATCACATTGCTCCACGAGCCAGGTACCCACTCTGGGAACCTTCAAGGGGTGGTTATGATTTGTAAAGTTCTCGATAGTCAGGGAGCCAGCTGTGTGAGCAGCGGTCTGTCTCCCCGTGTCTGACTGTGGGAGTAGAGATCTAACAGTTCACTCTTGCTGTTTGCCGTGGGGTTTGTGCTTTCTTCACTTGCTGGCAGCAAAGCATGGTGAGTGGTGGGCCCCTCCCACTTTCCTGGCTCCCCATCGTGGTCTGGCAGAGCTTGGGTTCAGAGTGCTGCAGGACACTATGGATATGGAAGTTGAGCTTTGTGACTATTGTATAGAGAAGGAGCAGCCGGGAATATCAAAGGGTGTTTGGGTCTCAGTATGTCTTCATTGATGGAGAGGATCAGGTGCCATGTTAGAGGGAGCCCACAGACTTTTCTAAACCCAACAAGTAACTGGGTCCCCTCCAGCCCAGCGTGGTAGCATAATGCCTTGTCTTTCAGCAGATGGTGAAGTTAATTTTCTTTGAATAAGCTGGAGCCTTTCACACTCAGGTATCTGAGGCTCTTATTTTTGAGTGCTCAGTCACTATTTATACTTGAAAGGTCACAATTTGTTATTTAAATGGAAGCCTTAATTACGTCCAAGACCTTATTTAGCCACCTAGATCAGTAGTTTTATTTCCAAAGATTCTCTTCACCTTTTAGGTCCCATTTACTTCCAAGAGACTTGTGAATGCTCAGCACTTCTGGAGAGCAGGTCATGTATTTCTATATGTGGACCAAGGAGTCCAACTTTCCCATTTTTTAAAACTTTGCTGAAATGCAGAGGTTGGGTAGTACCCTTCTCAGACAGTCTGAGCAGTTATTACTAGAGCTGGTTTGAATCCACTGACCCAACCTTCTCCAAAAGCTTTAGTCATAATTCCCATTGAAAATATCTGATATGTTGTTAAAATAGTGTGTTGGGAATGTAACCTTCTACCAGAGAACGGTTAAGCACACTGGTAACACTGTTGTGTAGGAAACATGCAAATGGAAAGCAGCAACAAAGCAGTGTGAAACTGCACAGAAAAGAGAAACACAATGAAACAATAACCCTGTGAGCAAGCAAACATTTTCCTCTTTTATACACTGCAGTGGAGAAGGTTTGCTTCTAGTGCTCATTGCAAACAAAGTCACAGCTGTTCCAGGGAAGCGGCTCCAGATGTGCACTTAGGCAGAGTTGTATATGAGAAAATTACTCTGGTAGGAGAAAAAAAGCTATTTCTATAGGATTTTGTTCCATGACTTCATGACTTTTTTAGAATAACTCACTCATCTTGTAAAATGCAGCCTCCAGAGCTCTCAGGCTGTCACAGTCATTGACCCAGTGTTCCTAAGGGTGAGTGTCTCACAGGCTTACAGCAACCTGAGTGCTGAGTGGCTGCACACAAATGCTGGTTATGGATCTGAGAGCTTTTAGAGCAGGTTTGGAATCTTTCAGCAGCCTCATTTGGCAGCTCTTTGTCTGTGAGAACAGCTAGTGGCTTGTCAGTCATTGAAGAGGCAGATATGACTCCTATGTTAAAGCCAGGGTTTAGCACATCCAGCTAGCAATGAACTGGAAATGGCAAATGGGTTGGTTCCAGAAGGAATTCAAAGAGTGAGAAAGATAGGCTTTAAAAAGATGGTTTGCTTTAATTAAGGTGCATCAATAAATGGCTGCCCAAAAATGCATGGTAGGCTGGTGTATGAAGACAGAAAAGGCTACCTGTGTGTGACATGCAAACTGTTTTACATTCTGTGGTAGAATGTGAAGGACTCAGACAAGCTCAGGCTGCTGGCAACATAAAGAAGTTAAAATGGATAGATTACACTGCAGTTGTGAAGGGAAAGGAAGTGTTTGAGGCCATGGAAGGAGTAGATGTGAATGAGATTGAACAATGTGGCAGAAATGAAGGGGAGCATACAAAGCCATTCAGCCTAGACAATGGTAATAAATATTCCACCCTTGGTGAGCGAGGACAATCAAGCTGAGAAAAGTGGCTACTGAAAACTCAAGACTGACAGTCAGCTGGACACAAGAGGCTGGGGACCCACTGCTGAAGGATGTGGTTCAAAATACCTGCATTTGTTTCAGATTTAGAGAAAAGAACAGTATATCACCTCTGGGGTGAAAAACAAGGCATTGGACAAACAGCATCCTGAGAAATGCTGGGAAATTCTCACTAATTGTCCTTTGTGTGGAAACAAATACACAAATCATAAACTGGATATCTTCTAGTGCCAACAATAAAACTTCTTTGGAGTCTCTTTAAATTATACATGACGATTGTCTAACACAAAGTATTGCAGTCCTCATTCTGACTCAAAGATTAATTTATTACTGACATAAAAGATTGACTGTCGAATAGGTGCTAGTTATTATGATCTGACTGAAATATTTATTAGCAAAAAGAATACAATCCCAACTAGTAATATGTATATATACTTAGCATTTTAAACAGGCCAGTTTCCAAAAGGTAAATTAATTATGAGCAAAACTTATTGGGGACAAAAAACTTGAATAGAAATGTATGCATTAAAATAATTACTCATTTAAGAATGCTTTACTACATGTCCCAAAGTCCACAATTCTTCAGTCATGAGAAAAGGCTGTTTAGTTAAAAAGCAAACAAAAAACCCAAATACCCATAAAACCATCCACTAGCTTAAGAAGGAATGTGAAAAAGGCAAAACAAAACTGATGAATAAAAAAGGGGAAATTGTTAATAATAAATATAAATTAAAGTGAAGAAATGCAGGTAATTGATAAGGGAAGCTAAAGGTATTACCAAAAAATCTATGGTCAATATGGTTAAAATAATTATTGTAATTTATTTATGTCCAGTGATGTAGGTTCCATTACTAGATGGAATGCTAAAATAGTCAGTAATGATGCAGAAAAGGCAGAAGTGTTCAATAAATATTTATGTCCTGCATTTGGAATGAAGTTGAACTATGTAGTTAGTTATTTATATAATTATGCTGAAACACTTTCTGTTTCAACAGTAACTAAGAAAGATGTTACACAAAATCTGCAAAACTGATAATCTGCACACAAAAGTTTTAAAAGAGTTGGCTGAAGAGCTCTCCAAATTATTGATTTTAATTTGTACTAAATCTTGGAAACAGGGATAGTACCAGAGGACTGGAAGAAAGCCACTGTTGTGCTAATAGACAAAATTTTCAAATTGACCTGCAGTAAGACGTAGGCTCTTAAATGCCAGAGTCACTTTTGGAAATTGTACTTTTGAAAACATTACCTTACATTTTTATTGACTTTTCCAGTGCCTGTCACCCAAAGTGCTCAGTAAAGATAACAGAAGGACACATGACTAAAGCAGAAAACCAATGTAATAATAATCAAACCAAACAAGTGATGAGGATTGGGAGTGATCAGAGGAACAGCAGGAAAGTCAGGATAGCAGAATGTGATGTACTCATTAGAGCAGCAAGGCAAGTCAGGTGAACTGGGTTCTAGTCTAGCCAGTGTCTAAATAGTGAGACAGGTGGCTAAGGGGCACACATATTTAATACCATCTAGGGAAAACTCCTCTCTGATTGGCTGCCTGGCCCCATTTGTCTGCCTCCTGGGGAAGAGCAGCCAATCATGGCTGCTGCAGGAAGCAGGCAGCTCTCTCCCCCACCCCTCAGGAGTGGAGAGGAAGGAGCAGAAAGCCCAGCAACTCAGGGTAACAGGAGATGATTCTGATCAGAGTACTAAGCTGCAGTCCCAGCACGCTGGTGCACCAGCTTTGTAGGCATGATGGCAGAGGAGTGCTGTAAGGTGGCATTTGAAGGAGGACAGTGTAAAAGCATTGTAGGTTTTTACAGAGAGCCCCTATGCATATGGGGTGGTGTGGGAGAAAGTGTGAAGGTATTTGCTGGGCTAAACAAGCCTAGCTCTTTTAATTTTCTCTAAAATCATCTTTCCATTCCACTGATCATCCTAATAGCCCTTCTCCAAATCTCTTCCAGTTAACAATGTGATAATCAAGTGGCAGGACCAAAAGAGCCAGAACCAAGATTTCTGCTGAATCTTAAAAAAGGATCTTGCAGTCCTGTGCAATGTCAAGAAAGGGTTAACTGCAAAGTTTAACAACGGGAATAATATTGGAGACAAGAAAAAACTGTAATTCAAAGATAATGTCAAACTTACACAGATGTATAACATCAAAGAGCTATGAATATCAAATGGCATTGGTGAGCATTCTGTCCCTAGTTCTGACAGTGAGAAAAAGGAACAAATTCAGAGAAGAGCAACAACATTGGAAAAGGGGCTACAATTATAAGGACAGGTTCCTGATGTTCAAAAGTACTGGGTGCCCTCAACTCCACTGAAAGTCAGTCAGCTGGATATGCACGTGGTTGATGCCTTAGAAAATCTGGTTGGCAGAGGAAAATATTTTGAAGAGTTTGCGGCCCCGATGAAGTCTTCTTCGGCTGAAGGTTCATATCCACAACTGGTCAATTCAGCTGGTAGTCTAGAAGTACTCTTGGATTCCTCGCAAATGTTGACCTCTCACATCACAACAGCTGTGAGTAATCTCTGTCCCATCCTGGCAGATGAAAACCTGGCCTCAGTTATTTGTGCCTCCATCACTGCTGGACTACAACAATGTGATATACCTGGGCATGAAACCTTCAGCTGTTTGGAAACTCCAACTAGTGCAAAACACTGCAGTGTGTCTCCTTAGCAACACAGGCTATCGCGAGCCTGTCCTCCAGCTCTACACTGTGACCTTCCCATAGAATTTCAAATCAAGTTCATGGTCTTGGTCCTTATCATCAAAGCACTGCATGGTCAGGGCCCTAAAAGACCATCTAAAGCTCCATGACGAAGCCCAATAGTCAGCTACGTTCTTTTGGCACAGAGGAACACTCAACAATAAGAGTCAAGCTTATTTGTGCAGGAGACAGAATTTTCTCTGGGGCCAGTCCAAGACCGTGGAATGAACTCCCCCAGGAAGTAATGACTATTATAACCTCACCACATTCAAGCTCCAAGTGCAAGGCACATTACTTTGACCTTGCTTTCTCGAATATAAACATGTAGAGACAGGGATATTTAATAAATAAGAATTTTTTAAAAACAAAACACTTCACTTCATGTTTCTCCTTCTGGGGGAGGATGAGAGAACAAACAACATGTGACAGATGTGTAGTTGCACTGCTTAATGCACTGCTGGAAAGTGCATCATCAGATACTAGTGATGAGTGCAATATAAAGACCTATACAGAATAGAATAGACCTGCTAACTATCTGCAGACATCTGATGGGTATAAACATCAAGGAAAGCGAGAAAGAGATGGAGAGACAGAGTGCATGGGCATCCAAAAGACCACAATCTAGGAGTTATTTCGAGGAAATTAGACAAAGGCCAATTTAAACTTGGATCTATTTGGCTGGGAAAGGACCTCCCAAATGGAGTGTTAGAAGATCCTGCAGAAAGCAGAAACTGTAGGACAGGGGTGGGCAAACTTTTTGGCCCGAGGGCCACATTGGGGTTGCGCAACTGTATGGAAGGGCAGGTAGGGAAGGCTGTGCCTCCCCAAACAGTCTGGCCCCCACCCCCATCCATCCCTTCCCACTTCCTGCCCCCCTCAGAACTCCTGCCCCATCCAACCCCCCCTGCCTCTTGACCCCCTGCCCCTAACCACCCCCTGGGATCTCACCCCCTATCCAACTCCCCCTGCTCCCCGTCCCCTGACTGCCTGCCCCGAACCTTTGCCCCATCCAACCGCCCCCTGCTCCCTGTCCCCTGACTGTCCCTCATCCAACCCCCCCGCTTCCCGCCCCCTTAGCATGCTGGAGCCAGCCATGCCACCACACTGCCTGACAGGAACAGCGGGCCAGAGCGCTGGTGGGGCGGCGAGGTGAGGCTGCAGGGGAGGGGTGACAGCAGGGGAGGGGTCGGGGGATAGCCTCCCTGGCTGGGAGCTCAGAGGCTGGGCAGGATAGTCCCATGGGCCAGATGTGGCCTACGGGCCGTAGTTTGCCCGCCTCTGCTGTAGGACATCACACTGTATAGGCAGAAATGGACTTGAAGGTCTAATTTCTTCCATGGTCTTTTTGCCACCAAAGTCAACCAGACAATAAATGAGGTAGCTGCAGCACAACCGAGTCCTTCCTGGTAAATAGATGGTGCAAGAGGTCCCTTTCAAGCTTACTTTCTATCAGCCTCAAAGAGAAATGGAGATTATAGAGGGTCTATATGTCTCTGAGTGGGATTATAAAACAGGAAGGGCTTGAACAGGTGTCTTTCCTCTGTGGGGTTTTCTCCTAGCCTTTTGCCTTGTTTACTGCTTTGGGGAAAAGCCCATACCTTCCTGCACTCAGACATACTACCGTAGCAAGGTAGTTGTGCTAAAAAGTATTATACAAAATCAATGTACCCTCACAACACCCCTGTGAGGTAGGTAAGTATTATGAGCCCATTATTATAAATGGAGGAACCAGAAAAGTTATGTAATATGCCCAAGGCCATCCAGCTGAGCAGTGGCAGTGTTGGGATCCATGTTCAGGAGCTCCTTGCTTCCAGCATCATGGTCAAATCACTAGTCTGCTTCCATGGCAGAGGCTTGCTGCATGGCTGTTCTTACATTTTACACAAAGAGTCATGCAATGGGTGTAGTGCACAGTCACTGAAGAACAGAGCTTGCTCTGTACCAGGAAGCAAGGTCCTCAGTTTCTCCTGGCAGCAGTACATCCCTGGCAGCTGGAAACTTCTGACAGGAAGAACAGACATCTGGCTTCTTAACCCTGGAATGTTGGGAGCTTAAGGCATAGCACAATGGGAACTGATGTGATGATCAAATGTGACAGAGACACTCCCTACAGACAATAAATACAAGGTATCTGGTAGCAGAGCAACCCTTTTGCTGTCCTGTACCTCTTCTGACCCTTTACAGAACCCGTTGGCCTGGTTAAACCAGTGAAACCATCACATATCACTAATCAGATCAGTCTATATTTCCATGTCCACAGGTCTGATATCTCCAGTTTTGTGTTCTTGTACCCACAGTTCCCTGTCTTTGGCAGGCTCCACTTTTTGAAGTAACTGATCGACAGGCTCTATTGTCTAAAAAAGATCAGAATGAGAAGCAAATTGTCAAAAGCACATATCAGAACACAGCAATTCCTTGCAACTGAATCAGCTGTGTCACTGTCACAGGACTAACAGCCTCCTCTCAATTAGCTGGATCCATAAATGGGAGGTCAGACAAAATACAGGCTTTGCAGTAGGAATCATACCATTGGTGAGGCAAGTCCAGTGTATGCTGCATCCAATTCCTGGTGTGACAGTAGGGTTGCCAACTTTCTAATCGCACAAAACCGAACATCCTAGCCCCGCACCTTCCATGAGGCCACGCCCCCTTCCCTGAGGCTCTGCCCTCCGCTCACTACATTTCCCCTCCCTCGGTGGCTCACTTTTCCCCACCCTCACTCACTTTCAAAGGGCTGGGGTGCGGGAGGGGGTGAGGGCTGTAACTGGGGGTGTGGGCTCCAGAGTGGGGCCAGAAATGAGGGGTTCAGGGTGCAGGGAAGGCTCCGGGCTGGAGGTTGGGGTGCAGAAGAGGGTGAGGTCTCCATCTGGGGGTGCGGGCTCGGGGGTGGGGCTGGGTATGAGGGGTCTGGGGTGCTGGAGAGGGGTCCAGGCTGGGGGGTGGGGCAGAGGGGTTTGGGGTGCAAGAGGGGATTCTGGGTTTGGGGGAGGCTCAGGGCTGGGGCAGGGGGTTGGGCCTCAGGGTTGGGGCACAGGCTTACCTCCGTCGGCTCCCAATCAGCAGCGCAGTGTGTGGGGTGGGGGGAGAGGGGGGGCTAAGGCAGGCTAATTCCTACCTGTCCTGTCTCCACGCTGCGCCCTGCAAGGGGCCCCTGTGCTAGGCACTGTACAGACAGTCCCTGCCCTGAAAAGCTTACAAACTATGAACAGCCAAGACAACCAAAGGGTGGAACAAAGGGAGCACAAGTGTCCCTATTTTACAGATGGGAACTGTAGGCAGAGGGAGAGTAAGTGACTTACCCAAGGTCACTCAGAGAATCTGTGGCAGAACTAGCCCAGAATTCCTGAGTCGTAGGCCACTGCCTGAACCACAAGACTATCCTTCCACTCTCTGTTTTCACTGGCTTGTTATTGTGACAAATGTCTTGCACAGGTTGAGTTTTTGGAAATGTCTGAGCAAAAATGGTTCAGGTTTTGTGAGAACAAACTTAGTGGGGAAAAAATCTGCCAGTTAAAAAAAAAAATCAAACCATTGCTTGAAGACCTCTAGATCTTCATGGGCTTGGGGCAGGAACTTGGAATTTCCAGGGGGATAGTCATAGGGTCAGAAAAATGTCTTACACTGTCCCCCCAAAAATCTGTCTCAATTTAGCCAAGTTCTAAAATGTGGAAATCACCATTTGCAGCTGAACTTCTTCAATGATTGCTCAATCTTGCCACATTGTATTGTTTTGGAGTGATTGCATGGAACTCAAGTAGCATAGGGGTAGCCGTGTTAGTCTGGATCTGTAAAAGCGGCAAAGAGTCCTGTGGCACCTTATAGACTTACAGACGTATTGGAGCATATGCTTTCATGAGTGAACACCCACTTCTTCAAATGCATGTAGTGGAAATTTCCAGAGGCAGGTATAAATATGCAAGCAAGAATCCCTGACTGAACTAACCTCATTATCCCTAGCCTGATTCTTGCTTGCATATTTATACCTGCCTCTGGAAATTTCCACTACATGCATCTGAAAAAGTGGGTATTCACCCACGAAAGCTTATGCTCCAGTATGTCTGTTAGTCTATAAGGTGCCACAGGACTCTTTGCCGCTTTTGCATGGAACTGTGTTTCCATATGGGTTCAGGCAAAATCCCTGCACCTGCACATCGAAATACTCCTTGGTCTATGGCAGGAGCACCTCCTCTCTGTACTGAATGGGGAGTTAAGAATTATTTCCCATATTTTACAGATAGGATCACTGAAGACTAGAACAGTTGCTTCTGGGACAGCTTGGAATAGAACCCCAATTCCTGACCTATGCTTCTCACAAAGGAAGTTCCACATCTAAGTGTTTCATCTTGCTTTCTGTAAAATTCTGTTCTTTGCTTACTGTTCTTTGCTTACAAACTCACTGATAAATGTACACATCATTTTATACAACAGCACACAGAAATCCTAATTCCCAATTGGCTGATCTAACTAGTAGATCACACTTCCCTCCAAGAGCTAGGAACAAAACCCGATTTGTAGCATTCTGCTGCTTAGCAAATAGTTGCACATGTGTTGATCCATTTTTCTTAAAACATGTGACCAGTCCCCTCCTCTTTCCCCTTCCAGGGAATTCCCTACAAAAATTATATGAAAAGAATGGTCAAACATTTGTAAAATGAAGGACTCCAATCCCAGAACTAAGACTGCATTTGCAACCTTAATTTGGCCCCTTGTGTGTTTGCATTATGGAAAAGTCTTTAATTGCACGATCATGTACTATTATTTTCACAGGACACCTGCCTCATATGGTGCACAGGATGGCTGTTAAAAGAGGCAGGGCTGTGTAGTGAATGAGGCTGTCCACAGCAGAAGATAGAAAGTATGCAGTAACTGTGGTAGTGAACTGCAGAAAGGGAAAACAGGAGCTTGTGTTTAAAGCAGTCTTCCTGGGACTTGTGAAATCTGGGTTCTTTCCTCGGCTCTGCAACAGGGTTCCTATGTGATATTAGGCATACTACTTAAAATGAAAATTTTCAGAGGTGGCCACTAATTATGTGTTCCTATTTTGTGGGTGACCAGCCCGAGACATCTGAGGCCTGATTTGCACTAGCTCAACAACTCAGAAAAACTGATCACCCAATCACTGTGCACCTGAAATTACTGGGGACTTTTGCAATTTGAGTTTAATTTCTCTGTACCTCCTGTCCCCATTCGTAAAATGGGGATACTAATACTTCCCTGCCTTCAAGGTGTTGTAAAGGTAAATTCATTAATGTTTGTGAGACTCAGGTACTATGGTGATGAGCACCACAGAAACACCGATGAAGAAATAAAAACTGAGTGTAATGTTTAGATGGTTTGTAGTAATGGAGGCACATGTTGAATGCTGAGGATAAACTACATGATCATCCAGTGAATAAAATATGTGATCACGTAATTAGAGAGTACCATAATGCACATGCTCAAGGATCCAAATTAAGATTGCACTGGCAGCTGTAACTCTGGTATTTCCTAACTTTTAGATGCTTGACTTTTCAACCATTCTTTTAACATATTTTCTTTTGAATATTATTATCCTGGGGAGACTGGCCCTTTAAGGAGAGTCACGGCCCAGACTGCCCAGTGACTGCCTTCTTAAGGTCTATCTAGGAGTAATTCACTCTCCTAGGTGGCTGCTTAGTGGTTAATTAGTAAACAAGCACCTGGAGCTAATAAAAAAGGCTACCTGAGTTTGGTTAGGGAAGCTGCTCTCAGAAAGAGGGGCTCATGGAGAGAGGAGCAATCCCAGAGAAAAGGTTCTCCCATGGAAAGGACAGGAGCAGCCCAGGAGAATGAACTGGGAGCCATTAGGGACTTACTCAGCAAAGAGCAGCATGGTCTGGGAAGAGTGGCAGCCAGCAGAATGCCCCGCAGAGGCCCACGCCCCAGACAAGGAATTCAGTGTGCGAGTGCTCCATGGCTAAAGGACCAAGATGTAAGACTAGTTACACCCAGAAGCAGAGGGTTTCCGGTGGAGAGCTGACTGAAGATTTTGCTTATGTTTTGTGTTGTTCTTTTCTATTTCATAAAAGAGACCCACAGAAGAAGGTGCTCTGTGATTCCCAAAGGCCTGCTTGGAACTGTTTATTGCCTGGGTGAGGGGAAACCAAGGCAGGGCTCACTCACGGCACCAGGCCTGCGTGCAGTAGGGAGCACTGGGACAACCTGCACTATGACAATTATCTCTATATGTTATGATGTATACGGCTATGATTATATGATTTCTGTAATGTGAATATATACCTCCAAATATATCCCAATATACTGAATACCACGTGCATCAGAATACATACCACATATGCAAGTATTTGAAAAGGTGCCAGTTTTACAAGATTTTACATTTTCATTTTGAAATAATGGTTGCTGTGATTACCATCTTTCCTGCAACAATGAAGGACTGTGTGCGCTGCTGGGAGAGTGATAAGCATCTATCTAGGAGAGGTGTAAATTAAAGTAAGAGGCTGCTTTGCCTTATGCCTTCCTGTCAAGCACTTCTCAGCCACATCCTGCACCATGGGGCTTTCACCACAGGGCTTTCCATTCCAGTGGACGTGTCCCTTCTGACCAGCTTCTCTGCTCTTCCATCTGTCTCACCCCCAGACTCTGGATGTCTCTGGAGATTCATGGTAGGTGCACAACCACAGACTCCCAAACTGGCACCACTTACATCTCAGTCTCCACTAGACAGTGGAATTTAGCACACTGTATACAAGACCAGGCTTGAGTTCAGCAGAGCCTCACTACAGCTCTTGGACCAAAGGGACCTAAAGGAAGAGTAGACTCACGCTTTGGTTGAACATGTCTGTCTCGTGCCGCAGCTGTGTGTACTGGCAAAGGTGCTGCCGAATCATTTCCACCCGCTCCACCTCCAGCCTCTCCAGCTCCTGTGAGAGAAAAATAGGCCCATATCTTGATCAGTGGCTATGCCCAGAGTGCTGCATGCAGGCCCAGCATAGGGTTTTCTAATGGTCAAGGTTCCCACCACTGGCGACAGCTGGGGCAGCTACCCCAGGTCTGGGCTTCAGAGCCGGGCTGTGTGCACAGTGTCTCAGTAAGTACACTTAGTGCAAGAGCAGGAGCAGCAACAGCAGGTCTGGCCTGTGCCCAGTGCCACTGGTGGGGGAACCAGTAAGGAGACAGTGCAGCAGGGAAGGAGACTTGTGCAGTTCCTCAACAATTCTGAACCTTGCCCAAGGTGAGCGTCCTTAGAGATGGGGAAAGGCAGAAACTACAGGGGCAGGACAGGGACAACGAGGCCCTGTTTCCTGGCTGCAGCCCAGCTTATTGTGCTGCTAGCTCCAGAAGTTACCCTGGAAGCACTGCTCTGGAGTCCTGGCGACATGGGTTTATGCCCAGAGGGCTTATTCACTGGGGGAATGGCTATGTGTAAATTAGCTTCCCATAACTCAGCCAGCAGTGGACACAATCAAGGTTTTGTCCCTGCCCATCCTTTTCTGCCCCCACTGAGGTCAGCTGAGCCTCAGGCCACTGTGCATCTGAAGAAGTGGGTTTTTTACCCACCAAAGCTTATGCCCAAATAGATCTGTTAGTCTTTAAGGTGCCACCGGACTCCTTGTTGTTTTTGTGGATATAGACTAACACAGCTCCCCCCTGATACTTGTGTCTCTTGGATTCTGATGATGTATCCAAGCCCCCTGAACGTGGTCCCTGCCTGCTTTTTGACGCTGCTGAGAGAGTTTGGCCTATAAGACTTGTCAGGCCGGAAAGCTGTTCTGTCAGGAAGAAAGCTCTGTCTCTTACAATGACATGCAAAGGAGCAAACGTCTGCCTTCCATCATGAGAAACAGTGTCTGCCTTCACATCACCTCCTCCCTGGGTAACCCATTCCAGAGCTTCACCACTCCTAGTGAAACAGTGTTTCCTAATATCCAACCTAGACCTCCCCTACTGCAACTTGAGACCATTGCTCCTTGTTCTGTCATCTGCCACCACCGAGAACAGCCGAGCTCCATCCTCTTTGGAACCCCTTCAGGTAGTTGACATGCTCCATAGCTGGAACCGGAGCCAGAATGGAGGGCTGTTTTGGAACCAACAGCTGCCTTGATTTAGGGGGTGCCACCTTGGAAGGCATGCGTAGCTTGATGGTTGGTACCGATGGATCTGCCAACCTGTGCAATTTTTATCATGCTTTTGTGCCTTGGAACGTACCACTTCTCTGGGTTGGAACTCATGGGCATCGCTCTTCTTGGGCCTGGAAGAAGACTTCCTGCCATGCTTATGAGCATGCTTCCTTGCCTCCCAACTAGGCACCGGTACGGGGTCCATAGTACTGGTACTGGCAGAACGAGACTCAATCTTCCTGGTGGAGGTGTGCTCCTGGGTTTCTCAGGCCAATGTACAGGGGGGTTCCCCAGGCTGGATCTGACTGAGGCCTCATGGAGACCTCCACAAAATTCTTCTTGAGGCGGAGAGCACAGCCCGCTTGGGAAGGACAGGCAGATACTGCACCTGGATGAAATGTAGGCTTCTCCCAAACACTAGAGAGAGAGTTGGCACTTGTTGTTGACCAAGAACAAATGCAGGCAGGATGCACAGATCTTGAACCCTGGCATCTCTGGAATAATTCAGTACCCATTCGTGGGTGCTGGGTGGGGAGGGGGGGACTGGTGAAAAAAACGGATCCCCATAGTCTCTTAATTCCCCAAATTAACACTAAAAACACTAAAACTACAAGTAAAAACAAGAAAAACTATGCACAATTCTAAAACTCTTTTTAAAATGCGTCAGTGAGAGATGAGGGGACACTAACAACTCTGACTTTGTCCGTGGGGAGAAGGAACTGAGGGTGTGGTCAGTCCACCCCGCCCTTTATCGCCTCGGACAAAACCATGAGGCAGAGCAAGGGCACATGTGTGGACCTACAGACACTACTTTCAAATTCTTTGGCTCCGGACACATGTGCATGTGTAAACCCTCAGTGGAAAACAATAGGGACCATCACTCGAAAAGGAACCAAACAATTCTTTGTGGGGAGGATCGTGTGACTGATTTGCATGTGGTTAAGGACACCTCTAAGCTGGAGCTGAAGATATAAATTCCAGCTTGGACAGAAATACCCAAACTGGCTTTGATTGAGCTAGTGCGCTATAAAGAGCGGTGTAGCACGGGCAGTGGGACTGGCTAGCCACCCCAGTACAATTCTGCCCAGGGCCTAGGTGCAGCTAGCCCATCTTGCTGCTTGAGCTGTGGTGACTACACATCTATTTTTAGTATGCTAGGTCAATCAAAAATAGTGCATGTACATCTATCTGAGCTGGAAATTACATCTCCAGCTGCCATGTAGGCATACCCTTAGACAGAAACTTCCCTGAGGAAGTTAAATAAAGAAAATTTTAAAAAAAATCAAAATCTGAGTATGGGTTTCATTTGGAACTGAACTGCATTTCAGTCAAGAGTCTTTATGTGTATGAAGATACAGCCTTATGGGGACATTTCTCAACCTACTTTGATTTAAAACAAATCTTTCATGTTGCTTGTTGGGCAGTGGACTCTGTCTGCCGCTGCAGGACTTGTGAGCTCTATCAACTCCCCAGGAATGAGAATTCTGCTCCTTTACACCAGTACACAGCAAGAGTCATTGCGCCATGGATGTCAATGGATTTGCCCCAGTGTAAATGAGAGAAGAATCAATCCAGCCCCACAGTAGGAGAGACAGATAATTACTTACCGTCAGTCATTCTGCTTCTCTGAAGAGATCACCTCTCAGGATTTTCACTCACCCACCTGCCTCCCCTGGGAGTTAATGGACTTTGAGTGTTGAATGCTGGGTCTGCCCAATGGGTACGCAGTTCTGAACTGCCCAGGGCTGATCTAGAATGGCTCATTCCTTTGTATTTGTTTGAATAAAAAAATGGGTTACTTTTTAATTGCCTGTCAGGAGAGCTCCAACTTCCCATTCTTAAAAGGAACCGGCTGCAATCTTTAAAGCCCCTGAGGTACCGCTGTTTGGAGCATGCCCACAGGGAGCATGTGAGGTCGATTGGAGAAGAGCCCTGCAGCCCACTTACAGGTGCTTCAGAAGGCCTTAAATTACTCCTTGGGGAATCATGCACCACTGCGCAATGCAGAATTTTGCAGAAATTAACATTGTGTGCACAGAATTTCCTTTCCCCCACAGAAATGGGCTGCAGTGCTGCTAGCCACCACTAGGGGCCGCTGGACCCAGCAGAGCCCAGATCGCAGACAGAAGACACTACTGAGGAGCTAGAGAGTTCCTGGCCGCTGCAGTTCCCAGCATGCCCTGAGGGAAGGAGACGGCGGTGCACAGGAAACTCCGTGCAAGCCTGGGATGGAGCATCAGAATGTTACTCCCTCTGGATCCCTGGGCTCTGGAGGGAGGTTGTGGGTATCTGGGCCAGGGGGGCCCTGGGGCTGAGCTCTGGGGTGGGGAAGGGGCATTGTGAGTGTTTGCCCCCCTGGCTGGGCTCAGGTTGGGGCAGGGGGGGAAGGGGGCAGAGAAACAGGAACTGGGTTGTCATAGGGGTTTCTTTAACTCTCTACTCCTGGGGGAATTTTTGTGTGTCCGTATTGTTACAGACATACTTGCTGACAGGAATTTTGAAATAAATTACCAAACTAATTGAAACTGGCATCATTATGTAGTGTTATTTTGACAAATAAAATTTGCAGAATTCTGCAGAATTTTAAAATATTGTGCACTGAATTTTTATTTTTTTGGCACAGAATGCCCCCAGCAGTATTAAATACATAAATGCCAGGACATTTCCCACATGAGTAACCCCAGAAGTATGAGCCCCAAGAACGAGAGTTCTGTGATAAGATGCTTCAGAGAAGCAGAATTACCAGCAATTATCTCACTCTATGTGCTAAATTGCAAAACCATGGGATAAAAAATGATTACAAACCTTATTAATTTATAAATGTATTCACAATTTAGCATGAATCTCTTACTGCTCTGCCCTCTTTCCACTACCCCAATTTTCGTGGCCTGCTTCCACCATTCCTAACACCTGAGCAGCTTCAAACTACTGCCCCTTTACACTCATACTGTGAGGAAAATGTTTTCTTTTTTCTCCCCAAATGATATTATGCTTGATTTACTGGATGAGCAACATAGTGGCAGGTTAAAGTCTGTTATCTCTTCTGTATTGTGGCTGCAAATGGAGAGATACTAGGGTGATCAACATGATAGATTATCTTGAAGGGCTTTCATCACAAGGAGAAATAAAAAAAAGAGCAGTATTAGAAACACAAAGTGCTACACACTGATACATACCAGAGTGCTGGTCACCATTTCTTCAAACCACTTGGATTGGGCTTGATTATAAAGATCCACACAACGCATCAGGTCATCTCCTGGAAAGATCAAGATAGCAGTAAGTCATCCTCCTAGTCCTCATAAAGGAGCGGAGTGGGAAGTGACAGGTTACTTTTCATTTATAGTCATATATTTGAAGGCCATTAGGTCATCTAGTTTGACCCCATACATAGAACAGCCATAATTTCTGGTTGAACTAGAGCACATCTGTATTAGATTTGTTATGTGCAAACAGAAAACAATCCCACCGTATACCCTGTGCTAGAAAAGGGCCAGTTGGCCAGTTTTCCAAAGCTGAAAACATTTATTAGAAAAAACTAATGGGGGGGGGGGATTTACACATAAAAATGTGAACAATAATTGGGACTCCTTTAAAAACATTTTACTGGAAGCCTAAAAAGCCACAATTCTGCCATCATGAAAGAAGGCAACTTCAGTTAAAAATACATCCTGGTTAAGATGAAAAGTGAAAGCAGCAATAAAAAGTTTAAAAACAGCAACTTATGACAAACTGAAACTAGGAGAATTTGAAAACAATGAATTCTGGACCTGCCTGGTAGCAACTCCACAGTTAAGACTGCATTTGAAAATGGGTTTAACATGGGGTATAAACCCTGTTTTGTGCTGAAACTAGATGGCCATGGAATTTTAAAAATATATCAGGAAGAAATGGTTACTTACTGTAACTGTGGTTCTTCGAGATGTGATATGGCCGTGTATTCCACTCAGGTGTGTGCACGCCCAGAGCATCTGGAGCCAGAGAATTGTACCTAGCAATACCTGTAGAAGGGTGGCATTCGTACCTCACGGCCATAGCCTGTCCCCTGGGCATATGAGGCAGCACCGATATGACCCCCCTCAGTTGCTTCACACCGAACGCCCAGAGACGAAACTCTGATGCAGAGGTAGTGGAGGGTGGGTCGTGGAATACATGTCTGCATCACATTTCGAAGAAATACAATTACAGTAAGTAACGGTTTCTCCTTCTTTGAGTAGGTGCAGCTGTGTATTTTATTTAGGTGATTCACAAGCTGTACCCCCAGGGGTGGGGCTCAGAGTCTATTTAAACAGATTGCAGGACCACCTTCTCAAAGTTTGCATCTACTCTGGATGCCACAGTAATGGCATAATGGTTCGTAAATGTATGTCCGTATCAACAACCATGCAGCAGCCCTGTAAATATCCAATATTGAGAAATCACTTAAGAAGGCTAGTGATGTAGCTTGCGCTCTCGCAGAATGGGCTTGGATCTGCTGAGGGGTCACAGCTGAAGCTGTTTCATATGCAGTCTTGATGCAGGCAGTTCTCCACTTAAAGAGTTTGTCTGAGAGGAGATTGCCTGTCCTTTCATACAGTCTGCATCCGACACAAACAGATGAAGTGAAGCATGGAAGAGTTTAGTCCTGTCCAGGTAGAAGGTCAGACATCGTCTGACATCTAATGTGTGAGGACTGCTCCTCCAGGAATGAATGCGGCTTAGGAAAAAAACCCAGGCAAATATACCACCTTGTTCAAATGAAACAGAGATCACACTGGTAAAAACTTTGGGTGTGGTCATAAAGTTACTGTGTCGGTGGAGATGTGTGAGAATTCCGTATACACCCTCCTTGCAGACATAATGGCTATCAGGAATGTGGTTTTCTGAGACAAAAAGGGCAGTGGACAGGACGTCAGGGGCTTGAATGGAAGGCTTAGTAAGAGCTACCAGACCCATGTTTAGATTCCACAAGGGAACTGGCTCTAAGACTGGAGAACGTAAACGGAGAAGTCCTTTTAGAAATCTTGTTGCCATGGCATTGGAAAAAATTGATTTTCCCTGAATAGGGGGGTGAAACTCTGATATCGCTGCCAGAGGCTCTCTCAGTGAACTGAGCACAAGACCCAGTTTCTGAAGATATAGCAGGTACTCCAAGTTGTCCTGGATAGAAGATTGCATCAGTTACATCCCGCAGGCCAAGGACCACACCGAAAACCTCTTCTACTTCGTTACATAGGCCATCCTAGTAAAGGGCTTCCTACTATTAAGTAGGACTTGCTGAACTGCTGACAAGCACTGCTCTTCCTCTTCATCCAATCATGCAGCAGCAATGCCATAAAATGCAGGGAGCTAAGCACAAGATGGAGGGTGTGGCTCTGGTTCTGAGTGGGCAAGTTGGGATAGGGAGGAAGAGGTACGGGAGGCTGAACCAACAGCGCAAGAAGGTCCGAGAACCAGCACTGTTTCAGCCATGCTGGAGCAATGAGGATGAGCTTGGTCCAATCCGCCTTGAACTTGAGGATGACCTGAGGAATGATCGGTACGGGGGGGATGTTAGGATATAGATATTCAGGCCTGTCAGTAAAAGCCTATACTCTATGAATTTAGGTGTATTCTTATCACTTAGCTAGTTATAGAGGTATAAAAGAAAGAATCAAAGTCACTGTCTGCCGGTGTAAGGTCCTTCTCTTACTGTGACAGTCTGAGGCCCTGTTCTTAGGCTAAGGCCTTTGGCTAAGCAACAGAGGCAGCCATAAGCTGGGAAGCGAACGGTCACATCCTCACATTCCAACCTAGTCACATTGAAAGAAGGTGCTATTGGGCTGTTAGGAATACAATTCTGTCCTGATAGTGCCTATCGCCTCCAGAGAAAGGGAAGTGCCTAGAAGATGTAAAAGGAAACTTAGTTTGATAGCATCCTGCCTGGCAAGAACTCACTTATCAATAGCTGCGATGTGAAATCCTCCCTTCTGTATTGTTTTGTCATTATAGTTCCCACTTTGCTATTGTTTGTCTTTATAATCTCTGTCTGGTTCTGTGATTGTTCCTGTCTGCTGTATAATTAATTTTGCTGGGTGTAAACTAATTAAGGTGGTGGGATACAATTGGTTACATAATCATGTTACAATATATTAGGATTGGTTAGTTAAATTTCAGGAAAATGATTGGTTAAGGTATAGCTAAGCAGAACTCAAGTTTTACTATATAGTCTGCAGTCAATCAGGAAGTGGGTGGGTGTATAGGTGGGGAAATTGGAATCATGTTTTGCTAAAGGGGGAAATGGGAACAGGGAATGGGGGTGGGGAAATTGGAATCATGTTTAGCTAAAGGGGGAAATGGGGACAGGGACACAGGTAAGCCTCTGTGGTGTCAGAGCTAGGAAGGGGGAACTAAGGAAGGAAACTGGAATCATGCTTGCTGGAAGTACACCCCAATAAACATTGAATTGTTTGCACCTTTGGACTTCGGGTATTGTTGCTCTCTGTTCATGCGAGAAGGACCAGGGAAGTAAGTGGGTGAAGGAATAAGCCCCCTAACAGGGGAAGGCATATGGAAGAGTTGACTGCCAGCTACAGTGAAAGACATTGGAGAGGGAGCCCGGGCTGAGACCCCCCTGAGAGCAGAATAGGCGACACTTCCTTTTTTCCCTAGTTGTGAACAGGTCGATCGTAGGAATGCTCCACACTGAGAAGATGACCCAGAGGATGCTCTCCTTCAGGGACCGCTCATGACTCATGGAGAAAATCCCACTGACATGCTCCATGAAATGATTCTGCTCCCTGGGCAAGTGGAAGCCCACCTTGATTATCATGCACATTGTAGGGAGGGTGGTCACTTTGGATAAGCTATTACCAGCAGGAGAGTGAGTTTGTGTGTGTGGTTTTTAGAGGGGGGTGGGGGGGTGAGAAAACCTGGATTTGTGCTGGAAATGGCCCAACTTGATGATCACTTTAGATAAGCTATTACCAGCAGGAGAGTGGGGTGGGAGGAGGTATTGTTTCATGGTCTCTGTGTATATAATGTCTTCTGCAGTTTCCACAGTATGCATCCGATGAAGTGAGCTGTAGCTCACGAAAGCTCATGCTCAAATAAATTGGTTAGTCTCTAAGGTGCCACAAGTACTCCTTTTCTTTTAGCTATCCAATTGTTGATGCAGAATTGCCACAGGGTGTTGCCTCTAGGCAGAATAACATGGACTGTGCTCCCCTTGTTTGTTTACATAGCACATTATGGTGGTATTGTTGGTGAGTATGTGAGCCACTGAGTGTTTGATAGGGTCCCAGAAGACATGGCATGCCTTGGGAATGGCCTAAAGCTCCAGCACACTGATACAGCCCAACCACAGGCCCTGCACCCTCAACGAATCCAGATGCACCCCCCCAACCCAGAAGGGGAGTATCAATAACCACTGACTTGGTTGGAGAAGGCCGAGCAAAGGCAACAGTCTCGCAAACATTGCGTGGGCACGTTCACCACTGTAAGGAGTCCAGGACTAGTGGGGGAGCCCAGGTTGACTTTCCAGTGTTTAAACCAAGACACAGATGGTTGAGCAAATGCAATGTGGTGTTGATGTGGGCAAGAACTTCCTCTCTGGAGACACCCCTTAGTAGCCAGTCATCAAGTTATGGGAAGATGTGGATTCCTTTCCTCCTAACATATCCCATAATCACAGTCAGGCATTTGGTGAATATTTGGGGATCGGAAGAGTGGCTGAATGGGCAAATCATATACTGAAAGTGGCATTCTCCTATAATGAAATGAAGAAGCTTCCTGTGGCTCTGCAGAATCACCACATACAATACATGTCCTGAAGGTTCAGAGCAGTGAACCAGCCAATCTGAGACAATGTGGGAAGGATAGTCAACAGAGTGACCATTTGGAATCTCACGTATTTGATAAATTTATTGAGGCTGCGAAGGTCGAGGATGCGTCTCATCCCACCCTTGCATTTGGTCACCTTTGCATCAGGAAGTGCTGGGAGTAGAGGCTGTGAAGTGGAACTTCCTCCACTGCTCCCATTGCCAGCAGAGAGTTGACCTGCTCAATGAGCAGTGTCTCATGAGAGCGGTCCCTGAAGAGGCACAGGGAGCGAAAGTGGGGAGGAGGGATGGAGAGGAACTGGATGGCATAATATGATAGTGTCTAGGACCCTGTTGCCAGAAGTAATCGATCCCCAAGCATTGTAAAAGTGGGCCATCCTGTCCCCAAAGGGGCAGGAGAAAGAAGAGGGGAGAGCAACAACTGGACCAGTGCTCTGGACCAAGGAGTCAAAATGGGCATGTAAAGGGCACCACAGGAGGGTGCAGGGCCTCGCCAAACCCCAAATGTAACTGCTTCCTCTTGTGGGATCTCTCTTTCTGGGGTAGTCCCAGTGTTTCGGGGGAAGGGATGCACAAAGCAGT
Organism: Natator depressus; assembly: GCF_965152275.1. Lineage (NCBI taxonomy): Eukaryota > Metazoa > Chordata > Testudines > Cheloniidae > Natator > Natator depressus. The sequence continues at coordinate 26,378,333 of NC_134247.1, read as the reverse complement.
CCTGTGGGCGATACTGCTGCTGCTGAGTACCACAGTGGCACCTCTGTGTTGATGGTGTGTACATCCCCAAGGACCTCCAGGTCACTCTGGAGTCCTTAAAGGAGTGCAATCGGTCATTGATCTGGTTGCAGAACAAGGTCCGGCTGCCAAAAGGCAAGTCCTCAATGGCTTGCTAGACATCAGGAGTGATTCCAGAGTTTTCCAGCCACGAAAACTCTCTCTCTCTCATAGTGACTGCAGAGGCCATCATCCTGACTGAAGTGTTCGCAACATCAAGGGCAGACAGCAGGGGTGTCTTGGCCACCAAACAGCCTTCTGTGACAAATGCCCAAACCTCACTTGAGGCCTCAGGTAGCTGGTCCACGAATTTGCACAGAGCTGTCCAATTAAGGAAATCGTATTTGGATAGCAAGGCTTGTTGATTGGCAATCCACAGATGTAGGGACAAGGATGAGTAGATTTTCCTTCCCAGAAGGTCCAAGTGCTTGGAGTCTCCGTCTTTGGAGGTGGATTTGAATCTGACCTGTCAGGCCCTGTCATTCACCACCATTCCAATGAGAGAATTCAGGGCTGGATGGAAATAGAACCCCTCAAATCCCTGCACTGGAATGAAATAGTGCTTCTCCATGCACCTACCCACTGGCAGTACAGATGCCAGTGTGCTCCAGAGGGCTTTTACCAGTTCGAGGAGTGTGTCATTGATCAGGAAGGCACCTAACCCAGGGACAGATGGCTGTAGACTGTCCACCAATTTATGAGTGCTTTATTGGATCTTGCTCCCGGGATGACATACCCTGGTGGAAGGACTCCGGAGGCTCTATGGGGAGGAAACCTGCTGATGCCTGGGCTCATGGCTTATCTGTAGCCATCACTGTTGATCTGGCAGGTGATCTCACCTTTGAATGGAACAAGAAGTGAGACCTCCGCGAGCAAGCGGTGTCCCACTGGGTCCAAGGTGGCCACTGATATGGGTATGGCATCAGTAGCCAGCAGGCACCAGGCCAGGAGCTCATGGGGCACATGGCAATCCTGAGAGCCATAACCGTCCATTAGCAGCCCTCGGTGCTCATTGAGTTATGCGGAATGGATGTGGAAGAGTCCCGGGATCTCGGTGACAGGGGTGGAACAATACCAGAGGGAGTGGGGCTCATGACTTCTGAGGAGAGGCTGAGAGAACTGGGCATATTTAGTCTGCAGAAGAGAAGAGTGGGGGGTGGGGAATTTGATAGCAGCCTTCAACTACCTGAAGGGGGGTTCCAAAGAGGATGGAGCTAGGCTGTTCTCAGTGGTAGCATATGACAGAACAAGAAGAATCATAGAATCATAGAATATCAGGGTTGGAAAGGACCTCAGGAGGTCATCTAGTCCAACCCCCGGCTCAAAGCAGGACCAATCCCCAACTAAATCATCCCAGCCAGGGTTTTGTCAATCCTGGATTAAGGAGCAATGGTCTCAAGTTGCAGTGGGGGAGGTCTAGGTTGGATATTAGGAAAAACTATTTCACCAGGAGGGTGGTGAAGCACTGGAATGGGTCACCTAGGGAGGTGGTGGAATCTCCATCCTTAGAGGTTTTCAAGGCCCGGCTTGACAAAGCCCTGGCTGGGATGATTTAATTGGGGTTGGTCCTGTTTTGAGCAGGGGGTTGGACTAGATGACCTCCTGAGGTCTCTTCCAACCCTGATATTCTATGGTTGTATGATTCTGGTACTGGCTCTATCCCAACTACCAGGAGGGGTGCAGTGCTGAGAGATACAAGGATTCAGCAGCATACTCAGTTGGAAGGGCTATCGAAGGTGCAGTCCTAGGAAAGTCTTGGACCAGTGATGAGGTCAGGACCAAAAATCAGAGGAGGTCTGCAGCTGACTGGTACGCCTTATGCTGTGGATACAATTGGTACTGGCATTGTTAACATCAGTACCTGACTAGACGGATGCCTGGAGGCTGGAACTGGAGTTGGGGGTACAGGGTTTCTGACCTCCCTACTCGGTACCAGAGAAGGGTCAGAGGTACCTGCGCCATCCTGCGTCGGCCACTGGCTGGTCCGTGATCTTTCTGGGGGAGGCAGAAAGATCGCCTGAGACCTGAAGAAGTCTCAATTGGTCTTACAAGACATCTTCCTTGATGCTATCAATGGGGAGCAGCTCCTCCGCCTATTCGGGGAGGTGCCTGCCCCTGAATGGGTGGCAGTGCTCTCAGAGCCAGAGGGCAATCTTCAGCCTGATGAGGGCCTCGGTACTGGATCAGGCCATATGGCCTGTTTGAGCAGGTGCCGCTTGAGGTGAAAGTCCCGAGCCTTTTCTTGAAATATCTGCAGATTGAACAACGCTCTTTAAGGTGGGTCTCACTGAGACAAAGCAAGCGCCATGAATGGAGATCGATGTTAGGGATTGCTCCTCCACACAATGGATAATGTTTGAACTCACCATGGAGCCAGACTTTAACAACCAACACTCACTCACTTTTTACAATAAAACTAGGCTAGGACTAATTGTGAGGTTATGAGACTATAACCACACAGAGCTCTGACTCCAGCCATGGGCAGTAAGAAGGGACTGAGGAGGGTCGGGGTGGCGGCACTCCATATGCCATGGGAGGGGCCACAGCCACGAGGTGCAAGCACAGCCCCTCTACAGGTACTGCTAGGCAAAACCTCCAGCTGTGATGTGCTAGGTGCACACACACCTAAGTGGAATACACGTCTGCATCTACTTGAAGAACTTAGGGTCTAACCTGGTCCGCACAGTGTGCTCACTTGTGAGAAGGTCACCACACATTGAGTTGGCAGGCCTGGAAGTTCAAGATAATTTTCCTAGTGATCTGAGCACATTTGACATGGAAATTACTGAGACCAGGTAAACACCGAAACCCTTGATGGCATTTTAGAATACAACCACCCAGCTGCCTTTTCTAGTTGGTAACACTGCCACAGTATTTGCACTATTCCTTATAGGAAGCATGACGGGCTACTGCAGCAATCTCCCTCTACTCCCACTTAAATACAGAAAGGAGTTTCCTAAGTGTTTTAGTGAAGAAATACAGATGATAGTGTTTTGCTGGCACCCAGCCCCAGGTCTGTAACAGACGCAATCCCAACAGTAGTACAGCGACCCAGTGTTTGCATGAGAACCAAGTTGTGGCAATGTTAAGGGAACACCCTGAAAGAACTGGTGAGAATTGTATCAGGACCAGTGACTGAGGGAGCCGAGCTGCTCCGTGTGATACAGGTTCACAATTCAGAGTACTTATGGGACAGATTTGCCATTGCTGTTCAAGGTTTGCACAGCAGTAAGTATGCTTCCCCCCCCGCCCCGCCATCTGTGCCTGTTAAAGTGAGTCAACTCTTTCCTTTCACATGCAGACCTTGCAACACTTATCCACCCCTTTGTCACTTATCAGCATGGCACCTAAGCACCTCACAGTCTTTGATGAAGGTAGCTGCACAACTCCCCTGAGGGAGGGCAGCGCAATTCCCACCATTTCAGAGAGCAGGAACTGCAGCCCCGAGAGGCTAAGTGACTAGCCCAAAGTCACACAGGGAGTGTGTGACACAGCAGGGAACTGAACCTGGTCTCCCCAGCCCACAGCTAGTGTCCTAACCACCAGACCATCCTGCCCCTTTAAGATTGCAAGACTAGACTACTCTAATACACTCTGCATGGGGACCATCACATGTGTGACTGCCTGGAAGAGGAAGCTTGTGCAGAAATACAGCGGCCTGCTTGTTAGGGAGTGCCTTTACCAATGTGCTTTGGAAGCTGCACTGTCTGCCTAGCAGGTTCCAAGTGCAGATCAAAGTGTCCATTTGGACCTTCAAAGCACTCTCAGGTTTGGAGCCTGGAAGACCACCTCTCCCTGTGCCAAACTGCTGGCTGTAAGCAGTGGAGCTCCCGGGGCAGGGGCAGCACGTTCTTTATGAATACGCTAGCCTCTGGAATTCCCTTCCCCCTGCTCCACAAGAGCCTGGATTTTTGGCCTTCTGCATGTACTGTAAGAGCTGTATTTTCCCCTCGCATTTGGAGAGAAGACTGATGAAAGGCGAAGTTATTTTGCTTTTTGGCAGGCAGCTGTAGCTGTAATTTTTAGGGTAAGATGGGCAGCTCGTAACCAAGTTATTATATGAGTTTCCATCTCATTTCTTGCTGTGACACATCAAAGGACACAGAGCCTGGGGCGAGCACTGAGTTATTATTATACACAGCAATGAAGAAGCTGCATTCTATGTATTCCAGGCTCCATTTTCCTTGTGCTCTGTCTCAGACAATGTCCAGAGCCTTGGCAATGGAGCAGCATTCCAGGGCCCATTAGCTAGCTACCTCCAGACTATGGATTTTACTTGCACTAGCTGCGGTTTCTGCGAAGGCAGCAGAGCCCCGCCTGTGCTGGAGGCACTTAGCACCTCTCGGGATTTGGCTCTCTCAGACATCTTGGGGCTGAGCACCAGGAAAACCCTGGGTTAGGTTAGATGGGCTGAGGCCCAGAGATTTCTTTGAAAGAGTAAATCTGCTTCCAGGATTAAGCTATTCATTAGGGGTGCGGGGTCACTGTGATGAAGCCCTCTCACTAGCAGGGCCGGCTCCAGGCACCAGCTTTCTAAGCAGGTGCCTGGAGCGGCATTGAGAATGGGGCGGCAGTCCGTGTCCCGCGGCGGCAATTCGGCAGCAGCTCCGCCGCTCTTCCAGGCACTGCGGCAATTCAGTGGCGACTGCTTGGGGCGGCAAAATTGGTAGAGCCGCCCCTGCTCACTAGCCCCTCCCTGCCAGCTGCACTGCATGCCTTGGGAAGTGGCTGCCACACTGCAGCACAGCTGGCTGCCAGCGGGGCTCCTGGCCCTGCAGCATAGATCCCAGGAAGAGACAGCACAGAGTAGGGATCTCAGGCTTCTGTGGGGCAACTCCAGATCATGTGCACATGTCCCTTGCTGCCTGTTCTCCCGATCTGCCAGATCCAGCAGGAGCAGGGGGCTTCGGAGTCTGGTGGTGGGTGCCAGGGAACAGGGGAAGAGCCCCGAGCCTGGTGGGTGCATGTGTGTATGCAGGCAATAGCGTGTGAGTGTGTGGCTGCATTCAGAGTTTGGGTGGGGGTTCAGAGCTGAGGTGTGGTTGGGTGGGGGGTTCTCAGCATGGGGGAGATAGGTGTGCCAGGCATCCCCTAAAAGTCCAGTCGGTACCGGGGGCCAGGGGCTAAGGCAGGCTCCCTGCCTGCCCTGGCTCTGCATGGCTACCGGAAATGGCTGCCAGATCCTGGCGGCCCCTAGGCATATGGGCCACCAGGGAGGCTCCGCATGCTGCCCCTGCCCCAAGTGCCAGCTCTGCAGCTCCCATTGGCTGGGAACCACAACCAATAGGAGCTGTACGGGTGGCGCCGCAGGGACCCCGCAACCCGAACCTCCTCCCGCACCCCAACTCCCTGCTGCAGCCCGGAGTCCCCTCCTGCACCAAAATTCCCTCCCAGAGCCTGCACCCCCCCACCCCAACTCCCTGTCCCAGCCCTGAGCCCCCTCCTGTACCCCAAACCCCTCATCCCTGGCACCACCCTATCAGCCACCACCCTCGTCACTTCACACACACCCTTCAGCCCCCCCAGACTCACCTCTGCTTCCCTTAGGGTTCTTCACCCACCCCAAGCCTAGGAGGGCTGCAGTGGGATCCCCTCTCCCACTTCCCAGGCTGAGAGTGGCAGCCCTGGCCCCCACGGGACTGGGGCTGACATCAGGAGCACCAGCCAACCAGGGCTGGCTGACAGTTGGAGGCTCTCCTTGCAGCATGGCAGGGCTGCTACAGTCAGCCCGCCCTGCGAAGAGGCCAGCCCTGGGTGGCTGTGGCTCCCATTGTCATCCCCCAGGCTGACTGCCAGCGGGAGCCCTCGGCCACCCAGGGTGAACTGACAGCAGCTGAAAAAAAAATCCTCGAGTTCTCTCATGAGAGCAGGAGTCGGGCTTAATTTTACTTAGAAATCGTGTCCCTTGGACTTAATTCGGGAGAGTTTGCATATCTGCACTTGTAAATGAGGGGGAGGGTGGACTGGCGGGCGGGGGATGTAGGCAGGGAACAGGGAAGGTCTAGATTTTTAGGGGAGTGGGTAGGACTAGGCTGGGATGAGGATAGAGCAACGAGAGGTCACAGAGGGATGAATACAGCTTGCCTCCACCCTGTCCTTTTCTGTACAGTTCCCCCGTTTGTCACTCTGACAAGTTGAAAGGGTGTGAGGAGGGGCCCGATTCTCACACACCTCCCTAGCTAAACAGTTCCCAGTTACACACCACAGCAGTCCCCCAGTGTTTCACTCAGAACATATGGCCAATCTGCAGAGAGTGGAGCATGTAGTACCTGCATCACTGCCAGCTATTTTGAGCACAAAAGTCAGCGATTTATGGAAGTTTTAGAAGATGCAGCCACATCCCTTGCAAGGCTGTCTGTGGACAGCTTCTGCTGCTGCCTCTGTGCTCCTTATCAACTCCACCAGGAGCCAGAGGAGCTGCTTGATTTACAGACAGGCAAAAATAAACTATTATATTAAAAAAAAACATTGTTTTGATGATGTTCTCACATCATGTGTTGTCTCAAGTGGACAATCCCAAGGCTCTCTCCTGCCACCTAGTGGACAGAATCAACCAACATATTCATAGTTTTGTAAAGGCCAGTAATTGTGAAAGCTATGAAGAATAAGGCCCACATACTCAAAGGTACTTAGGTGCCTAAGCCTCAGATTTAGGTGCCTAAGTCGTAGTGTTAGGCACCACTAAGTCCACAAAACCCCTGCTTGGCTGCCACTGAACCTTGCAGGTGTTAAATTCACTTGGCACCTAACTTTTCGCTGTAACAGTTCCCTAGCTGCCTACATTTCTGCACTGGGGTATGTCCACTTCTGCCTGTCTCCTGCCTAAGTTCTACTGCAATCCATGAACCGGGTGAAGATACCTGCCGGAAGGTACCGGTGGGGCCTGATCTGGTACGTATGATTGGGTCCCATTCAAAATCTGCCTGGAGGAGGTTGTTTGGTCACTATCAGCCTTGTGACCCTGGGTGTCTTGTGCCTGTGCAACTTAGGTCCAGAGCTCTGACCTCAACAGCCTGCCAGCAACCCACAAGCCTCACGCACATCAACCTGCAGATGGGTCATCAGTAAGGTTGGGAGCAAAGCACACAGGTATTAGAGCTTCTCAGAGACAGGGTAGTAGGGAATGTTGGAAAAACCACATTTGGCAACCGTTGGCAAAACAATATATTTTCCCAACACCCTGTTCTTGGAAATGGCTAGACCAGTTTTGTTGGAACTTTCCAAAAAACTTCAGCATAAGGCAGACACCACGCACAGGGAATTTTACCCAGAACAGTTAAAGTTTGTTGAAGTTATAAGGGTCTTATAGTAGAAAGTATTGGCCAACTTTAACTAGGGGTTTTGCTGCCAGCTCCATCGCTGACTAACTGGAAGGAGTGGGATAGAAATCATAGGCCAAATTGTCTTTCAATAGATTTGTAAGTCCAATCTAAGACATGTTGGGCCTTCTTCTTTCTACCCACACCACTCTCACTGAGGTCCCCAGTGACCTCTTTCTGGCCACACCTAAGGGTCTTTACTCCATTTTCTCTCACCTCTGCTGCTTTTCACTCTGTCAGCCATCCTCTCCTTGCCGAGATCTTTTCCTCCCAGCTTTTCAAAATAACATCCTCTCCTGGTTTCCCTCCTGCCTCCCTGATAGTTTCTTCCATTTCCCTTCCTGTGGGTCCTCCTCCGCCCTGTCAGTGGGGTATCCCAACGCTGTGCCCTTTGCTCCCTGCTTGTCTCACTTGACTCCCTGTCACTTATCAGCTCACTGGGTTCAGGTATCAGTTCTATGCTGCTGACTCACAAATCTCTCTTTCCACCATTGACGTTTCTCCTTCCATTAAATTTCCTAGTTTGGCCTGTCTCGCCGATATTGCCTCTTGGATGTCTTGTCATCCGTTAAGCTTAACACAGCCAAAATCAAGCTCCTTCTCTTCCTTCCCAAACCTTCACCAGTTCCCCCCTTCTCTATCACTGTTGACAACATCCCCATCCTCCACACCACTCAGACCCACAATCTGGTGGTTACTTTTCCCTCCTCCCTTTTCCTTCCTCCATACTGCAAATGCTGCTGCTGCTTCCTCAACTCCTCACCAGGAACATCTTTTTCTTCCCATCCCGACAGCCTCATCTCTCATTCTGGCCCCCTTTGCACCCTATCTACTGCAACATACTCCTCTCTGGCTTCCCTAATTCAGTTTACCAGATATGAATCTCAAGCCTCACCCACTCACCAGCCTGAGTGGATTTCCGCCTCGCTTTCTTGATCTCCTCTTCTGTCTTGTTGCTGAGCTTTATCTCCAACTGCTGGGTTTTCATTTCCAGATCCTTCTGCCTCTCTGTCAGGGCTTTCCGGGCCTTGAATAAACAAAGCACACCAGACATGCCTTATAGAAGAACTTCCAGCTGCCTCATGATGTCTATAGAGTCCATCTCCTCCCAAATGAAATAATCCCAGTACAGCAAGTAGGTACTCTGTAGTGATGTGCATGCTGGGGACATTTTATGTCACCCAAAGTGTCCTTTAAAGTGTCTCATCAGCTTCAGCCAGCCTGTCTCAGCAGTGATTAGGTTTGAGTACAGACAACTCTCTTTTGCAAACCAAGAAGCCAAGTGAAAAGCTGAGGGAATTGTCCCTCCTGACTTAGATTGAAAACACGCTATGGCAATGACAATGCAACCTGCACAGGTGATCATGCACCAAGCGGCACAGAGCCCTTCTTAGGTCTGCTCTTGATGGCTCTGTGGTCTGCTTAACAAGCCACAGACACTGGGGACCTGGCCAGGCAATTTCATGAGAAGAAATGACAACTTACAAGAACCCGGGTGTTACCCTGTAGTTAATGACCCATTAGCGCTGGGTGAAATTTCCTGGATGAATCATTTACTTGCCAAAAATGTAGTTTTAAATCAGCTGCAGCTACTAGTGAGTACAACAATTGGGTTTCCCATATTGCAGGTGAGTGCCCTCAGCACTGGACTCTTGAGTCCTCGGGGGGTGGGTCTCTCAATTTCCTCTTGAAGCTGTTCCATTCTACATAACTAATCAAATATGTATTGCAGCAGGGACTGGAATCCACGTAGCCCCCAGATCACCAGGCTTACAGAGCCACTCGTCTGCTCTTTCTCTGGCTCAATAAATATTTAATATTTATACAAAGTGCTACAGCTTCAGCAGGAGAGCCCACCCCCACAGCCTCAGAATATCTGACAGCTCAGTGGATGGGGCCTTTGGCTGTAATACTAGAAACCCAAGTTCAAGTCCCCTGTGGCTGATGTAGAGCAGGACTATGACCTTAAGCCTTGCAGTTTAAAAGCAAGAGCCCTAATCACCAGGCTATAGGATCTGGAGTGGGGGGTATCTCTTCCTTTAGAGGCTTTGTGAATGGCATTTCAAATTTCATTTGCTTTTAATAGAAAAAGTGGTTTAAAATGCCTGACATCTAAGCGATACATTAATATGACCCAAAATGTTTGTTTCACTGAGAAAACCAAAGAATTTTCATTTTGGGTTGATCTGAAATATACTGGGATTGGGTTTTTGGTTTGACCAACAAACGGATGAATTGATTATTGCTCAGCTTTAGTCCGAAGTAGTGAGGCCTCATGTTATAAGGGTTAGCAATATTAAACACCAGATTCATTTGACAGTCCTAATTGCTGCCCCCTTACCCAGGGGTCTTATGTTAGGGACACAAAGGCTTCTCCACTTTGTTCCTGTTACCTTCTGGGGGTGGCTGGTTGGGATCCCCATCTCCAGCAGCTGCTAAGGGGGGGACACTGCCACCCCCAATTTGACAGCTGTGCACTAGTGTCATCAGAGGAAGGACTGCTGCCCTCCCCACATAGTGTAGACACACTGGCAAACTGAAATCAGGTGGCCAGGGTGCAAGGGGTTTCTCTGTGATGAAGGGAAACTCTGCAGAGAAACTGGCGATCTGGGTCAGGTCTGGGGCTTGAAGGGAGATGGGGCACTGCAGGAGGGAGGAAGAAGCCATGGGTCTATTCTTTCTGTCTTGGGGCACAAGAACAGGTGAAATTAAAAGGTGGAAAATTCAAAACTGATAAAAGAAAATACTTTTTCACAAAATGTGTCATCAGCCTGTGGAACTCACTGCCACTGAATGTCACCGAGGCCCAGAACTTACCAAGATTCAAAGGGGGATTGGACATTTTTTGTAATACAAAAATATCCAGAGTTATCATAGTAAATACTAAAAAGAGAGAATGTTGAAAGGAATACAAACCCTCCTGCTACCAGGCGCTGCGTATGAGGGGCTAAGAGGAGACTTTCAAGGGGAGTCATTCCCCCACATCTGCTACTGCAGGGTTCTGGCACTTTCCTAGGCAGTGGCAGCTGCTGGCCACTATCAGAGACAGGATTCTGGACTAGATGGTCCTCAGGTCTCATGCAGCCTGGCAATGCCTACATTCCCATGACATGTAAGTATAAGGCTTGGGGTGTGTGTCACAGCTTCTTGCCCATGCCCTCGCCTCTTGCAATGGGTGAGAGTAATTACAGGAAGGGAGGTCCAGTGGCTAGGGTACTGCACGGAGATGCAGGGAATCTGCTTTCAATTCCTGGCTCAGCCACAGGCTTCCTGAGTGACCTTAGGCAAGTTCCTCAATCTATTCTTTGCTTCAGTTCCCTTCTGTAAAAGCAGGGATAGCATTTTCCTGCACCACAGCAGTGTTGTGAGGATAAAATTCATGAATGATTGTGAGGCATTGACACTACAATGATGAAAGCAGTGCAGATAGTCCAAAAATATGAATCATCTCCAGTCACCAACGGAGCAAGCCAGACACTCAGCCCTTGTAATACTGTCCATTGGGAATAAAAAAACTGTTGGAGAACTGGGCTCCTTCAATGTGCCCAATGAATTCATATACAAAAAGGCTTTCACAGGGCAATTCAGAATTAGTTTAATCTACAGAGTGCTTTATATCAGCCTGTTTCTGTGTAGCAGAGGTAAAATATAAAGATAGACAGCCAGGGAAGAAAAAGTATACCTTGAACAGCAAGCAAAAAAGAGCTCAGTTCACCTACTCTAGAAAAGGGCTCTTCAGAGTCTAAGCATTTAAGACCAGGGTGGTTAAAAATCATGATTAAAAACTGATTTTTAAATCCAAATCCTTATTTTGAATATGTTGGTCAGATTTTTTTTTATTTGCATGGTGCTTGTTCTCTACTGTGTTCTTATTTTATAGGCTTCAATTATGAATGTGGATGTCTTGAACTTTTCTTTAGTTTTCTGATTGTTATAGAATTTCAGTGATTTTTTCTGTTTTCTTTTTCTTTTTTTAAACATTTTAATCTGAAATTGCAGTAACAAAATTTTACATTAGTTTTTCCAAAGCCTTAATCTGATTTAAATTAACATTTTAAAAAAAAAATCAAGTGCTTTAAATAATGATTTAAATCAATCACCTTGATTTAAATGGTTCCATCATGTTAACAGACCTAATTTGAGAGTATACCAGTAATTACTGCCACTGTACATGCAGGTGAGGAAACTGTACGCACACATTATCATGTTAGCCACCTGTGAATACATGTACCCTATCTGTATGCACAGTTGCTGAGGTTACCTAAACACACAAGGTAGACGTGTTTTGCACAAGCTGTTGCCTGTTTAGTTAAAAATCAGGCCAACACTCCCTTGCCCCCGGTAACATATTGAAGATTTTGACCTAATTTGGAGGCTGCTTTTTGTGTATGTGTTGAGTTACACACAGACATCCCAGCCCTGGAATAATGGCTCTCTACATCGACTTCACAGGCAATTACTGGTGCGTTAATTTTGCAGCTTTGAAAGATTTTGAGGGAGGAATATTTGGTATTGGGCTTAGCTGGCCAGGCCATAAGAGGGCATTGAAGCTGATGGAAATGGAGCCTGGCAGAGGGCTACCTCCTTTGTCTGTGTCATGCTGAGCAGATGCCACCCAGGGGTTCTGCATTTGTTTTCTAATCCATTGATTTAATTATCCCTCTGGATAAATGGTTGGATAATGTTTGCTTCAGACACAAGTCTAAAGAACTTAGCACAGCTGGGGAAAGTGCTTTCCATGTAAGCCGTGCAGACTGACAGTTTTCCATGTGCTGTGTCCCTGGCCGTCTGGGAAGGCCATGTGATGTGCACTCCAGCATATAGTTTGGTTCCTGAGAATGCTCTGCGGGGACATAACAACCAACACCTGGATCATTCAGCAGTATTGTGTTTTGGCTTCATACAGGACACAAACAGTGCTGGCACCTGGTTTTTCCTGCCCTTTCTCCAGTCAGAGAGTCAGTCAGGAGAAGGGGTGGAATGCAGAACAGGGGATGGGGCATGACCTCAGCTGTCTGCTGAAGGTGTGTGTACAACTGGCAGAGGCTTTGCTGGTGACCTTAGGTAACCCATGTTAGACTGACATCCCTGCCAGGCCCTGTCTGGCTAATGTGACTGCAGAGCATGCATCAGGATGGATATTTTCACCTAATGCCATAGCAATATATTAACTTAGAGAGTGAGAAGGGTTGGGTTAGAGACATAATTCAATGTAACACAAATATCTCCAGACATGACACTGCTTCCCTGGTTTCCTATGAATCACCAGAACAGAACAAGACTTTAGGAGTTTAGCACAGCAGACCACACTCCGCCTCTGGCAGAGTCCTCTCCTGTGTAATTAGAAGCTGAAGAGAAGCATTCCATGAGTTTTTTCTTGTGTCCCAGAGGAGATTATCCCACCAAAGCTCACTCAGCTTCATTCTTTGCTCTTACCTTTTCTACTGCTGTGTAGCGACTAGCCAGCTGCTTCCGTAAATCTGCAATGTGATGGTCATATTTCTTCATGTCTTTCTTAAAGTTCTCTCTGAAGTTGAGCAGTGGTTTCTCCACCTCACTCTGGAGCTGGGAATGACAATAGAAAGGGGCATTGGGAAGTGATAACAGCCAAGCACTGATCGGGAGCATAACATGGCTGGATGCAGTTAGCTGTTTCTCCTGGAAGGCTTGTTCACAATGGACGAGAATGCAGTGCTCATACTTAGCCAGAGATGCAATTTTAGCCGCATGATAGCAGAACGGGCTAGGGATCTTTCCTTTCCCAAAGAAAGCCTGGAGCAAAGCTGCCTCCACCCCAGCCCGTCAGTTAAGGGAGCGTAGGAGGAATTTCTCAAAGGTCACAAGATTCTTAGGCTCTTGCTATCCTCTCTCATCAGAAAGCCTGAAACCTTTAATCTCCTATAGAGATACTTGTAACAGCCACCGTCACAGTGCCTCGTACACAGGTAACGAATTTCCCCAGCCCATGCCCTGGGGGGACAGTGCTGTTATCCCCATTTTCTGATGGGAACTGAGGCCCAGAAAGAGTGAGTGACTTACACCAAGTGACCCAGGGAGCCAGTGGCAGGACCAGGAATTAAACTCAAACCTCCTGTGCCTTACCACAAGACTGTCCCGGTCCCCACCCAAGCTCGAAGGTGGCAGGAAGCTGCCTCTCCCAGGCACAGCGCAGGCATCACACTCACACCCTGAGCTCTCCACTGAGCTGGGGACCACACAGGCTGTCAGTGCATCCCGCACTGCAGGTGGCCTTGGACGACAGTGAGTGGGAGGGAGGGAGGGAGTGGGACTATGGCTCTGCCTCCTTCCCTTTGCATTGGGAAATCGCATACTGTCAACATACTTGGACAGAGGTGGCTGTGTGCTCCACTTAGCAAATGGCCTGCAGTGTTTTCCAGCCCTCTCACCAGGTGTGCAAGAGGCAGGAGGTGTCTTCCCCCCCCCCCCAATAACCCTGCACATGAGCTGGCCACATACTGGCCTGTGAGTTTGAATCCTGCTGCTACCACCAAGGCTATCGATCCCCTTTGCCTTTTGGTGTCAGCGTCCCTCTCTGTAGGACAGGGTGATAATAATAATATTCCCCCATCTGACTCTTATGTTCTGTTCTCAGCTTTGGCAACAGAGTGGGGTCTAACGGGTTAGAACAGTGTTTGCAGAGAGCATAGGCAAACACACAGATTTCCTTAGTGCGCTCAGATTTTGCCATTTGGACTACCTGTGTATGTTCATATTTTCCTTATTAATATTCCACAAAGGCTAGACCACTACCAAACTCCTGGAGAATGCTCTGTGTGAACAGAGGAGCTTGAAGATTACCTTAGAAGAAAATTTGAGATGAACCTCTGCCTCATCCGCCAGACTTTTCTTCAGCTGGGCCCAGGCCTCTCCTAGGGTGCTGAAAAACACAATGCATCACTGGTCAGTGCCCTGATCTGAGTCTTGTACCCATGCATAGCCCCCACCGGAATTCATGAGACAACCTTTTGTTTGTGCAGTGTATATTGTTATCAGACCTTCATTGTATCATACTCAACATACTGATGTATGCACCATCCAGCTACTACAGCTTAATCAATCAGACTGTTGTCCCCTCAGCATTAAGACAGTAGTACCACTTCACACCTCTCACATCTCAGACACAAAGACCTGGACAGCCCCCTTATAGAATTCCCTCACATTAGCTAATGGAAAAAGTATAGTCATTAAAACCTTCTACCACCCACAATGTTTAGAATCCCTGAGCCTGCAGACCTCTGAAACCCTGTGTACAAAAGTGGTTTAGCTACATGTCTGCTTCATAGCCCTCAGTTCTGTCTTAAAGACACCTGCTGCTGAAAACATTGTCACATCTCCAGGCAAATCAATGAAGTGCACAGTGTCCCACTTTCCACAGTGAAAATGATGGAAATGAAAGAGGCTATGGAAAGGGACCTCCAACTACAGGCAGTCAAGAGAGCAACAGTAGCAGAGTGCCCAGAAGGCAAAAAGCCAAGTAATGGTAGGAGCAGATTAATATTTTCAAATTAACGATGAACTGAGTGTGCAAGATGGAATCATATTTTGAGGCCAGAGAGCTGTTGTCGCTGCCTCATTACATAGGATACTGTGCAAGAAATTCATGCCTCACACCCGGGCATTGACAGCTCTCTGAGATGGACTCAAGAGTGTGTTTACCAGCCAGGAATGAATACACAACTCTGCTCCTTGAAAGAAGGGTGTCATAACCACCAGCCGAAAGAGACTGTTACCACATGAACTGCCCGCCCCACCATGGGAAAGATGAGAGTGAACTTACATATTCAATGAAAAGCAGTACTTGATTATAAGGGATACTACTTAAACTTTTGGGACGTCAGTGCCCTGCCTGATACAAGAAGCAAGTGAGTGACTGGCACTTCGGCATTCTGGATGCTGCATTCACTAACAGACCCCAATTTGCCTCAGAAGATTTCAGGGAATTTGCAGGCAAATGGGAGTTTGATAACCACACCTCCTCCCCAGCATAACCACAGAGAACTGGTAATGTGGAATCAGCTGTGCAAATAGCTAAGACTTTTACCCAAGGTTGTTTCTTCTGGTTAGCATTCCTCATTAGCATTTTTGGCACACAGGAATACCCCATCACAGGGGTGTCAAACAGTACATCACAGGCACTGATGGGACAAAGGACCGAAACCTTGCTACCAATGAGGGGAGACATGCTGAAGCCAGACGGATGGAGATATGGCTCAGAAGAGATGGCCAACAATAAGAGAAAGCAGGCATTAGAGTATGACAGGTCAGCCAAGGACCTACCGTGAGGAATCAGCCATTAGACAGACACTAGAAGGACTGGACTAAAGGCCTTGTGAGGGATGCAATGGCACCCAAGTTATATGAGATGTCTGTGCAAGAGGGACAAGTGGCAGAAGGAACAGGAGGCACTTATGAGCCAGCAGACAACACCCAGAGAGCCTGCAGAGATACTGAGATCATCACAGAATGGAGAGTCAGAAAACCACCCGCCAAGGAGACTCCACACAGAAACAGTTTGCTAGACTTGGTGAGTGGACCCAGGAAACAGAAATAGATCACTCCTGGAGTGGTCACCTGTTGAGGAGATCAAACTAGATCAAAGATTGTGTAACCAGCTGGGTCTGGACGATACCCAAACTCAGTTATGGGTTAGCAACCTCCAGCCAAAGGGACACAGAGTGGGAGTCAATTGTTGGTTTGTAATGTTTATATAAAATGTTTGTAAAATAAAAAAGATGTATCATGAACTGGACTCAGAGGGCCATTGTTCCCTGCGGGGGCTGTTATTAAGGGGACATCAGAGAAACAGGCAATATGGAGGACTTAGGCGGGAAGCCACCTGGACGGAGCAGTGCACAGGGTTAAATAAAGTTTTCCTTGTTCAGCTTAACCTGAATCCAGCGTCTCTCATTGTGAATAAACACTTGTATTTTTCTAACTTTTCTGTTTGTTTTTCTCTTTGCTTTTGTAAAAAATGAACTCTTGGCCATGGCTAGTGGGCTCAAGAGGACAGCTGTGTTATTCACTATATCTTGGTGTAGTGAGTTAGCAGTGACCCCTCCCCCTCTGGGTCAGTGGAAGGCCACTCAGCCTCATTACATAGCGGGCGTTGCTCACAGTTGGGGAATTAGCCGAATCACCCTCGGCCTGTAGCTCTGGTCGACAGTTTGGGCAGGGTGATAGGCAGTTAGGGTCTCTAGCCCGCAATCAGGGCAGCGAAGGGTCTGTGGCTCGGACCTGTACTCTGGGCCGAGCAGCAAACAGTAAGCCGAGCCCTTAGGGTGGGGAGATCCAGAGTCTGGTTCTTGGGCCTACACTCAGGACTGGTGGCAAACAAATAGTTCAGAGCCCAGACCCTTAGTCAGGGTGGGGCAACAAGTCCTCCGGGCTCAGGCTGGGGTAGAGCACCCAACCGCAGGCTAGGGGTCTTGGGAAGGAGTTAAAGCACCCCAAACACAGACTAGGGGAGCTCGGGCAGGAGCAGCGCCTAGTGTCCTCACTCGGCGGACTGTAGGTGGATGCAGGCCCTCTGGCTTACAGGAGGGGGAGTACTGCCACCCCAGGGTGGGGTGCCAGTGGGGACACCCATCTCCACTGCATCCCAGCCCAGCGCCCTAACAGTGGCAGAGTGGGTCCGCCACTGGATCAGCGGGGATCTGCCTGCAACACACTGACCTTGTCGCAGGCCAGCTCTTAACCAGACAGTTGTCTAGTTCCCCTGGGCTACTTCCTATCTCCCCCAGTAGTGAACCTGGGTCCATAAGAGTTCCTCTGGATCATCGGGTAGAAGGCCAGTGGCAGTCCCGGCAACGTCGACCAGTCCTCAGCACCACAGGGCCCGCAGCAGTCTCCCAGCTCGGGAGCAGGCAGGAAGTGTCTGGCCCCTTCAGCAGCTGCAGCCCAACTGAGCTCCCAGACCTGCCTTTTATACTTCCTGTCCTGCCCCCTGACTGCCGGTGGGAGGGGTGAGCAGGGCCTGACTCCACCCACCACCAGGGCTCTGTGAGTGGTCCCTCCCCCTCTGGGTCAGTGGGAGGCCACTTCGCCTCACTACACTTGGTCTCCTGCTTGCTAGAATTGCAACCAGTTTTCTACCATATTTCATCTATGGATTTCTTAAAGTTCTTTCATATGACTGGTTCTGTCTCTGGGAGGTTTAGGAGTGCCACAGGATTAATGAGCTATGCTGGATCCCTCTGCAGACTTGTGAGGGTTTGAAAACTTTATTTATTACTCCTAATATCCAGTATGCCCCACGCTGTGCTGGGAAGCTCCACCAGAATCTGGAAGCCAATCATGGATCTGAGGAACTTGCTGAATCATTCATACTCTTATCAAACCTCGGCCAGACCTCAGCAGTCCACAATGTATGGACCAAGCATACTTCTGATAGTATTAACTCCCCTGGAGTAATTTCCCCAACAATCAGGGCTTGCTACATGATGCATTAGTCTGTAATGAGGGGTGCAAATTCTAGAGTGCACTAGTGTGTCGTGCACTAACTGGCCTGTGTGGACCCTGCTGGTGCACACTAAAAGCTCCCTGTTTGAAATGGGACATTTTAACATGCATTAGGGAACTTTTTGTCTGTGCCAGCAGGGTCGACACAGGTCAGTTAGTGGGAGATATGCTAGTGCGCACTAGAATTTACACCCCTCTAGTGCACTTTGTAGATGATCCCTCATTATTTCTAGGCCTCACATTTCTCAGACATCATGGGAACAAAAAACAAGTAGTGACAAGACGTTGCCAAATGGGACAAATATCTAATTTTTCAACTTTCTGTATCTTGGAATAGAATAGGCCAATTCACCCAGGGTTTGGAAAAAACTATGCCCTGTCTCCCAGCTGACATGTGGCAAGCTGCACTCTGAATGGACATTTCCTGAGAATTTTGTTGAGACTGAAGTGCTGAAAGCCCCTTATTAGAAATGCAGTGACAACCTTAACTACAGAGAGGCCAAGAGGTCTCAGTTTCCCTATCTGTAAAATGGGGATAAAGATCCTCACCCTCCTTTGTAAAGTGTTTTAAGATTGACAGATGAACAGTGCTTAAATGTGCTATAGAGAGACACAGCAGTTCCTCTTTACTTAACACTGAATTTGATCCTTTATTTTAAGCAGGAATTCAATCTATGGATTTGTTTTTGTTTCTGTATGAAGATAAGTGTACCCTCCCCAAATTTACAACACCTAATCTGTGAGTGAAGGCTGAATTTCTGGAGGATTTCAAGTAAATCTAGTATTCAGAAGATGAGTAAAAATAAACTAAAAATGTTTCCTTTAAGGAATGCTTCTAGCTGCTCCAAGTCTGCCTGTAAGAAGGATCCAGATTTCTGACCCGCATAGCAATACAAGTTGTACAGAAGTTTGATAGATCATGAATTCTGTCTCAGTACAAAGACATTTCTGCATCCATAACTGAGACATGGACTTCATACTGGAGGTGGCAAGTCCTATCCACCAAAGAACATCCAGTTTGCTGCAGCCGTTTGAACTCTGTGTGCAGCCTAGGTAGATGAACTCATCAATGCTCTCCACAGAATCCAACCCCACCTGCACAGAACCTTAGACTTCTCCCAGAAACACACACCACACATTGAGTCTGCACACAGATGGCAGTGCTGAATAGGAGCAGCTCCTGCTCAGCTTGTAGTCAAGGTGTGGTGTTTATATAGTGAAGGGGATTGCTGTGTGGTGTGTAAAGATGTTTCTTTCACTGGATGTAGAAGGAAGCTCTCTGTGAAGCTGTGGAATCTCTCACTGCCACTAGAAAGGTGCTGGGTGATGTTAAGACGCAGATAAGAGATGTCCCATAACTTGGCTTTCTTTTGTTTGAAGTGTTTGCCTGGGGGGCTGTCACGCTTACCTAACTTTAAAGAAGGGCTGTCAAGTGATTAAAAAAATTAATCACAATTAGTCACACAATTAAAAAAAATAATCGTGATTAATCGCACAATTTATCGCACTGTTAAACAATAATAGAATACCATTTATTTAAACAGTTTTGGATATTTTCTACATTTTCAAATATACTGATTTCACTTACAACACAGAGTACAAAGTGTACAGCGCTCACTTTATATTTATTTTTGATTACAAATATTTGCACTGTAAAAAAAGAAAAGTACTCTAATAGTATTTTTCAATTCACCTAATACAAGTACTGTAGTGGAAACTCTTTATCATGAAAGTTGAACTTACATATATAGAATTATGTACAAAAAAAACTGCATTCAAAAGTAAAACAATGTAAAACTTTAGAGCCTACAAGTCCTACTTCTTGTTCAGCCAATCGCTCAGACAAACCAGTTTGTTTACATTTGCAGGAGATAATGCTGCCCGCTTCTCGTTTACAATATTACCTGAAAGTGAGAACAGGTGTTCTCATGTCGCTGTTGTAGCTGGCATTGCAAGATATTTATGTGCCAGATGTGCTAAAGATTCATATGTCCCTTCATGCTTCAACCACCATTCCAGGGGAATGCGTCCATCTGGATAACGAGTTTTGCTCGATAACCATCCAAAGCAGTGCAAATGAACATGTGTTCATTCTCATCAGCTGAGTCAGATGCCACCAGCAGAAGGTTGATTTTCGTTTTTGTTGGTTCGGGCTCTGTAGTTTCCACATCTGACTTGCTCTTTTAAGACTTCTGAAAGCATGCTCCACACCTCTCAGGTTTTGGAAGGCACTTCAGATTCTTAAACCTTAGATCAAGTGCTGTAACTATCTTTAGAAATCTCACATTGGTACATTCTTTGCTTTTTGTCAAATCTGCTGTGAAAGTGTTCTTAAAATGAACATGTGCTGGGTCATCATCCAAGACTGCTACAACATGAAATATATGGCAGAATGCGGGTAAAACAGAGTAGGAGACACACAATTCTCCCCACCAAGGAGTTAAGTCACAAATTTAATTAACGCAAGTTTTTTAATGAACATCATCAGCATGGAAGCATGTCCTCTGGAATGGTGGCCAAAGCATGAAGGGCCATACGAATGTTTAGCATGTCTGGCACATAAATACTTTGCAATGCCAGCTACAAAAGTGCCATGTGACTGCCTGTTCTCACTTTCAGGTGACATTGTAAATAAGAAGCAGACAGCATCATCACTCGTAAATGTAAACAAACTTGTTTGTCTTAGCGATTGGCTGAACAAGAAGTAGGACTGAGTGGACTTTTAGGCTCTAAAGTTTTACATTGTTTTGTTTTTGAGTGCAGTTATGTAACAAAAAATCTATATTTGTAAGTTGCACTTTCATGATAAAGAGATTGCACTACAGTACTTGTATGAGGTGAATTGAAAAATACTATTTCTTTTGCTTGCCATTTTTACAGTGCAAATATTTGTAATAAAAAATAACAACGTAAAGTGAGAACTGTCTACTTTGTATACTGTGTTATAATTGAAATCAATATATTTGAAAATGTAGAAAAACATCCAAAAAATTTAATAAATTTCAATTGGTATTCTACTTTTTAACAGTGCGATTAATCGCGATTCATTTTTTTAATTGCGATTAATTTTTTTGAGTTAATTGTGTGAGTCAACAGCCCTACTTTAAACCCTTTTAAATGGTTTTTGTTTATTAAATGAATTATATTATAAAGATTTTTAATATAGACCATTAATCGTGAAACCAACTCCTAGCATCCCTATATTCTAGCTCCCAAAAGATTCTCCCAGTCTTCTCTTGAACACGTCTAGTGACGGGGCCTCCACATCAGTGATTTCTGTCAATGGCACAGAAATGTGCTAGTGCAGGAAAACTAAAGCAGTGTACATGAGCCCTCCCCTGCCTTCTTCGGCATATCACTCCTGGGCCTCCTACCTCCTCCCCAGGGCAGACACAGTGCAAAGGAGAGAGGGTCTCTCCTTTTGCTCCACTGGAGGAAAGAACCCAGGATTAGAAGATACTGTTGCATCTCCCTCTCTCCTGACGCTACTGGGCCCCCTGAGGGTCAGTAATCAGCAACTTCATTTAATGCACAGATCCCTCTGTGATTCCAGCAATGCAATGCTGCCATGTGCTGAATCCCAAGTATTGCTGTAGTTTAGAAAAGCTATAATATTAAACACAAATGATTAAAATTTTTAACATTTTGCACAATTGCTCTTAAAAACATACTGATCCTGTCAATCAATGGACTACTGCTCCAGAAGGTTCTACCCCCCGCCCCAATAGAGCCAGGATAATAGGCTGAATTACCCATTGCTCTATGGAGGGCTTCAAGAGAAGAGCATGTGCCTAAGTTAGGGGAAATGCCTTTTGTGCAAAGGCTCCTTACCCTTCTTCTTGAGCAGCCAATGAGTTCTGAGACAGTTTGGACAAGTTCTTGGCATATTCTTCCTCAATCTTTATCCTACAGAAAACAGACAGCAGTGAAAATATATTAAATATGGAAGGAATCACTACACGGCAAAGTAAATCATCAGATTTTCCAGTGGGGCCTTACTCATGAATGTTTCTTTTTATCTCCTATTATAATCAACCTGTGGAACTCACTGATGAAAGATATTGTTGACCCATAAGAATGGCCATACTGGGGCAAACCAATGATTCAGCTAGCCCAGTATCCTATGTTCTGACAGTGGACAGTGCCAGATGCTTCTGAGGCAATTCTGAGTGATCCATCCCCTGTTGTCCAGTCCCATCTTCTCACAGTTGGAGGTCTAGGGACACCTAGAGCATGGGATTGCATCCCTGACCATCCTGGCTCATAGCCATTGATGGAACTATGCTCCATGAACTTATCTAATTCTTTTCTGAACCCAATTATACTTTTGGCATTAAAAACATCCCCTGGCAGAGAGTTCCAAAGGTTGACTGTGTATTGTGTAAAGAAGTACTTTGTTTCAAACCTGTTGCCTCTTAATTTCATAAGGTTCTTGTATTAGGGAAGGGCTAAATAACACTTCTCTATTCATATTCTCCATATCATTCATGATTTTATAGACCTCTAACATACCCCCTCTTAGTCTAAAATGAATAGTCCCAGTCTTTTTAATCTCTCCTCGTATGGAAGTTTTTCCATACCCCTAATAATTTTTGTTGCCTTTCGCCGTACTTTTTCCAATTCTAATATATCTTTTTTGAGGTAGGACAACCAGAACTACGTGCCGTATTCAAGGTGTGGGGTACTATGGATTTACATAGTGGTATTAGAAGAACATAAGAATCGCCATACTGGGTCAGACCAATGGTCCATCTAGCCCAGTAGCCTGTCTTCTGACAGTGGCCAATGCCAGATGCTTCAGAGGAAATGAACAGAGCAGGGCAATTACTGTGTGATCCCATTCCCTGTTGTCCAGTCCCAGTTTCTGTCAGTCAGAGGTTTAGGGACACCCAGAGCATGGGAGCATTATAAAATCTTCTGTTTTATCATCTATCACTTTTCAAATGGTTCCTAACATTCTGTTCGCTTTTTTTGACTGCAGTTGCACATTAAGTGGATGTTTTCAGAGAACTATCCACAATGACTCCAATTCTTTCTTGAGTGGTAACATATTTTTTCCCAGTGTGCATTACTTTGCACTCACCAGCATTTAATTTCATCTGCCATTTTGTGGCCCAGCCACCCAGTTTAATAAGAACACTTTGTATCTCTTCACATTCAGCTTGGACTTAAATTTCTTGAATAATTTTGTATTGTCTGTAAATTTTGCCACCTAGCTGTTCACCCCCTTTTCCAGATCATTTATGAATATGTTCAAAAGCATTCATCCCATTACAGGTCCTTAGTGGACCCTGCTATTTACCTCTCTCCATTGTGAAAACTGACCATTTATTTCTACCTGTTGATCCCTATCTTTTAACCAGTTACTGATCCATGAGAGGACCTTCCCTCTTATCCCATGACTACTTACTTTGCTTAAGAGCCTTTGTTTAAGAACCTTTGTCAAAGGTTTTCTAAAAGTCCAAGTACACTATATCAACTGGAGCACCATTGTCCATGTACTTGTTGAACCCCTCAAAGAATTTGAGTAGATTGGTGAAGCATGATTTCCCTTTGCAATAACCATGTTTATTCTTCACCAACATATCCTGTTTATCTGTGTGTCTGATAGTTCTGTTTCAACCAATTTGCCTGGTACTGAAGTTAGGCTTACTGACCTATAATTGCCAGGATCGCCTCTGACGACCTTTTTAAAAATTGACATTACCATTAACTATCCTCCAGACATATGGTATAGAGGCTGATTTAAGCAATAGTTTATATATCACAGTTAGTAGTTCTGCAACTTCACATTTGAGTTCCTTCACAACTCTTCGATGAATACTATCTGGTACTGATGACTCATTACTGTTTAATTTATCAATTTGTTCCAAAATCCACTTGATTGACACCTCCATCTGGGACAGTGTCTCAGATCTGTCACCTAAAAAGAATGGCCCAGGTGTGGGAATCTCCCCCACATCCTCTGAAGTGAAGACTGCTGCAAAGAATTAATTTAGCTTCTTGCAATGGCCTTGTATTCCTTGAATGCTCCTTTAGCACCTAAATTGTCTTATATTTCAAGCATGGAATTTCTATCCACAGAGATTCTATGGTACAGTTTGATTCATTCAAGATTTTCACTTTATTTGACTCTATGCTTTCTTTCACATATAGTGCCACTCCCCCACCAGTACAACCTATTCTGCCATTCTTATATGTTCTGTACCCTGGTATTACTGCATCCCATTGATTATCCTCATTCCACCAAGTTAAGTGACTCACAAACCTTAAAGAGACATGGGAAGTCTAAAGCTAATAGGTGCACTGAAGGAGAACATTTTTTGGTGAAGATTGGAGAGTTTGGATGGATAGTGATGAAATTAAATATCTGTATGTGTTTCATAAAATATGCACAACTTCCAGAGTTCAGACTATGTGTTCAATTCATGCAAATAAAGTGATTACAAGAAATATTAAACTCAACAGAAAGCTTCCAATTACCTTTCTCGAACAAACTCTGCCATTTCTTTCTGCATTTGTTTCCCCTTGAGTTGCTTTTGGAGCAGAATTTCAAACCCTGATACTGTGTTGTTCCCTTGTGGATCCTTCTTATCAGCCTGGAAGAGAAATGGCAGCTAGGACGTGAACAACACAAGACATGCCAAGGCTCCTAGAATCCTAACTACATCAATGCTGCCAAAAAAGGGCATTCCAGGGGTGGGAACAGCTGCTTTTCTTCACAGGAGCCTCCTCCTGGGATCTAAGCATCTGATCAGAACATTAAAAACACTTTGAAATGCATCTCGGAAGACCATTAAATGACTTCCTCCCCTCTGCTCACCATCTAATCCATCAGTGCCTGATAGAATGTACCCAGTGTGATAGCCCTTTCAGTGTGTAAAAGACCACCTCATTTCATGGGCTAATAATAATGCCATTCATTCAGTCTTTCAATCATTGTTTGTTTCGTTACTTGGACCAGTTCATCCCTAGGATAATTCCATTGACTTTGGAGCCCCCCTCTCTGTTTCATTTTCGCCTTTTCTCTTTCCCTCTTGCCTACACTTTTGAATAATGTCTAACTCCACCCCCTCCCCATCTCTCTGACACATAGGCAAAGGGGATATTTTCAGAATTGCTATGCTTTTTGCCTCACTGTGCTGCATGCTGTACTCACATATATAGTAAAGACTGCAGTAATCAAAAAGCAAGATGAGCAGGACTTGGATGAGAGTTTTCGCCATGACGACAGGCCGGATCCTGGAGAAGCTGTGCAGGAAGAAGTGGCAAGTGACGTGGCTGACGTGTAGGTCGACAGAGAGGGCTGAGGCAAAGATAGAGGCAAGGTTGCTAGTTTGAATGACAGAGAAGGTAGTGGTGCTGTCCATCATGACAGAGAAAAGGGGAAGACAGAAGGACTTGTGTGTGTTGGGGGGAGGGGTGTGGGAAATCAGGAGTTCCATTTTGGCCAGGTCCAGAGCAGAGAAGTAGCTCTGTGAGTCATCAGCATGAAGAGAGGACGTGGGCTGAATGCTAGCCTTGGATGCTGGAGATGTGAGTTCCCATCTGCTCTGCCACAGACTCTGCGCATGACTTTAGGCAAGACCCCTACGGCCATATTCTTAAAGGTGTTCAGGTGTCTAAAGATGTGAAGTGGTACCTTGTGGAATTGTCAAAAGCACCTGGGTGCCTAACTCCTATCGATGTAAACATCTTTGGAGAAAGCTTTAGAAATCTGGCCCTACCTCCCTTAGGCCCCTTTAAAAAGTCCAACCTTAGGGTATGTCTACACTACAGATGCTACAGTGGCACAGCTATGGCACTGCAGCTATGCCACTGTACGCCATAATGTAGACACTTGCTACAGCGACAGAAAGGGTTTTTCCATCTCTGTAGTAAATCCATACCATTGAAAGGCAGTAGCTAGGTCGATGGAAGAATTCTTGTGTTGACCTAGCAATGTCAAAGTTAAACTACGTTTCTCAGGGCGTGAACTTTTCACACACCTGAGGGATGTATCTAGGTTGACCTAAATTTTAGGTGTAAACCAGGCCTTAAGGTCTCTGGGCCTCAGTCTCTCTCTCTATAATGGGGATAACAACACTGCCCTACCTAACAGGAGTATGTGAGAATCAATACATTAAAATTTGTGAGGCACTCAAATACTGTGGTGATGTAGGCCAGATAAATACCATAGATAGGTAAAGATGATCATCAAAGCGGTGTTTGTGGATGAGATCACCAAGAGAAGAGCAAGGAACCACATTTTGTGTCTTATTCATAGGCTCATAAAAGAATGTATTGCCATGTCAGACCCTTTCCATACTTATACTCCCATCGCAGCCAGGCGCATAATACTTGGGAAGAGGTTCCTCTCAAGCAGGGCATGTGTCTAGGGTGCTCTGAATGTGTGTTGCTGAAATTGCCTTGCTGTGATAGCAATGTGCAGTAAAGTGCACAAATGTCAGACACTAACCTATAAGCTACATGACTTGCATCTAGCACTTCCGAGAAACAAACCCGGAAGGTAAGTGAAGAAGTTCTCAGTTATTTAGAGCTTTCAGTGTCTGTCATTTGGACACCAGTGATAGCTTCTCTCACTGACCAGGAGAGGCCTCTCTGTCATTCATCATATTGGGGGTATCTTTCTCTGGCTCCTTGCCATTTGAGCTACACCACTGTCAGCCATTGGCAGCCCTGTTACTAAATCTGCTGGGCAATCTCTTTCTGTGGTTCTGTACCTGGTTCGGAGCATGGGTGTCCTCAGACAATGGCTGCTCTCGGGTGGGCATCACCTCGGGCTCTGTTATGCCATATGCCACTTTGAAGCTCTGAATAATGGTGAATAAGGACACTCTTTGTCGGAGCACGTCAAATAATGGTATGTCCATCCCACAGGAAATGCTGAGATCTTTGAAATTTTGTTTTGCCCCAAGTGGGGACCCAAAGTCGAAGTCTCTGAATTTTTCATTAAATGAAATATTCTGAAACATATCATTTATCATTTCAGCTATTCTGTTCCATCATAAAAGTAAAACGATAAAATCAAATCAAACATTTTGATAATTTCCAACTGAAAATTAGGATGAAATTGATTCGCAACCGGAAAACATTTGGATTTGGTTAAGCCAGCATTTTCTGACAGAAGCTATCTGATCAGCTGTACATCTCCTGCATTCTGGCATTCATATCCTCAGGCTGGCACCATTTCCCGAGATTGTTGGGGATGGGCGAAGACAGAGACAGGGAGGGTATGGCAAGCTAGACATGTTTTCCATTCTTTGGTTCTCGTCCCCAAGTCTTCAGCTGGAGTGACTCTGGCTTTGTTCTCTACATGTCTGCAGTGCATTGAGATTTACATCCAGATGATTCCCAGGTAATGTTCGGAGGTGGGGGGGGGGGCTGCTCAGCATCCCCTGTGCAACAGACATCAGTGTCTTCAGTATTTTCCACACGTTCTTCTTTTCTGGCCTTGGGCTTGACATCAGCAGAGTGTGATCCGCCTCATCTCCCATAGTACAGACGAGGAGATGATGGCCCCAGTTCTGCAACTGGTTTGGCAAAGGTGCAGTCTGCCAGCATGGAAACAGCTGCAGGACCAGTCCCTATCCTGGTGCTCATCATAATTATTAGCAAGTCCTGATACAACATGAAACTACTCAAAATGGCTTATCCCCTTTGGCCAGGCTCATGTATCAGCAAAGTTTCAGTTCACTAGAAGGGTTACAGGAGATTCTGACCCATCTCCCGTCACAAGAATTACTGTGCGTCTACAGAAGCATTCTTTTAGGGGTTTCCTGCTGTTTCTTTACCATTAAGGTAGCTTTTTTCTCTGCCTGCAGTGTGTGTCTTGCTCCCTCCTTTCTGGGGCTCCTTGCTGTTGCTGCCATGCATCCAGTTTTCTGATTGACTGAGACTCCTCTGACTCCTCTCACCAGAGTTTGGACTTTTCTCTGCCCACCCTACCTGCCCATCCAGCTGGAGCTTTCCCTGCCCTCTCAGACTATCTCTGTAACCCACACACCTCCTGGGCGTAGTGCTCTGTCCCATCTAGTGGCACTGAGGCCACATAGAGAGTGATTAATGAGTCTGCTCTACAGCCTTAGCTAACAGCCTTACAGCTTTTAGCTCATGAGGTAGAGGCTCATGCACTAAGCTCCAGAGGTCCCAGGTCCAATCCCTCCTGCTGATGACCAGGGTCTGTCGGAGTTACATCAGCACCTTAGCTGCTCTCTCTCTCCTCAGTGCACCCTGCTCTGGTGGTTGGGGCTGAGGCTAACAAACACTCCACTCTCCCTGCAGGAGCTGTGGTCCCTCCCTTGAGCCTTTCCCTTGTTTTCTCTTTGTTCTGGAGAGCACCTCTAGCACCATGCTGTGCTGTGTGCTTTATTAAAGGCCCTGCAGAAGTAATGCAGCAGAGTTGGTGCTGCTCCTTGCTGCAGTGTGTCTTTTTCAGCGCCTTGCCACACTGAATCCTGATTTGCTCTCTAACACAAACCTAGCAATTTGTTCCGCTCTTCCTGAAACTCAGACGCTGCAGCGTGTGGCATGTGGCTGGCTGCCTACTTACCCAGAAATAATCACAGTAGCTCCATTCAGTGGGTTTCAGCAACTGCTGTTCTTGCATTGTGTCTGGGTGTGGAAAAGTCACGCAGTTTATCTGCAAAAACCAAGCAAAAGGCCTGTCAGACGGGGCAGGTAAAAAACAACTAAATGCTTGTGAATTGATAAGAAGCAAGTGAGTGAAATTTGTGCGCGTCCAAAGCAGCAAGTCTAGGTGACATGCATCTGACTGCAAGAGAAGTAGCTGTTGAATTTGCTGAATTATAGACAATAATATTTGGAAAGACAAAGAGGTAGTGACAGCTTGGATGAAAGCAAATATGGTACCCATTTTCAAAAAAATGAAAGCATCCAGATTCTGGCAACTGCCATCCAGCGCAATGAACCTGTATCTCTAATTGTTAGGTGAGAATAAGTAAACATGAAGCAGTTATGCCATCCTCGACATAATGAAACAATGGAACAAAGATGCAAAGAAAACTGCAAACTTCTAAAGAATAAACAGAACCACAAGCAACAGGCAACAGCACTGAGGGTTTTACAAATTGCACATCACCTCAGACACACGTGGTTCCTTTGGTGTTTGACAGAATCACATTTTTTTGTTATTCCTACTGCACAGGATGCTTTACATGTGCCCAAAGAGCATTCAAATGAAAGCCCCAGTCCTGCCAAATGCTCTACAGGCCACTCTGAAGTCAACGAGGCTTCATGTAGGTGCCCACCCAGAGCAGTTTCCAAGCGGCTATTGCACAGCAATTAACAGCAACTAAGAAAGTGCAAGGAAGGCCAAGGGTTAGAGCAATAAAACCTAGCAGGCTTGTCTTTTACACTTGAAAATTAATTCCGACTGAAGTGGGGCGTAAATGCAAACTGCAATAACTATAATGGAATAACCCCATGTGTGAATACTCTTATTCCCATGTGTAAATACGCTTATTAAGAGCACCTTGTTCCTCTTTAGTTTAATCCACTTTGAAAGCAGATTAAGTGTAACAGGAACAAGGTGCTCTTATTCCGGATTAAGAATGTCTATACATGGAGTTATTCAGGAATACCTAAACTAGAATAATCGAAGATTAGGGTTGGAAGAGACCTCAGGAGGTCATCTAGTCCAATCCCCTTCTCAAAGCAGAACCAATCCCCAACTAAATCATCCCAGCCAGGGCTTTGTCAAGCCGGGCCTTAAAAACCTCTAAGGATGGAGATTCCACCACTTCCCTAGGTAACCCATTCCAGTGCTTCACCACCCTCCTACTGAAATAGGTTTTCCTAATATCCAACCTAGACCTCCCCCACTGCAATTTGAGACCATTGCTCCTTGTTCTGTCATCTGTCACCACTGAGAACAGCCGAGGTCCATCGTCTTTGGAACCCCCCTTCAGGCAGTGAAAGGCTGCTATCAAATCCCCCTTCACGCTTCTTTTCTGCAGACTAAATCATAGAATCATAGAATATCAGGGTTGGAAGGGACCTCAGGAGGTCATCTAGTCCAACCCCCTGCTCAAAGCAGGGCCAATCCCCAACTAAATAAGCTCAGTTCCCTCAGCCTCTCCTCATAAGTCATGTGCCCCAGCCCCCTATTCATTTTCGTTACCCTCTGTTGGACTCTGTCCAATTTGTCCACATCCTTTCTGTAGTGGGAGGCCCAAAACTGGACACAATACTCCAGATGTGGCCTCACCAGTGCCTAATAGAGGGGAATAAACACATGGAGTACACAGGAGGTGGTGGATCTTATTGCTGTATGGGGAAAAGAGTCTGTGCAGGCACAGCTCTGATCCAGCAGAAGAAATGCTGACATCTCTGCCAAGATTGTGCAGGGCATGGGGGAGAAGGGCTACACTAGGGACACGCAGCAGTGCCGTGTGAAAATAAAGGAGGTTCGGCAAGCGTACCAGAAGACAAAGGAGGCAAACAGTCGCTCTGGTTCTGCCCCACAGACACGTCACTTTTATGAGGAGTTGCATGCGATTCTTGGGGGCAACCCCATCACTACCCCAAAACGCTCTGTGGATACCTCCCAGGAGCCCTGGGTAACCTCGAGCAACAACAAGGAGGACGTTGCTGACAAGAAAGAGAAGGAGGAGAATGTGAGGCAGGCAAGTGGAGGATCCACTCTCCCTGACAGCCAAGAACTGTTTTTAATCCTGGAGCCCATCCCTTCACAGGACCAGTTGGCAGCAGAGCGTGATGCTGGGGAAGACACGCCTGATGAGTGCACATTGCTAATCAAACTGTAGGGGTTACATGCTATTATTCTGTATGTTTAATCTCAACAAAAAAGTAGGTGTAGTGGGTATCAGTGGCCACTCCAGCCATGCAGAGGGCGCTCTCCGAAAAAAGACTCTTTATGTGCACGGGGATGGCCCGGGAATCCTCCATGGAGAGCTCTAGGAAGCTTTCATGAAGGTACTCCGCAATCCTTTGCAGGATGCTTCTGGGAAGGGCTGCCTTATTTCATCCACCATGGTAGGGCACTTTCCCATGCCACTCCAGTATTACCTCTGCTGGCATCATTGCAGCGCACAGCATTGTAGCATAAGGACCAGGTGTCTACCCAGACGCTTGCAGCATTTGCTCTGTTACTCTCAGGAGAGTGAAATCACATAGGGTCACCGAGGGGAAACGGGGGAAGTTTTCAATGCTAGCCCTTAAATCGCAAACAATTCAACAAGTAATCCACCCCGTTGGTGAAATTTGGGTCACACAACGATGCTTTCCCAAACGTGCCGTGGTTGTGGTTGGAAGAGATCACAGTGTATTGCAAGCAGCATTGAAAAAAAAAGGGGGGGGGAGCTTCCTGTTTGTCTCCCTGCCCCCCCAACCCGGTGCTGCTTTTGTAAAAAACAAACTATTTAGGGGACTTTACACTGGTGCCTCTCCTCAGGTTGCTAGGGGAAAGGGATCCCAAGGATGTCTTCACAAAAGCAGCAGCACAAGACCTCTTGCCCATGCCTCGTGGCCTTACTCACCATGCTGGAGCAGCAAACTGACTCTTGCAGTAGCCGGTGGTTATGATTACATTTTGGCTTGCAGTGGAGTGTATTGAGGGGTGTTTTTTTTTAAGAAAAAAAATTAACCTTGCACCAGAAACAATCTATGCACTGTCAATGCTATCCTGGTGCTCTGCATTCCTTGCAGCCGAAAACCTGTCTGTTGACGCACGCTGGGACAGAGACGTTCCCAGATCAGAAGGCGCAAAAAAGAAGACTCGGGAGGACATGTTTAATGAGTTAATGCATGCCTCCAGAGTGACAAGACAGAGCTCAGAGCATGGAGGATTACACTGTCTGAGGACATGGACAGGGAAGACAGGAGAACAGGGAACAAGAGTGTGCCATGCAGGAAGAGATGCTGCGGATTATGAAGGAGCAATCAGACAGGTTGAGGCCTCTGGTTGAGGTTCAAGAAAGGCAGCTGGATGCTGCAGCCTATGCTGAACCTGCTGCCATCATCGCCCAGTTCTATATCCACCTCCCCGAAATGTCCTATGAGGCGGGGGAGGGGGAATTCGGTATCCCTTGCACTTAACACCAGGGGAGGGTACAAGGACCAGAAGGTGCCCATTCCCAGACCTTTGATAGTTATTGCAGTGCATCTGTAAGCCAGCTGTCCTTGTTTCTCCCACCACAGTATTATCAGTGCTTTTGCCCCAGGTTGTCTTACTTTTCTTTGCTGTCTCTGTGTGTTTGTGTGTATAATAAAACTTAACGGATTGAGGAGAAAAGGCTATTTTTTCATTCAACAGCCAGTGGTTGGTGGGGTGGTGTTTACAGGGGAGAAAATGCAATGGAGGGGACAGTTTGGTAAGGAACACAGATAAGTGTCACATTACTCTGGCTCATTGCTGAAACTGGTTTTCAAAACCTCATGGAGATGCAGAGCTCCTCGATATGCTGTTCTTATTGCCCTGGTGTCTGGCTGCTCAAAATTGACTGCCAGGCGATCTGCCTTAACCCCCCACCCCAGTGGAAACTTTTCTCCCTTTGTTTCACAGATATTATGGAGCACACAGAAGGCAGCAATAACAATGGGGATATTACTTTCACTGAGGTCTAACGTAGTAAGCAAACAATGCCAGCAACCTTTTTAGAGGTCCAAAGGCACATTCCATCACCATTCTGCACTTGCTCAGCCTATGGTTGAACCAGTTCTTACTGTTGTCCAGGCTGCCTGTGTACGGGTTCATGAGCCATGGGAGCAAGGGGTAGGCTGGGTCTCCCAGGATCACGACTGGCATTTCAACATCACCAATGGTTATTTTGCAGTCTTGAAAGAAAGTGCCTGCTTGCAGCTTTCTGAACAGACCTGTGTTCCTAACGATGCACATGTCATGCACCTTTCCCCGACCATCCCACACTGATGTCGGTGAAATGGCCCCTATGATCCACCAGCGCTTGCAACACCATTGAGAAGTACGCCTTTCGGTTTATGTACTCTTTGGCAAGGTGGTCTGGTGCCAAGATAGGGATATGCATTCTGCCTATTGCCCCACTGCAGTTGGGAACCCCATCACGGTAAAACCACTGACTATGTCCTGCACCTTGCTCAGCGTCACTACCCTTCTTAGCAGAAGTCTGTTGATGGCCCTGCAAACTTTGATCACAACAGATCCCACAGTAGATTTACCCACTCCAAATTGATGTCCCATTGACCGGTAGCAGTCTAGCACTGCAAGCTTCCACAGAGCAATCCCCACTCGCATCTCAACTGTCAGAGCAGCTCTCATTTTAGTATTGCTGCACTTCAGGGCCGGGGAAAGCTCTTCACACAGTTCCTGGAAAGTGGCCTTACACATTCGAAACTTCTGCAACCACTTCTCATCATCCCATAGCTGCATAACAATGCAATCCTACCAGTCAGAGCTTGTATCCTAGGCCCAGAAACGGCGCTCAACTGTGTCAAGGTGATGCATGACTGTCACCAGCAATGGAATTGCTCCGCTCTAGGGCTTCCAGCAGGGCGCTTGCATGGCATCACATTGCTCCATGTGGCGGTGCCTGTATCAGCTGTGTAAATACTGCAGGATAAAGTGTGAGGTGTTTGTAATGCTCACAACAACGGTGTACAGCTGAGCAGGGTCCATGCTTAGCATGCTGTGGCATCCACGTGGGTAACCCAAGCTTACAAAAAAAGGCACAAATAAGGCTTGGTTTGTCTGCAGTTGATTTCAGAGATGGAGGGAGGGAGAGAGGGAGGTAAGTGCATCATGGGAGGCTAACACCATGTTCCCATAACCACCCGCGCCCATGTTTGGTCCCATAAGGCATTGCAAGCCCAACCCAAAATTCCACTTGGCTATGTGCACTGTGGGATAGCTACCCACAGTGCAGTGCTCTGTGCATCGATGCAAGCCCTGCTAGTGAGGATGCACTCTGCTGACACAATGAGCGTAGTGTAGACACACAAGATCAACTTGCTTAAATTGGAGGCTCAATGTTGAATTACATGAAGTAGACTTAACTTTGTAGTGTAGACATGGCCCAAGTTGTGCTTCAAGTGGCCGCCTTACAAATTTCAGAGATGGAAATTGTGATAGGGCGTACATATCTGTTGACTAATATATGCTGGCTAGCATAGATACATATATTAATAGTGTGTGTTATCCACACCATATAGTTATTAGTATGCATTAAGCACAAATATTACAGCAGTTATATAGCCTAAATGGACTATGATTTTTACATAAACCTGCTCACTTATGCTAAGTATCCCATAACCCCTTGCATTCACTGAAGTAAGTTTTGGCTTGAGCAAATAGGGAAGCTGACAAAATCAGGACAGATGACTGGTTTATCATAGCAACAGAAAGGAAGTTACTCTCACTGGCCTGAATTGGAATGTCCCAAAGGAAGAGGACAAGAGATGTGATTGTTCTACCCTAGTACAAACCTAGGAGGTGCCTTCATGCTCTTTGATACCTGAAATGCATGTGTCCAGAACAAAGAGATAAGAGGTAAACCATGGTACCAGAAAAACAAGGTAGGAAGCTTCTTGGTTCAATCTAGTTTCAGATGATGTACACAGTACCTTTTACTTGTGTAACCCCCTTGGGGTTTAGAGAGTATGGACCCTTTAAATCTTTGTCCTGAGGGGGGAAGAGCTGATTGTTCCAGGCAGAGGATGTGCTGGGGTTTTTTTTGTTTTTGTTTTTGTTTTTGGGTTTTTTTGTTTGTTTGTTTGTTTGTTTTTGGGGGGGGGGGGAGAAGCAGGGAGAGAGGGAGACTCCAGACAGAAGGGCTGCAGCAAGCAGGCCCTCACAGAGTGAAGCAGCCGAGAACCTGCCCAAAGCCCAGGAGGGACAGAGCGGCCGATCAGGGACAGCCCAGGACAGGAACCAAGAGGAGCACTTTGCCAGGAAGGAATGTCCTGAGAAGGACACACCAGAGCTGTACCCAATATCACTGCTGCCCCAAGCTATGTGGGGCCGTGAGTATTGGAGCTTGTGACTTTGCATTTGGAATAAGGAGAGACGCTGTTAGCTAGTTAAGTGGGGAGGTTGTCGCTCTGTGTGGCTTTGCAGAAAGCGACAGAACAGGACACCAGAGGAGTTTGCTGGGGAAAGGTTACTGGTGCCGAAGATGACCAGGAACACCCAAGACTCACCACTGGACTGGAACTCTGCCCAGGACTCGTGACCTCTGAATGCAGATGCATTGCTGGGTTTCTGCCTTTTCACACTGTGGTACTGAAGAAGAACTCTTCCATCGACCTAGCTACCGCTGCTCTACTCCTTTACATCCTATATGGATGGAAAAACCCCTTCTGTTGCTCTTGGAAGAGTCTACACTGTGGCGCTACAGAGGCCTAGCTGCAGTCATGTAGTTGTGTCACTGTAGCGCATGTGCAGATACGGCCTCATTCGGAAGAGAACTTGCTGTGAGATTCTCCTCACGCTGTCAGAGCTACAATGATGGGCACTTGGACATGCAGATGAGGCAGACAGGATCCAGACAAAGTGACTTTCCATTAAACAAAGGGAGGAGAAACAGGTTTGTACCACAGTAAACAGATCTTCAGCTACTGGGAAAAAGAAGTTCTTTGTTATTGTTATAAGTGCTGTTTTCAAAGCCATTGTGGAGGATGGAGGAGTCCTGGGACTTCTTTTAAAGCTGTCTGAGTTTTAAAAAGTAATTAATACTTATGAATGACTTTACTTGTTTCTTGCAGTAAGATTTGACAGTAAAAACATCGACAAGAAAACTGCTTCCTCTCAATAGAAAGTAGAGACTCGATCAGTTGTGGTGAGAAAATACTCAGATATATTGCCAAATTCACTGGGTTCAATTGTTCTTGGATGAGTTATCCTAAAATTGAAAACCAATATGCACAGTCTAGTGATCACAATCTCTGGGCTGTGCACACTGCTAAGCAACCCTACAATAATAAATGAGGTGCTGGGCTGCGCATAGCACTGCTGAGCAAACTTACATTAACAAATGAAGTGCTTGGCTGTGCACGCCGCTACTGAGCAATAACAAAACAAAGTGTAAGATTAAATATGGGGCAAAGCTGCAGAAAGGAAGCAGACTGCAGCCGTAAACTCTAATCTCTGTCTTGACATGCTGATCACTGTGGTATCCAAGAGATTTATACAATACATTGTTCTATATGTACTCAGTATATCATCTACCAATAGCCCCAGCAAAATCAATGGGACTGCTCAGTGCTCATAGGCTTTTGCAGGCTCCAGCTCTTCACTGTGCCAACAACCCCTTCTTCAGTTATCTCTTCCAGCTTGTCCTTTTTCTCCTTTTTCCCCTCACTCAACTTTTCCTCTATCACAGGGATTCCAGGGGGCTAAATTTTATATTTAAAATAATATTTTAAAGGTCTCTCTCGCATCATATCATGAAATGGGAACAATTCTCTAAAGAGCAGCACTGCAATGGAAAACACACTCCAGGGGTTTTATACTGTACATGTCTAACAGTACCATCCTGGTAAATACCTTTGGCTATTTGCAGAGAACAACTGTTTACCTCTTGCAATGGCTTTTTGTTCCTCCCTTTCCCATCCCTAAGTACTCCAGCGTCTCTAAAGGCTTCTCTGTGTGATATATGCTAAGCACAGCTATGTGACTGTTCTAAGGGAAGGCACTGTACAGTCTCTTTACATTTATGTAATGTGGAAAGTCTATCCATGTTTAGAATTGTTAAAGGGCTCTACAGAGACAACTTCCTGCCAAGTGACTCAGCAATAACTATGAAATGCAAAAGTACTTCTTTACCTCTACCTCAAGGAGCTGCTGTTGGATCAAATCCTATCATCAGCTGGAGGGATTTTCAGAGAATCCTAGGACAATCCTCTAATGTGGCCAGTCTCTTGAAGTTAAGCCTTTCATCTTTTGTCCTCTACACCCAGAACAAAGGAGGATTTGGCGAACAACTCTCAGTCCCTGTACATTGGACCATTTACAGCAGATAGAGAATAGTTTAACACTCTTTTGGACTTGATTTATAACACTGCACTTCTTTCCCTCTTTGCTTTGATCTCCAAAGTGGATTAGACTGAAAGGACCTTTGAAAAATACTTGGGAAAAGCAGTAAAATGTCAAAAGGCAAAATGAAAGCGTTGCTTCCTGTGTGCAGTGAACTGGGGAGCTCTTGAGAGACATTAGTGGGTTGGCATGGCATAGTGACCAAGTGAAACGCCCTCTGGGACAAAATGAGGATGTTTATTTAATTAAATGACAATCCCAAAATGAATGCAACCCTGTGATTACAAAGGGAGTTGCCACAAGTCAGGAAATACCAGTGTCAAGGGTGTGTGCACACCTTCTACTCTGCCATTGTGCATATGCACTATCAAAATACGACTTGGATGACATGGTCACATGCTAACATAACACAATACTTCCGAATGCATCCGATGACGTGAGCTGTAGCTCACGAAATCTTATGCTCAAATAAATTTGTTAGTCTCTAAGGTGCCACAAGTACTCCTTTTCTTTTTGCAATACACCAGTGGTTTTCAAATGGGTACCTTTATCCTTAGGGGGTATGCATGCTCTTGTCAGGAAGTATGTGAGAAAAATCCTGTAATGGTGGACAATGCATTTTATTTAGTAAGACTTGGCAATCTAATCATATGTATATTATGACGCTATCTCAGATGGGGGTACGTGGTAGACTCCATTATTTGGAAAGGGGTGCAACCTAAAAAGTTTGAAAACCAGTGCGATACACCATAGCATTGGTGGCCAAACTCACTGACCCTCCGAGCCGCATACAACGATATTCAGAAGTTCAAGAGCGGAGGCGCACCGACCGGTGCTTGGGGCTTCTGCCTCACAGGATGCGCCTGCCGGGGCTTGGGGCTTCAGCCCACTCCTGCTGGAGCCCCGAGCCCCGGCAGATGCAACTTGTGGGGCTGAAGCCCCGAGACCACTCTCCCCTCTGGTCAGAAGCCTCTACCCCACCACTCTGCTGAAAAGCAGAGGTCCCGAGCCGCTCTCCCCCTCTCCCAAGTCTGGTAGGTGGAGAATGGGCGGGGGGGGCTCGCAAGCCACACTTTAACTGTAAAAGCCGCATGCGGTTCATGAGCCGCAGTTTGGCCATCCTTGTGCTATAGTCACAGTGTCTACAGCTTCTGGTTCTATAGTGTGACGTCCCTGGCACTGTGGGAATGGAAGCCACAATGGCCAGGTTGGCATTAACTCACACAGCACGCTGGCCCTCCGAACCCCACAGGAGCATGAGACTACCGTACGCTGGAGCCATGGAGGCAGAGATGGGGGAGGACCCCTGGCTTCCACAGACTGAGAACCAAGCCGATTCCAAACTTCACCCATCCCTGGAATCCCAGGAAGGGAACTGAGCACAAACCCTGCCTTGGTTTACCTTACCGACAGGCCCCTCATCTTGGACATACTCTTGCACACTGGGCTCAGTCTGACTCCCACCGCAGTCAACAAAAGTTTCACCTTTGCCTTCAATGGGAACAGGAGTGAGTCCATGGTTAAGAGAGCTCCCACTACCATTGCTCTATTCCTTGGCTCAGCCTGTCGGGCCTCTTCCCTTCCTTGCTTCCATACTGTGAATGGGCTTCAGGAGATGTGGATTTTCCAAGAAACCCAAGGCTGCTCTGACTCTTCCTGTCCTTACTACCAAGGAAACCAGCAGCCGAGGTTGACAACTTTGCTTTAAATACTCTTGCACAGGTGGAGAGAGACATTCCAAGGAACTTAATTTGCAAGCTCAGTAAGCAGCTGGTCCAGTGTCTCCAGGAGCTGATCAAAGAACAGAAAGAGCAGGTTTCTTTTTCCATGGCCTCTTTCCCATGCTACGCCCAGCTGCATCTCTTTGCTAGGTCCCTGAACTCTCCTGTGCACATCTTGTGCTTGGACAGTTCTGACTCCCTCTTTGTGCACTCCTTCCACAAGTATCTCCATGCTTGCCCCCAAACTGCCCCTTAAACCTGGAACATGGTCTGTAGTCCTGTACCCCAAGCCATCTGCTATCTCCCAAAACCCAGCTTCCCTCCACAGCCCCTCAGGCAACAATCCTCTAATGCAGCGGTTTCCAAATTCTTCAGAGTCGCAACTGACTTTTAGACCACCAGTATCTTCACAAGCGCCTCCCACAGTCCTCAACCCCTGAGAATGACTTTCCCAATCTTGCAAATATGCCAAGTCTTTATAATCCACACTATATCAGCAACATTCACAGAAATGCTCTGTTCATGGCCCCCAAGCCCCACAACGCTACAATGATATAAGAAGGCTTCTTTGGTTAAAAAAATCATTCCGGTTCAGAAGGAAATTAAAATATAAACAAACAAAATTGAAAAATGAGGAAGCTGACAGCAATGACTAGTCATCAACAGTTAGGAAATGCAAACTACTGATAAAGATATCAATGAAAAATCTATGCCAGTAAGAAGCAGTTCTTTAAATGTGTCAAAAGCAAATGAAATCCAAACAATGGTATAGTGCCATTATGATAGGATAAGGACATAAAATTATCAACCACGATACACAAAAGGCAGAAGTATTCAGCAATTTTTTTGTTCTGTATTTGAAGAGAAGCAATGATGTATCTGTATCTCACAATTCTATTCCATCAGCATTTTATTATCATGATGATGAGAAACGACACAGCTTATAACCTGGATGGACTTTTCAGATCATTGGCAGAAGCCAGGGTCGCTATCTGACTGTGCTTTGCTGCATCACGTATAATATGCCCTGTACTGTTCAGCATAGTGCTCCACGCAGCAGAACCAGCTGCACAAGAAAGACTCATCACCTAGCCCAGTGAACACACTCCCTGCTGTTAACAACTAAAGCCTATCACTGACAAGCACCTATTAACCTTATCTGTTAAAGTACCATCGAGGGAGACTGCTGCAAAATCTGGATGAGACAAGAACTTGGTATCACAACACCCTGAGTGAATTACCTGAATGAATTAACTCTCTAGCTAACTCAAGAAACCAGTCATTGCAACTGTGCAGATGAGCTGGAGAAGCCACCTTCAGGCCAGTTCTAACTGATAAGTAGCAAAATGAATAATACACAGTCTTGGAAGGATTCGATTTTTATTAGTAAATGTCCATTTCACTGTATATATGAAACTGACAAAAATATTTCCATCAATAATAACTGAAATTTATTGACAGGCAATGTACGAAAAATTACTTAAGAACTTACTAGAGTTTGATTTAAGGATATTTACTTGGTATATTTTAACATGGGATGTTCACAATTTGTGTTTTAATAGTTAAACCTTTAATTTTTTGAAACTCAGTGTCTACTGTCATGAAATAATTATTTACTGAGTTCTCCCTATTGTCTTACTCTCCATAATTTCCCTCACCTGTGAAAATTTAAATTGATAAAAACTGGAAAAAAAAAATGCTTAAAATTAGGGTTACCATATGCCTGGGTTTTCCTGGACATGGCCTCTTTTTTGATCTTCTGCCCTCTATCCGAACAGATTTTTCAAATAAGAGGCAACGTCTGGGATTTTTACATAGCAGACGTTACAGCTCAGAAAGATCTCTCTCCATGTCCCAACTGATCCCTCCCATGCAGCTGCTGGATCCCACCCACCCAGGCTCCGGCTCCCAGCCCTGGGGTGGGGGAGAGGCCCACAGGGAGGCCCTCTCCAGTACCCTCTCCAGCACCTCCTTCTCCAGCACCCCCCAGGTACCCCTGCCAGTACACACACACACCTCCAGCACCCTCCAACTGTAACCCCTCCCCGCCAGTTCCCCATCTAGCGGTGTCCTCTTTGTGGGAACCTGAAATATGCTAACCCTACTTAAAATAAACATTATTATCTGTCAAAAATATATACAAAAACCCAAAGTCTGACAAGCCTAGTTATACATGTATTGTTTCACCAAGTGACAACATGGTTATGTTAAGCTAAATGCTTCCCAGAAAGCATGTACCTGAGTTAAAACCCTCTGAATGACTAAAATGTATGACATGTACTTGTATTTACCTCATAGGTTGTCTTAGTTTTCTAGAAATCATGCCTAATCACTAACTCAGTTGAGAATGTGGAGGCTGGAGAAACTCATTATACTAAGAGTAGTACAATTTGTAAGACGAAAAGGTGTTTCCCTACTGGGAGAAACCCTGAGTGTTTCAAAGAGTTCAGCCTAAATCACACAGACTTTGTTGACAAGAGAACTGACAGTTCATAGACAACAAGAGGAAGAAGCCTTGAATTGGCTTGTAAACTAAAGATTTTAGCACTGGTTTTACCTTTGGTTAAAGTGGCAGAAGAGCCCACAGTACTGCTTAAATACCAGAGAAATTTGAGGGGCTTCAAAATTATCACCTGCATGTTATGGTATGGGTTTAATGACAAATTCAGACAGAAAATAAAGTGCAATTTTTTAACAGTGAGGGCTGTCAATCACCAGGAGGGGCTGACTGGTGGGATACTTGCAGAGGACCAGGTGTAATTCACAGTAGAATGGACACACTGTGGGGGAATTTCCTGGTGTTTCACTATTGTCCTAGGTGTGTTTATACACCCTCTCCCTTCTGTCAACCCCTCAGAGCGCTCGACTCCCAGTGTGGACAGTGGCTACCTCCTGGCCTCCCTGTGCCACGATCCCAGTTGGCAATGGGCATGCCCAGCAGCCCCAGGCAGGGAGCCCCCAGACACGTGCCCTCTGGTTTGACTGGCTGCCCCAGGACCACCCCACCTGCCAGGGGCTTTCTTTGCCATCCCAGGCTGCTCTACCCTGCCCCAGCAGCTGGTCCACATGCTGCTGGCCCTCAGCACAGCGGCAGGGATCACTGTCCAGGCCTCAACCCCTACCTGCAGCGCTGCCAGCTGTCCTGGCTGTACTTACCGTCCGCGAGCTCTCCCTGGCCAGCCTCCTGGGCAAGCGAGGGGACCCCGGACTCTGTGGAGAGAGGAGAGAGGCATCGTCAGCTTGCGCTCCATGGCGGGAGGGTGTGTGAGTGTGATTGGCCCGAGCTGCGCAGTGAATCACTGAAAGGCATCAGTGTCCGGCCGAGAAAGGCGAGGGCAGTGGGCAGGGGAGTGATGCGGGGACGAGGGGCGGCCGGGAAGGAGCTGAGGAGCAACCTTGGGCACCAAGGAGCCCCTGAGCCCCTGCCCTCCTCCACTGAGCCCTGGTGCTCCTTCCCCCCTGGGCCACTCCACTAAGCCCCTCCACCCCTCCACTGCACCCCAACCCCCCACCACTGAGTCCTGGGCCCCTTCCTGGCTGTGCCCCTCCTCTGTGCCACCACTGCCGCTGTACCCCCTACGTCCAGCCACTGAGCACTGTGCCCACCCACTGAAGTACTTAACCTGTGCAGCCCCCCAGATCCGCTGAACCCTTTGCGCCCCATGGTACCTACTGCCCACAAGGCCAAGCTCTGAATTCCTGCAGTACTGAACTGATCCTGAGGGGATGTGTCACTTTGGAGAATTCAACTAATTCTCTATTCTATTAACGCCCACAGGCTCTGATCCAGAGCAGGGCCTTGTGCTGTACCAACATGGGCCCTGCCCCCAAATAGCTGAGAGCTTAAAATCTGCAATCAAAACACCCTCCCTGTTTTTCAGATGTTCTGACGCCATTTGTAAAGGACCAAGAGGCCCCAGGCCTGGTTTATGGGGCTGCCCAGAGAATTCTCCTGAAATCAGGGGCTGTCCCTCTTTCACTAAGCTTGGGTGACATCCCCCCGGCTCTGTGCCACCTGCAGCACACTAGCACTCCCCCACCTCCTGCCTGCAGCTGCTCTGGCATTGCTGGCTGCCTGGAGGTTGTTCTGAGTCAGCTGCAAACTGATGTCTGCCTTGAGCAGGAGCCAGCTGATAGAGACACCAGCTACAAAGCTGTGAACTCAGAGGCAGCAGAAACTGTTCCAGGTGAGTCCCAGCCATTCACCCATCCTCTCCAGCAGATCTCTGCATGAGGCACTGCCAAGATACTCGTCCAGTCAGTGAGCAACCCTGCTCTTCTGCACTCAGCTCTGCTTTAGCCCTTGGCCTCTTCCACCCTCACTGCCGACTGAGGGCCCTCGGCTTCTGAGACTAGCTCCTAGGGAGGGGGATTTCACCTTGCACAGGCAGACAGAGTCGGATTACGGTTTTGTGCAGTCCTGGGCCAGAGCAAATGGGGGCCCCTCTCCACCCTGGTCTCTCCTCCCCCACCCCTGCCCCGGTGCTCCTGCTGGGGAAATGGGGTCGGGGTGTGGGGGCTTCCCCTGCCCCGCACCTTGGGAGGAGTGCCGTGTGGGCAGATGGAGCAGGTGAAGCCCCGGCACCCTGACCCTGCTCCCCAGCAGGAGCGCCGGGCTGGTGGAGCAGGTCGGGGCGCAGGGGTGCCCATTTTTCTGGGGGCCC
Organism: Natator depressus; assembly: GCF_965152275.1. NCBI lineage: Eukaryota > Metazoa > Chordata > Testudines > Cheloniidae > Natator > Natator depressus. The sequence continues at coordinate 26,335,105 of NC_134247.1, read as the reverse complement.
CCAATTGGCCAGGGGCCCTGAGCATGGGCCCTGTTGGCCCAGTGACTAATCTACCACCGCAGGCAGAGTCTATGCTGGGACTCTGCTCCCCTTGCCCTGGTGCTGCTGTGGTTAATTAAGTGATACAGAACACACCAGCCTCACCAGTCTTTGCCTGGAATCAGGCTGTACAATCTGGAACTTGACCACAAATGAAACTGTTTTAAGTCTTAAAGGAACTAGCCGAGGAGGGGCTGTCTGAACCACTAATGTTCACTTTTAACAAATATTGGAAAACTGGGGCAATTCCAAAGAAAAGGAGGACTTGTGGCACCTTAGAGACTAACATTTATTTGAGCATAAGCTTTTGTGAGCTACAGCTCACTTCATCAGATGCATTCAGTGGAAAATATTTTCCACTGAATGCATCCGATGAAGTGAGCAAATAAATTTGTTAGTCTCTAAGGTGCCACAAGTCCTCCTTTTCTTTTTGTGGATACAGACTAACACGGCTGCTACTCTGAAACCTGTGTTGATATAGTATACTTGGCTTTTGCCAAGGCATTTGTCTTAGTACCACATGACATTTTGATTAAAAATTTGCATTGTATTGAACTAACGGGGCATAGATTTGATGGAATAAAACCTGGCTCACTGACAGAGCTCAGAATGTAGTTGATAATGGGGAGATATTAACAAGCAAAGTGTGGTTCCCCGGGGATCAGATCTTGGTCCAACACAATTTACTATTTGTACCAACCATCTAAACGATGATATAAAATGTTTGCTTGTAAAGTTTGCAGATGACACAAAGATTGATAGGATAGTAAACAATGAGGAGGGCAGGATACTGCTACAGAGTGATCTGAATCATCTGGTTAAATGGTCACAAGCCAACAAAATATATTTTAATGCAGCCAAATGCATGCAATGTATCTGGGAACCAAGAACGCAGGTTATATCTACAGAATGGGAGACTGTCTTGGAAAGCAGTAACGCAGAGTCTCAGAGGTCACTGAAAACAATCACCTCAACATGAGCTCTCAGTGCAATGTGTTGCAAAAAGGGCTAATGTATGAAAAGGGGAATATCAAAGGAAAATAATCTTGCTTGGGGACAGACCATTGGTAGGACCACTACTAGAATACTGTGTCCAGTGCTGGTATCCACACTGCAGGAAGGATTGGAAGTTCTGGAGTAAGGTCAAAGGAGGGCCACCAAATGATCCAGGAGCTGGGAAACAAGATTTTCTATGTGAGGCTCAAGGAGCTCCATTTATTCAGCTTATTGAAGAGAAGGTTGAGAGATGAAGTGATCACTGTGTCTAGGCACTGACACATCATGGAACAGAGATCTGAGAGCGGTATGTTTTCAGCCTTGCTGACAAAGGCCTAACCAGATTCAATGGCTGGAAATGGACGGTTGACAAATTCAGCCTTGAAATAAGATGCAATTTCCTATCAGTGATTAAACATTGGAACAGCTTAGCAGGGTAGGTGGTGGGTTCACCCCCACTTGTAGTTTTTAAAATTAGATTAAGGGAGAAATTTTACAACTTGGGTGGATGGGTTTGGGCTGGATGGTCATGGTGGTCTCTGGTTCATGGTGGTCTGTGAATTCATGAATCCTCCTGTTCATCCTCTTCCTTCATGGGCCAGGGAGAGAACAGGGAGCTCTGCATTGCCCTCGACAAGCTCAGGACCGTTGCAACTCTGCACTATTACAACTATACTCAAATCTCATGCTTCAAGGCTTCTGGAAGGCACCTGCAGGGGTCAGGAAGGAATCATTTCCTCAACACACAATTGGCCAGATGTATTCTGGTTTTTTGTTTGTTTTCTTCTGCCTTCCTCTGAGGCATCAGCAATTGGCCACAGCTAGAGACAGGACAGCAGGTGGGGTGGATCAGTGCTCTGAAGTGGTTCAGAGAATCTTTCATCGAGATGCCTGGCTGGTGGCTCTTCTCGCATGCTCAGGGTCACAGGGATCACCAGATTTGAGTCAAGAAGGAATTTTCCCTAGGTCAGGTTGGCAGATCATTGGATTTTTTTTTCTTTCTCTGAAGCATCGGGTGCAATTTGCCTGCTGGGACCCTAGAAGTATATCTCACCTAATGAATTCCCTGCCATTTCAGTGGCCTCAGGTGGTGGGGGCACCTCAGTCTCTCCTGTTCTCTGCCTGTGACTCACAACACTTTAGTTTCCTGAGGACTGAAATGGTTTAGTTATTGGGCTCCATAGAGCAGTATTTGCAAGAAATGTAATGGCCTGTGCTATGCAGGAGGTCATACTGTATGATCTAGTGCAGTGACTCTCCATCTTTACGGGCTACGGCACCCCTTTCAGGAGTCTGATTTGTCTTGCGTACCCCAGGTTCCACCTCACTTAAAAACTACTTGCTTACAAAATCAGACAGAAAAATACAAAAGTGTCACAACCACACTATTCCTGAAAAATTGCTTTCTTTCTCAATTTCATCATATAATTATAAAATAAATCCATTGGGATATAAATATTATACTTACATTTCAATGTATAGTATATAGAGCAGTATAAACAAGTGATTGTCTTATGAAATTTTAGTTTGTACTGACTTCGCTAGTGCTTTTTATGTAGCCTGTTGTAAAACTAGGCAAATAGGTAGAGGAGTTGATGTACCCCCTGAAAGACCTCTGTGTACCCCGGATTGAAAACCACTGATCTAGTGGTCCCTTCTGGATTTAAACACTATGAAACTATGAAAAGTAAAAAAAAATAAAAGACCAGGGGTTAAATAGAGCTAAAGTTTCAGACTGCGCTAAGTGCTGGCCTAGAATATCTCAGCTTTGCAACAGCTGCTGCCCTTTTTCTGCAGTAGTGACTAGCAGAAAGAGAGGGAGTTTTGTGCTATCCTAGAAGAAATTGTAACCAGCGCTCATCCAAGCAGTCCAGTGAATAGTGCTTTGTGATCAGTTTGTAACTAGGTCAGGTGAGAGGATTGTGTGGTTGCACTAGGGCTGTCAAGAGATTAAAAAAATTAATTGCGATTAATCATGGGGTTACACAATAACAGAATACCATTTATTTAAATATTTTGGATGTTTTCTACATTTTCAAATATATTGATTTCAATTACAACACAGAATACAAGGTGTACAATGCTCACTTAATATTTATTTTTGATTAAAAATATTTGCACTGTAAAAAAAAAAAGTCTTTTTCAATTCACCTCCTACAAGTACTGTAGTGCAATCTCTTTATCATGAAAGTTGAACTTACAAATGTAGAATTATGTACAAAAAAACCCTGCCTTCAAAAATAAAACAATGTAAAACTTTAGAGCCTACAAGTCCAATCAGTCCTACTTCTTGTTCAGCCAATTGCTCAGACAAACATGTTTGTTTACATTTGCAGAAGATAATGCTCCTTGTTTCTTGTTTACAATGTCACCTGAAAGTGAGAACAGATGTTTGCATGGCATTGTCGTAGCCAGCGTCACAAGGTATTTACATGCCAGATGCACTAAAGATTCATATGTCCCTTCAAGCTTCATCCACCATTCCAGGGGACGTGTCCATGCTGATGACGGGTTCTGCTCAATAACAATCCAAAGCAGTGCGGACCGACGAATGTTCATTTTCATCATCTGAGTCAGATGACACCAAAAGGTTGATTTTCTTTTTTGGTGGTTCAAGTTCTGTAGTTTCCACTCCAGAATGTTGCTCTTTTAAGAATTCTGAAAGCATGCTCCACATCTCGTCCCTCTCAGATTTTGGAAGGCACTTCAGATTTTTAAACCTTGGGTCGAGTGCTGTAGCTATCTTTAGAAATTTCACATTGGTATCTTCTTTGCATTTTGTCAAATCTGCAGTGAAAGTGTTCTTAAAATGAAAAATATGGGGTGGGTCATCATCTGAGACTGCTATAACATGAAATATATGGCAGAATGCGGGTAAAACAGAGTAGGAGACATACAATTCTCCCCCAAGAAGTTCAGTCACAAATTTAAATAACACTTTATTTTTTTAACAAGCGTCATCAGCATGGAAGCATGTCCTCTGGAACGATGGACGAACCATGAAAAGGCATATGAATCTTTAGTGCATCTGGCATGTAAATATCTTGTGATGCCAGCTACAACAGTGCCATGCAAACACCTGTTCTCCCTTTCAGATGACATTGTAATTAAGAAGCGGGCAGCATTATCTCCCGTAAATGTAAACAAACTTGTTTCTCTTAGCGATTGGCTGAACAAGAAGGAGGACTGAGTGGACCTGTAGGCTGTAAAGTTTTATATTGTTTTGTTTTTGAGTGCAGTTATGTAACAACCCCCCCCCACATTTGTAAGTTGCACCTGCACGATAAAGAGATTGCATGACAGTAATTGTATGAGCTGAACTGAAAAATACTATTATTTTATCATTTTTACAGTGCAAATAATTCTAATAAAAATAATATAAAGTGAGCACTGTACACTTTGTATTCTGTGTTGTAATTACAATCAATATATTTGAAAATGTAGAGAAACATCCAAAAATATTTAATACATTTCAATTGGTATTCTATTGTTTAACACTGCGATTAATCACGATTAATTTTTTTAATCACGGTTAATTTTTTTTTAGTTAATCGTGTGAGTTAACTGTGATTAATTGACAGCCCTAGTTTGCAATAGTCACTCTGTTTAACCATGTCTGTCAAAGTGCATTCTGGGAACACTGGGCAGTATCCTTCTCCTATGTTCCAAGAACATACACGGCATCAAAAGTACGTGGGGCAAAGAACTCGGAGATGCCTATGGCACAGAGTTTGGAGGCAGGAGGACCAGCCAAACTACAGAAAGCCAGTGTGCTGAACCAGCTTAAGGACACATTGCTGTGCCCGCCCAGGCCTTGGGGCCACATTGACACATGGTCAGCTGCTTCACAAAGTACTCAGCATGGCTGGTTTCAGAAGCACCCACAGCGCCTGTTGAAAACCAGTTCCCAAATTGTATGGACACAAGACACAGATAGAGCCAACCATGACAGCAGGCTGTCGGCTGGGTTCAATGTGGTAGCCTGTCTGTGAGTGATAACGGAAGTGGGAAGAGTCAAGCATGACACTGACGGGACATGAAGGAGGAGAATTTAAGGGGAACTGAGGAGTGGTGTTTTTGCCAGACTGAGTGGACTACAGGGCATCCAGGAGAAGGTGTCTGCCATACAAGAGGGAGAGGTCAGGAATGGAGAGGTAGATTTATGAGGTGTTTTATGTGCAAGTATTTACAGATGGCTTAAGGCTATGTTGGAAAGTAAGACAGGTGAGATGTGAATTGCTGTGGGCTTATGAAAAGTCAATCATTTCAGACATTTTATTACTGTCTTAGAATGAAATAATTATTACTCTAAGAGCAGAACCATATGATTTTGTACAGATGGATTTTCAGACGTTTTTGACAAAGTTTTATATAATGGATTATTGTAAAACTGCTCTAAACAGAAGATTTAGAACAGGTCAGTAGATAGTAAAGGAGTGTCTTCTTTGTGGAGGTTGGGGAAAGTGGAGTCTTACAGGGTTCTGTACTGGGACCAGCATTCTAAAACTAGTTTAAATAATGGTTTAGATGAAGCTCTAGTTATAGTACTCACAATGATACAGACCCCAGTGCTGCACGTATTAATTCACATACTTAATTTTACGCAGATGAGTAGTGCCATTAGCTTCAGTCAGACTACTCAAGGAGTAAAGCTAAACATATGTATACTTGCAGGATTGGGGCCTGCACTTGAAGATGGTACTAAAACTTTTGGGAGGTTAATGCGTTATCAGTAACTCACTGAGGTTTAAAAAGGGGGGTGTAACTGTAACCATAGAAATGATGCCCTCACTCGACACATGGCTACTGGGTGGTAAAGCCATTTGAATGCATTTTCAAGCTTCGCTTTTGTACCACAGTCCCGAAAGGAGAGACTTAGTGGATCGCTGGCAGTGTATCGCTATCGTATGATTCAATATCAAAAGGCCTCCTTGTGTTTATCACTCTTTTCACAACAAAGCACCATGAGGAAACCACACGATACCAGTGGGGTTCCACTGTTTGCTGCCTATACACAAAAACGCCTGGCCCAGCCACATACACACTGATGCTCTGACTGGGTTCTGGCGGCTCCTAAAGCATGCTCACTGTGCGTGTCACTGGTGGGCTCACAAACTACCCTAACACTATACACTCCCACTCAGAAAGTTCCCCAAAACTTACCTGGGGGTCCCCGCTGGGTTTTCGAAGACTCATATGACCAGGCTCCATTTGATGCATAGGGGTCACAGGGGTGTGATATCCATTCGCTGTAAGGAACACACAGAGGAGGTTAGACGGGCTGCTCTAGGCAGCAAATACTTAAATACAGACTTTCAATGGTTCTTGGTCACTTTATTTATCATAAAGGTAAACTCACAGAACCCTGCAACAAGATACTTGCCTTCCCTACGTGCCGTCTTACCCCAGAAGTGCCTGAACTGAACAGACCTCTAAACAGGCCTGGGCCTGACTCGATAGAATTGGATGGGGCAGTGCCAACCCAGAAACCAAAAACGTATCTAGCCTCTGGGCCCAGGCCTCCTCTCACTGCTCCAGGGAAGACTGAAGTCAGCAGAGTTAGACGGCTGTAGAAAGGGTCTAAGGGAGACGCCCTAGAACTTGAATCAATTCCCAACAGCCCATTTAGTCCCCCCATGTGGCAGATACTAGTCCCCCTTCTGTTCCGCAAACCAGCACCCCAAAAACTAGAGGCAAAGAACAACAATCCAATGCTGATTATATTTTAAAACTGCATGATTTGAAAGCCCGTCCCCTGATTTTCTCAGGCCTGACTTGTGGCTGCTTGGGGCTGGATACTGAATCTACTCCTTGAAAAGCCAACACTAAGCGTAAAACAGAAACCAGTCCTGACAACAAATAATGAGTGCAAAAGACTTCTGCACCCTCAGTTTTCAGGGGCTCATACATCCTGGTTCCTCCTTTTCAGAGCATTTGACTTGGGTCCACGCCCAAATCCGAATGTCTCCTTAAGGGACAGATGTCTGCAGCTGCCTGTTGCATAGAGGCTGAGAAATGGGGATAGAGGACATTAATCCTGTCTCGAGTGAGGGAGGAATCCATGTACATAGCCCCCAGCATCTGCTCCTGGCTCCACCACACTCCAGGATGATTGCTCCAGAAGATGTTTGTGGAAACAGCCATTTCTACTACTAACGGCTGTTCCCCTGGGCTGCGACCCGTTGGAGGGCTCCTGGGGGACTGAATTCCAGTCAGGCAGCTGCAGGGCTACTTGAGTTCTGCCGTTACCCTGTCAGGCCGATGGTATGAGCTGCCACGGAACTCAGAGTGGCACCTAAACTGGGGCTGCCTAATGCCCTAGGAGAGAGGGAGGGGTGTTGGGAGAGAGAAACCTGCAGTTCTGTGTTGCTGTGCTATTAGAAATGAGTCACTGTTTGTATTATGGGAGCACATGGAGTGAGGTCAGGACTCCCTTGTGCTGGGCACAGGACACACGGGGAAGCAGACTGTCCCTGCCCCAAAGTGATTGCAATCTGAATAGACCAGACAGACAAACGGAAAGAGACAACATCCTAGCCAGAAAACATACACACCACACCTCAAGAATCTCCGCCTTGGTTAGCTGTGTTTCCCCACCTTTGTGTGCACTCTCCACCCCTCGCCCCCGCCATGCAGCACAGCCCATGTGCCAGGCTCTTGCCCAGCACTCCAGACTCAGTCCAAGAGAGCAAAAGCCAGACAGATTAGATGTCTACAGGCCCATGCCCCAGCTGCTTCACCCTCTCCCCAGAGGGAGGGCGCTTCTGGGGACCCACATGGCTAGGCCCTGCCCCTGACCTTGTGGGGCAGTCTCCAAATTCAGGAGATTGCCTTCCCTACTTGAGCTGTGGGGCAGCCCCAAATCTCAATTTTTCACCAATCTGGGGTAAAAAACAGCCTGTGACCCGAGGGCAGATTGCACTGTGCTGACAGACAGGCGCACATGAGTTTAAGTCTCACCTCTGTCACTCACTGCTGTTACTATTTCTGCACATCCCTCCACACTGGGTAAGGTTTCATGTCCCCCCATCTGGGGCAAGTATTATACTCATTTTGCAGATAAGGTCACTTCTGGGAAAGTTGGGAGCAGAACCCAAATATGGTAGAGCCAAGTCACAGCATTCAGCCATGCTTCCTTTCAGAAAGTGCCCCGAGTCTGTGCTGTCAGGGACAACTGTGCTAAACAGCAGCCACGTGCTGCTCCCAGAGCTAGGCACAGAGCCCAGGAATCCTGATAGCCAGCATTCTACTGCCGTCTAGCAAATAGCTGGGTAATGTTTGTCACACACGCCTCTAAAAGCTGGTCCATGCAAAGAACAGCCTGGACACGTTATGAGTTTCTCCTTCAGCTCAAGTGGGCAAGGTCTATGGAATGGCTATGAAGGTCCTCTTGGGTTCAGACCACGATGAAGTCCCCTATCAGAAATATCTGTATGTAATTAAAGGGTATCACAGTGGAGACAGAATTAAAGTAACATTATATTGGCATTTCCTAACTTCTGAGTACTTGACTTTACAACCTTACCCTTCATTGTACATAAAGGGGGTTCTATGGATTCTATCTTCCTAGGGATCGACGTTTTCTTAAGAAAGCACTGACTGGGGACTGGCTGCCGAAGGGTGCTGCTAATGCACTATATACCTTTCACTGGTAGGGCACCAGCCTGCATCCAACCCAACTCAGCAGGGATTTAACACTGTCCCAATCTACTGGGTCTTTGGAGATTTGTGGGGGTGGGGGGGGTCTCAGCTCCAGTTCTCACGTCACAAACTCCCCAGTGCTCTTTGCATTAATGGGCCAACTCAGCAGAGAGGCCAACAACTGCCTGGGCCTTTGGAACTGAGCTGCCCTGGGGCCCCAGATGAAGCCCCTCAGAGCTGGGCTGAGACATGCTGGCAGTGGGCAGGGGAAGCTCCTGCTGCTTTGTAGCTAAAGAGAGGGCTCCATACACCAGGGCTGCCGCCTGATGTCTTCACCAGCACTAGATTTACACACCACATTTCTAAAACTGCAATGGATTATTATATGCATATTATTTGCAAATATGCAAATCAGCTGATTAAATAATTTGTATACAATTTTTGCACAATACCTAAGAGTTCCTAATGTTTTTTTAATTAAAAGCTGGCAACCTGACCTGAAGTCCCATTGCCAGCGGCTTCCTACTCCCCAGTGGGAGTGGGATCCTCATGGCCCATCCCTGCTGTGGTGACAGATCCCAATATTTTGATGCAAAAACAATTATTAATAAAATTATTCTAATTCTGAGTTATTACAAACTTGCCTGTGCCTTTACTGTTTTTAGGAGATACAATTATTTTCATATACATGACACTTGGAGCATATGGATAGCTCACATGCTCATGCGTTTGGTTGCTTATTTAATACAAGTGAAATGAAATGTTTGAGCTAATTGCAACAACCCCTAGGAAATCTCCACTTTCACCTTCTTAGCCATAAAACCATATTTACTATCTCTAGCTGTGTTTACACAAACTCTAGGAAGCAATTTTATAACTTCTGTTTTGGTTTAACATTCTATATAATTTTCTTTAGACTATAATTTGAAAGAGGTACTTACGTGATAGTTATTGGATTTGTGCCTTTCACAGGAATCTTTAATTGCAAATTGTAAATGTCCTATAAATAGAGCCCTGCAAATCTACGGGTATCCACTTTATATCTGTGGAAATCCACAGACCATTTCTGCAGATAGTAACGCGGATGCGGATACAAATTTTGTATCCGCGCAGGGCTCTGACAGTAAGAGCCAGACGGGCAGCTGTGAGGAACTGCAGCACGGATCCTCCACCTGCCCTGGGCGGTGGAGCAGGGGGCAGGGACATGGGCTGGGGCTGCTCGGCCTCCGAGCTACTCCCCTCCTCATCCCCGCCCAGAGCTGGGTCCAGGAGAGCCACTCTGGCAGCTGTGGCAGCCTGGGTCTCTCCATATGCCCTGGGTGGGAGGGCTAGGGGGCAGGGATATTTGGCAGGGGGCTGGGGGGCAGGGACACTGGGCATGGGGGGCTGGGACATTTGGCGAGGCACTGCTTGGGCCCCCCACCCAGGACAGGTGGAGGGTCCCCCGCAGCTCCCCACAGCTTACACCGCGGCTCTCCCTGACTGGGCTCCGGTGGGGGAGTGGGGGAATGCCTCGGAGCCTCAGCCTGGCGCCCAGTGTAGAACCCTGCAAATCTGCGGATGCCAATATCCGCAGATAATTTTTGCGGTTGGCGGATCGAATGCGGATACACATTTGTATAGGGCTCTACCTATAAATGGTAGGCTGCAAATCTAGGAACAATTGGTCAAAAGACAGACAACTAACAAAGAGAGTCTTCTCTGAGAATAAGACACCTCTCCTTGTGAAAAACACAAGGCTGGCATACACGTGTACTTTATCTCAAAAAAAACCAAGTTTGTAAGATATATATATATAGATATAGATTATAAAGAGATCTGGTTTATTCAGGATATTACAAAGACGAGTGATGCTTAAGATGTGCTACCAGAGTCATAAACCAAGTCATAAAAGCACCCTATTCACCCTTCCTCTTTGCAAAGAGAAAAACCTTTAGTTTTAAACCCTCACAAAGAATTCTAGAAATATCCTCACTGAAACTGATTTCTTTTATACATTTTCTAAAGCCTTCATTCTTCAAACTTTAAGAACATTTATGGTTGAGAAATGTTTTACAGAAGACTGATTACTTCTAACTCATGTTTTCTCTTCAAGGTGAACCTTTGAATTGTCTTTCAAATGCTTAAGATGATATAAGCTTTGTTTGAGATGTTCATTTACAAATATTTTATATCTAAATTCAATCACTCCATACAATAACTGCCCGATATCACTGTTATATGAATAGTGAGATGTTTTTTGTACAAATAGGGAATCAAATGACCTTGCTAGAACTGAGAACTAATATAAGAAGCTGCTTGAGTATAAAATTATTTATATTCATTGGGAAATTAATTAGTTATCTGGCAGGGCTTAAGCACTCCTTATCAAATTCAGGAAGACAAGAACTTCTCCAAGGACAGTTAAGAAGACAGTATTTTATTTGATCACCATTTACGTTTAAAGACTCTTCTTAAGAACAATTTGTTTTAAAAAAATATGTTAAGGGCTGAAATATAGGAAATAGCAATGTTTGTATTCATTTGAAACAGAATTTAAACTCCTATTAAAACCTGATGGAACTAATGAGATATCTCAGAAAATGGACTGAATAAAAGCTAAAACTCTAACTTTAAAGATGTTCTGAGACATCAAAGACAAAAGCAATGCAATCAGAAGAGTTACGGCCCTGCTGCACATGCATACCTGAGAATGGAAGATCAGCCCATGAAGGTGCTGAGCCAATGAAAGGTGACAGTGGCTGATACTTGAGTCCAGCCAAGCCCTTCCACCTCCAGTCAGATCATGGAAAGAGAGGAGTATAATTCCTCTGAAGTGAGAGACTCCCTCTCTGATTATGGTTTTATGCTGTTACACACAACTACACTTTCTTGTGCTCTTATGTTCATTCTCACACAAACTCAGCCTGTTAACGTATTCTCACCAAACCTCCAAGTCAACACCTCAAGAAGCAAACAAAGAGTAGCAAGACAACCAAGAAGAACAAAGAAGCTACAACACAGCACCAAGAAGTAACTTTCAGTCCAGCACGGCTTTTGCACATGGTGATATCTCAGAAACCTGGGCACTATTGGTGAAGTGGAGTTTGCAAAAGCACTGCCAAGGGTTTAGATTTAAATTGTTCTTGCAATAGTTCCAATGGGATATGGAAATATTATGGTAATTTAAGGTACTAACATCTTCTCCTGTTAAACGTCAGATTGTTCAGACCACATACCCTGGGAGAGAAGACAGCAGCTAACCTTGGTAAACAGAGAGCCTCAGAGGGATTTAATTGAAATGTAAAGTTCTTAATATTTATTAATTTGCCTGCCTCCACACTGCTCCTTGAATTGGTTCTTTTATTAACTTTGTCCAGTTTCATAGGACTTAGTTCAGGTCACTCACCTCTGCCTATTTATCGACTGTTTAGATTATCCATGATAAACCAAGAAGGATTCACTGAGCCTTAGACAAAATCCTTGTGCCCATCTCTGAATCAGGACTCATTGCTGAGTTGGGGAATAATGCACTCTGGTCCTAACTTACACAGAGGAGAGCATCCCACAGACAAGACCCACTCTTCAAGGTGTAAGACAGCTCTCTGAGAGAGACACAAGAGGAATGTATAACTGAAGAAACCATTGTTTTCTGATTGTGTGTGTTCTGTCTGGGTTGATGTTTGTTTACCTTTTTCTTTCTTTCCTTTCCTTAGTTACAGGAGTTTGGCAATTAATCCTTGGGAGTATATTGTTTGTCTTTCATCACGCAGTGCCTCCCTTAAGGCCTGCGAAGAACCCCATTTGACTACAGTAGAGGGCATCACATCCTTGAATGAGCATTGAGATATCCAATCAGATTTGGCCCCAACCATTTCTTGTTTATCTGCACTCTGTATTTTTAGTATTTTAGGAGATAAAAATACGTGGTGCTCAAGACCTTACAACAACCCATCTTCCCCCACCCCCATCACCCCACTGGAATTCGGCTGCTGGCTGCTTTCTAACCACCCCTCTCGGGAGTAGAACGCTTGTGGTCAGTCCCTGCCCCAAAGCTGGATCCCCAGTTACTCCTCTCCCTCCGCTCTCTCTCCCAGTCATGGGCTGCACTCCCTGAAGAGTGAACCCTGGTATAAGGTAGCAGAGGTGCGAGGGCTGAGCCCCTCCCCTGAGTATAGGAGACAAATTGAGTCACCTAGATTCCCACAAAGAATGCAGGGTTTGAAACCTTTGCAAACTAGCCCTGCTTGCTCTAAGCCGAAGGGTGGGTGGGTCTGGGTGGGAGGTATGGCTCTAGGAGAATCCGGGATCCCCTGCCTGTGCTGGTGAGTACCAGGGAAGCCTCCCCTCCCTTCCGCTGATGAGACTGCAACCAGCTAGCAAGCAGCTGGTCAGGTCAGCATGGGCTGCAGACAGTGCAGTGCTGACAGCTCTGGGGCTTACGGCCAAGGTGCCAGGAAATGGGCACTGAAAGTGAGGCCCTCTGAACTAAATGAGTCCATTCTGGTGGCTGGCTGAGTGGGGCTCCACTGAGTGTGTTTCATAGAATCATAGAAGAGTAGGGTTGGAAGAGACCTCGGAGGTCATCTAGTCCAACCCCCTGCCCAAAGCAGGACCAACCCCAACTAAATCATCCCAACCAGGGCTTTGTCAAGCCAGGCCTTAAAAACCTCTAAGGATGAAGATTCCACCACCTCCCAAGGTAACCCATTCCAGTGCTTCACCACCCTCCTAGTGAAATAGTTTTTTCCTAATATCCAACCTAGACCTCCCCCACTGCAACGTGAGACCATTGCTCCTTGTTCTGTCATCTGCCACCACTGAGACTAGCCTAGCTCCATCCTCTTGGGAACCCCCTTCAGGTAGTGGAAGGCTGCTATCAAATCCCCCCTCACTCTTCTTTTCTGCAGACTAAATAAGCCCAGTTCCCTCAGCCTCTCCTTATAAATCATGTGACCCAGCCCCCTAATCATTTTTGTTGCCCTTCACTGGACTCTCTTCAGTTTGTCCACATCCTTTCTGTATTGGTGAGCCCAAAACTGGACGCAATACTCTAGGTATGGCCTCACCAGTGCCGAATAGAGGGGAATAATCACTTCCCTTGATCTGCTGGTAATGCTCCTACTAATGCAGCCCAATATGCCGTTAGCCTTCTTGGCAGCAACGGCACACTGCTGACTCATATCCAGCTTCTCATCCACTGTATCCCCAGGTCCTTTTCTGCAGAACAGAGGCCTTGTCACCAGGAGATGGGCTGTTGCGCAGCGGTGTTCGCTGAGCCATGAGCCTGTCCCGGGCTTTGCCAACAGGGCACATACCTTCGCTCTCAAGCTGCTATACGGCTCCTTGGCGGGCTGGCATGTTATCTGAGCTGGGCTAAGGCCTTTCCCCCATGCAGGTGTAAGGTCAACAGACCTCGGTTTGTGGCGGCTGGGATCAAACCTGGGCCCTCTGGAACTTAATGTGTGAACCTCTACTGCATGAGCCATAAGACACATGTCTCTTAGCCGTGGCTGAAGCAGGTTCATCAATCCCTAGCTGGTCTAGGTGCCACTAAAGGAAGACAGAGCGCCACACCCAGCAGGCCTGGATTACCCCGGGTGTGTACTGTGTGGGGATTGTACCTATCCAGCCTCCTTCCTGCACCCCTTGTGGGCTCCGCTCCTTCCCCCTGTGGGGGTCTGCCCTGCACCTGGGGCAGCAGCTGCAGCTGAGCTGGTTCTCTGCAGGGGACAGAGCCACATCAGCTATAGCTCAGGGCTGGGAAGGCGCTCATGGTGAGAGGGGCACCAGCCACTGCCCTGGAGCCCGCCAGTCATGCTTGAGCTGGGAAGGGCCTGTCAGGCCAGAGCATGGGAGACGCTGAGCTCCTTTCTCAGCCGGAAATGCCTCCCCCTCCCAGCTGCTTAGGCAAACCTCCAGGGCAGGCCCAGCTGAGGGAACAGTACCTGCAGGCACAGCACTCTTCTGGCTCCCGGGGCTCCTGGGGGTCCCAGGCACGCTGCTCGGCCGTTCCCACGTGGTTTCTGTTCAAAGAGAACAGCACAGTGAGTGCATTGGGGCCCTACGAGCATGGCACAGTGCCACGTGCCACAGTCACAGAATGAATGGGTCACCCACCGCCCTGCCTCAGCCCCACACTGCCAGCTCCTGGCCAGTGCAGTGCCACCCACTGCCCGATGCTTCCCCCCACCCTCCCACAGAGATCCCACCCCACCTTCCATCTGTGCAGCTCTCCTCACCGGCTAACCTGCCTCCCCCATCCTGCCCACTTCATTAGCCATTTTTCCCTTCATCACAGGGTGTGCCAGCTACTACGGAGCAGCGAGAAAGACCACGTTTGCATAAAAACAAGCCGTGGCTAATGTGCTGCTCTCACCAAAGTGCGCCTGGCTTTAGCAAAGTATTCAATTAGCCTCCACAGACTTCTTTTCCTCACCTGCAGGTTACAGCGATCTCAGCCCAAGAAGCCCCGGACATGCTCAACTGAGACGTAACGACATTGAGTTGGTATGCAACAGAATGTAGTAAGAAGAGCATGGAATGGATTTATATCTAAAATTCTCTGGAAATTTTGTTTAGTGACATTTTTTACTCCATTTGTGTGCTTAAACAGCGACATCTAGCGACTTTTCAGGATTTGTCTGGCGACTTCCTGCTATGTGGAGTTGGCAACACGGAATTACTGTACGGAGAGGAGCCCTAGCCAGGGTCTCTGTCCTGCCCCTCTCTGACAGTGATTGCAAGGAGCCAGGACTGTGACTGGTGGCTGTGGCTTCACGGCAGCCATGGTCCCTTGTTTCATGAGTGTTTGCTAGGTGAGGGGCTTGATTGTGGGATTCAGCAAACTCTGACTGCTGAGGGTCCGTGCAGGAGGAGCCTGGGGAGACGGCAGCAAAACTCCAGGCAGGGGATGTGGCTGTGGCACAAAGGCCTTTTAGCAGCAGCTCCCTCCTAGGATGGTGGGTCACATGAACAATACAGTGAGGCTGTGCAGCCATTGTGGGGGGTGGAATCCCCAAGCCCAGGAGCCCCTCCAGGCTGCATGGGTTTAGGTGCGGAAATGGCCCAAGAGAAGCAGCGGCTGCCACCCAGAGTCAGAGGTCAGGAGTGCGTTTCTGGTACAACTGTACTGCTATATTGTACTGACCAAGTACTACTGGTGTGGACACAGACTGGCTGGCAAAGCTGTGCTCTGCACCGGGGTACTTGACTCCAGCCCCCCTGCGTGAAATAAGCTGTATGGATCAGTGTTGTCTGTCGAACAGCATCTACACTTGTGGCTTTTGCTGGCACAGCTCTATCGGTTACAAATCACACCCCTGACCATCCAACCCCCCCCACTCCCTGTCCCCTGACTGCCCCCCGGCCCCTATCCACCCCTCCCAACAGGCCCCTCGGGACTCCCACGCCCTATCCAACCCCCCTGTTCCCCGACCCCTGACTGCCCCAGAACCTCTGCCCCATCCAAGCGCTCCCTGTCCCCTGACTGCCCCCCAGGACCTCCTACCCAACCCCCCCCTCCACTGCCGTGCATGCCACCACCGCCCCCTTACTATGCCGCTCAGAGCGGCAGGAGCTCACACCCCCGAAGCCTACTCGTGGCCCCCCAGGGGGCCCCAGACCCCTGGTTAAAAACCACTGGGCTATAACATTATCCATTTGGCAAATCTCATTTGGTAGATTTCAGCTTTAAAATCTAACTGGCAATTCTGGCAAATTCATAAAATTAAATCTCTTTCACACTGACAGATATAAGTGCACAGCTTCAGCTTGGGAGGTCTGGCTGGGAAAGTGCCCAGAATAACCTGCAGGGAATGCCATTCACCCATCTAGGTTTGGAACAAACCTGTCTAGATCTGAGCCAGTGGCTTCAGGGAGAGTAAATCTCACAAACCAGATGATAAGGTCACGCTCCTACCCCGTCCTTTCTGGTGCCCACAATTCAAGAAGGATGCTGATAAATTGGAGCGGACTCAAAGAAGATGGGAATGATTAGAAGATTAGAAAACCTGCCTTAGAGACATAGATTTAAGGAATTCAATGAATTTAGCTTAACAAAGAGAAGGTTAAGGGGTGATTTTATTACAGTCTGTAAGTATCTACATGGGGAACAAATAGTTACTAATGGGCTTTTCAATCTAGCAGAGAAAGGTCTAAATGAGCAAATGGCTGGAAGTTGAATATAGAAATAAGGCACACATTTTTAACAGGGACTGGAGCCATTTGCCAAGGGTTGTGCTGCAGTCTCCATCACTGGCAATTCTGGATGCTTTTTAAAAGAGCTGCTCTAGGGGGTTTTGGAGCAGTCTCATGGCCTGTGCTGTGCAGGCAGGCAGGCTAGATGATCACAATGGTCCCTTCTGGCCTTAAAATGTATGAATTTCCCAGCAGGCCCTGCTCTGCCAATAGTATTCCCTTCCCTTCCCTCTTCACTTGTCCACTGGAGGACACCCCCCCCATGCCCACTGACTCTCCCACTGATGAGGAAGGCATCAGGCTTGGGGCAGAGACAGGGATACTTATTCTCTGTGGTACAGTCTCTGCAAGTCTCTTACCATGACTGTATTGAGATTTCTTTCTTTCTGTAGCACGGTCTTGCTCAGCTTTGCCTTATGTGAGCTGAATGCCTCACTTGTGCCCCATGGACTGGGAAGGGGCAATGTGAGACTCTCAAAGGCTCATCACTTGATCAAATTCATTTCTCCAGGACGAGCAAAGGCACTTTTCCTTACTGAAGGCTATTTCTGTGGCAAATTTCACCTTTCTCCCCTAAGCTCTTTTTGTCAGAGAGCTATTTTAAAAAATGTTCTGATCAGTTTTGATATTCATGGTCTGGTTTTTCCTACTCTCCTCACGCTCCCCAACAGCTCAAACACTTGTGTTCAAATTTTCAATAAATACATAAAATGCACCTTGGGCCAGAGACCCAGCATATATGGTGGCTGCCCTCTTGACTTATCCACTGGGGATAGAACCAGGATCTTCAGAGTTAACAAGCAACACCTCTTACAACTTGAGTTAAACTGCCAAGCCTCTGTAGCAGCTCATATCCTCTGTGCTTAGCATATAATGGGACCTGTAGCGCCCTCACCAGCAGGTTACACACAGAAAATATCAGTTCAAAGATGAAAGTTTCCAAAGGTTATGAGTGACAGAAACACTGGGTTTAGAACTGGAATGTTCTTACCAACTCAGCCACAATGCATTCAAGCCAGTGCCCCATGAGAAGAAAGACATCAGTTTGTGTTTACTGAGATAAAGAAATCAGTGTTGAAATCAGTGCCTAAACCCCCTACTGGAGATTTTACTAGCAATGAAGGTAAAATGCAGCCTAATGGAACACAAGGAACAAAGACTGGATGTCTTTCTCTCTAGAAGACGTGCTCTAAGGCAACCAGAAGTTATGGCGTGTGTTATGCAGAAGGTCAGACTAGATGAGGACAGCATTCTCTTCCAGCCTTAAATCTATAACTTCTGCGTAACTTTAACCTGGTATTGCTCTAGCGAAGACACAAAGTAGCATGAAGTAAACTAAACAAACAAAACCAGTCACTCAGAAGACTCCCTCCTCCCCCTTGCATGACAATAGTAAAATAAGCAAAATACAGTAACAAGGAAAAATACCTTCTGGTTTGAGTAAGGGATTTCTGCCTCTGTTGAACTGAGGTAGTTGTGAAATAGTGTGTAGCAGAAACAAACAAAATCCTATATACTAAAAGAAAAAGAAAGAAAGAAAGAAAGAAAGAAAGAAAGAAAGAAAGAAAGAAAGAAAGAAAGAAAGAAAGAAAGAAAGAAAGAAAGAAAGAAAGAAAGATTCCTATTCCCTTCAGGGAATTACTGAAGTGACCAAGAAAATATTTTTAAACCTTGTTTGCCTTACTTGCTTAGAGAAAAAAAGTCAACTGAACAACCCTCAGTTCACACATGAGCAAATGAAGTATGCAACTTCAGACTAGTTAAATAGCAATTGGCTCCCAGCAAAAATACACTGTCAAAATGCCATCTACTGGAAGCTATTAAAGACTACAAGACAATATTATAAGTGAGCAGAAATAGTCTCGGAGACTGGGGTCTGGAAGTGTCTGCCTAGGAAAAAGAAGATTTTTATTTCACATTTGCACACAAGCTTATTGTTAGATAGCAAAAGTGAATGTCATATTACAGCTAATACCTGCATTCATTTGCATGCACGAAATGTAGATGAGTTTTGACACCAGTGTTTGCAAAATCTGAGCACTATTTAAAAGATGAGAAATGTTCTTTGCTATTAAGAATGTCCAAAATTACCTGAGATGTATGATAATCCACCAGGATATACAACCAGCATATAATCTCTAGGGTGAAATCTTCACGTTTTTGTCACCAAACGGTAATTTAGAAGATGGAGGACAAGTCTTTAAATCTATAACACAATACAGCCGAACTGTGCTTTTCAACCTTTTTTTCATTTGCGGATCCCTAAAAATTTTTGAATGGAGATGCAGACCCCCTTGGAAATCTTAGATATAGTCTACAGACCCCAGGGGTCCGCAGACCACAGGTTGAAAACCACTGTTTTATGGTCATGACAACCTTTCACAGACCCCTTAGACATAGTCTATGGACCTACAGACCACAGGTTGAAAATCACTGCAGTTGACAAATATCTGTCTTCTGAAAACACCATCCACAACATGCTAATTATACAGTCTAGCTAGTGAACTGAAGTAACACATAATAGCTTCCTGCACATCCATTGAACGATTAAGAAGAGCACTGAAGACAGAAATGACTCCTGAAACTATGGCAACATGGCAGACATTTGGAAATGACAGCCAGGGACTGGAAAGTTGCCTGTGCAGACTGCAATTGTGCAGCAAGAGGGAAATTACTAGAAAAGCCAAGTCACACACCGCTAACAAATCGGAAGAGGCTAGCTACAGAGGTGGCCAACCGTTTCCTTCTGAAGCACGGGATTCTGAAAAAGAGGATACCCATGGCATTTCGAGGAGAAAAGTTCACTCTGCATCTGTCTGATGCAGTAAGAAGCCAAATCACATGCCAGGCCATCACAAACTTGGAGATTCCAGAACTTCATACTAGCCGAAAAACACTGCTACAGTAAAGTTCCCAGTGCAGACTAGGTCTGATCAAAGTACAGCAGATGAAGTTAGGAGTGTGCTTAAGTTCCAAAAGCAGCTGTTGTGCAATTAGCAGATGTAACATGCTAGCCGGTAGCAGCAGTAGGCTATATTTCCTCTACACACACCAGCCATAAAAGGGAGATATTACACACGTGCCTGGGAAAACTCATGCCAGATGTCTGAGGTTCACCGGAACTGAAATCCCCACACAAGCTGTCACTTTGTAGGTGACACGAGTGGTGAGTAGGGACTGACTGAAAGATTTTTAATACCAAAGGAGAGGCTTCTATCAGCTGAGCTGTAAGAGTATTGCATTAACTAACAGCAGTAATAGGCTCTGATGCTCTCTTTGGACCAGCCACTGAAGGTACAAGGCTAGCCTGACAGCATGGAGATTCTGGTCAGTCAAAGGGAGCTGGAGAACATGACTTCCAGCTCTAGATCAAGAGCAAGCTACTACCTCCAAAAGCATCCTTTGCTGAGATGGGAGAAGCCATGCTGTACAGAGAACTGTGCGCCAAGGTACCCAGGTGGGCAAAAGGTAACAAATGCTTAGCTGGGCTGCTTACGGAAAACTGCTTATGAAATAAGGAGCCAAGGAGACTGGCACAAACTGGGTGTGTTATGCTGGGGCATCAAGGCTCCTGGGGAGGGCACAGATCGCTAGAGCCACACAGCAAAATGGCTCTAAGAACTGAAGGGGCCATCACTGGAATCACCACAGTGTTTTGAAGGATAATTTTAAGGGGCACAAGCTACCCTGCCACCTTTTAGGCACTGCTTTTCTCAGGGTTACTTGGCAGCTTGTTTAAGCTGGTGGACAGAAAAGGAAGGGCAAACAAATATCACCATCATGGCTGCCATCTTCTCTGGGGACCCCAAGATCTATCACCACACCACCAAACCTTCCCAGATGAGGGGAGAGAACCAGTTCCATATCTGGTTTGGCTGAACCCTGAGTGACATGTGGGATGTGGAGTTGAGGTACAAGCAATTCCCCCTTCCCAAATGGTCTGTTTCTCCTTTCCCAACTGATTGCTCCTCTTTTCTCTATGGATAGTCTGACTTAGTCAACCAGAACAAACCCACTGCAATGCTGCCGTAATGGAAAGGCAGGCTAGCCACCATTCAGGATCTCTGCACTACTTGGAGCCCTTCCGCAGCCCCCGTCCCCACGAGAATGCAGGCCACCCTGAGAGGAGGGGAGCCTCTATCCCAGAAACAGTGACTCTGAAAAGGAGTTGGATATCATGGGGATAATTAGCTGAATAACAGCTCCCAGTGTGAGGCTGTGGCCAAAAGGGCTAATGTGAGCCTGGGATGCATAAACAGGGGGATCTCCAGTAGGAGCAGAGAGGTTATTTTACCTCAGTATTTGGCACTGGTGTGATCACTGCTGGAATCCTGTGTCCTGCTCTGGTGGCCACAGTTTAAGGATGCTGATAAATTGGAGGGGGGTCAGAGAAGAGCCATGGAAATTATATAGGATATGACAAGGATTAAAAAACATCCATGATAGTGATCAACTCCAGGAGCTCAGTGTATTTAGATTAACAAAGAGAAGGCTAAGGGGTGACTTGATCATGTCTATAAGTATCTACATGGGGAACAGAAATTTGACAATAGATGGCTCTTCAATGCACCCCTTTGAAGGGGATGAAACCCACCATCCACACAGGGAGCCCTAGAGCTTCTTCCTACAGTGCGTGGTATTGCATCCGGGTGGCACAGGCCTCTCCTGCACTTCTGCCCATGACCATGCTGCTGGCAGCGTGTGGGAATTACGCATCTTCACAGGCTGTTAATTTGTCAGGAGATTTCTTCCTTTGCCTTCAATGTTACTTTGTATCTCTCCAATTTTGCAGCCAGGGATGCTGCTGCCTGCCCACAAGTGCCCCTGGTGAGAGCTGTGCACCCAGGACAGCTCAAACAGCCCATCATTGTAAAGGTGTTTTCTTGGCAGGGAAAGTGCTGGTTCTGAAACTGTCTGGCTTTAGGAAGGGCACGTCTTGCTTAGACCCCAGGAAACAAAGTGCTGTTTATGTTTTTCTCATCCTGTTTCCCCTTCCCCTTCTCACTACAGGCCCCTTGGTTGCAGTGAATTGAAGAAGGGGAGCAGGGGAAAAGCAGCTGTGGAGAGATGGATAGAAGGGGGCAGGTTGGTTACAGGGAAATTACCTGAAGCCTGCACTGAGATTGGTTTAAATCATAGTCAGCCCCTCCCCTCGGAGGGAGTGGGGTGATTTCCTCCTATGCTATTAACCAGACTGGCCCTAGAGAGGTCTGGGCTTTTGTAGGAGGAGGAGGTCCCTGCTGTTAATCAATAGGAACCATGAACTCCAGAGGTCAGGGCCAGTTCTAAGGCCAGTGTAGCACACACTGACTCCTGGAGTGGAGTGGGTATTCTCCCTGCTCAGCTGGGGCCATGTCAGTCCCAGTGACTTGCTGCGCTGAGCTGCCCCATAGCTGTGGTAACATCCATGGAGCCCAGCCAGACTGTCCCCTTTCAACCTTCTCAGGGCTTTTCACTGTTGCCAGTGGAATTCCTAGTGCTGCCTGTTATTAAGGCTGCCCAACTCTTCCCATTATAATACTCTGTTTTCAGTTGCTTATAACTTTGTCAAACATTTAACCATTTGGGCTGTAATTTTCCATGCTGGGAGCCTACCTCAGGCTGGAATGTTTTGGAAAATTCCAGCCCAAATGGTTCATCTGTTTCCGAGAATAAGCCTAGGGTGCTACAGAAGAAAGGCCCATGACTGTCTCAGTAGCTGGAGAAACAAGAAGGGCAGAGTACAGTGCCCAGGAGAGCAGTGCTCTGCTGCACAGGAATAAAGACTGGACCTGTAGCATCAGGAGGGGGCTATGGGGTGGTGTTTCTATGTCTGACAAAAATGTGCACAGGACCTGGCCAGAACAGGAGGAGCAGCCTAAAGTCCTGGTCTCTCAGGGACAGTGGAGGTTCACTGGAAAGAGAATGACTGCTTGTGTACACACCTTTCAGGGTTGTCTGAAGGTTTGTGTCCCAGTGCTCAATGGTGCAGGCCATAGGAATCCCTCCGATGCTACAGTTTAATAGTCTACTTTGCCATGATGCACATACGTGGACCTTAATTAGGGTCAAGGCAACATGCAAAAGGAGTTCCCAGGTTCTAGTAGAGATACAGCTGTCTAGCACATGGTAAAGACATGACATAACTTCCTACTCAAGCAGATCTACAGAAAGTAGGAGGCACCATCTAACTCGGCATTTCTCAAGTGCAGCCACACCGGGGGCTTTTTGTGTGGCCACAGCCTCCTGGGTTGGGGAGAGGGGCAAAGCAGTGGCCCCTCCCCCAGGGCTCTCAACAGGGCCCTGTCCCCCTCTGGAGCCACAAACGCTGAAGGAGTAGGCAGGCAGTGGGGCTTGGGCTTCAGACCTGGGGTGGCAGGCGGCAGGCTCCAGCCACGTGGCGGTGGGCTCCAACCCCTGACCAGGGGCTTTGAGCCCTCACCCCGGCCCTGGCCCCAGGCTCACCCACCCCCCAACCTCGGCAGTGGGCTCTGACCCCCGAGCCGTGGAGCCATGCGATCCCCCAGCAGTGTGGCAGTGACAGCCGGCCCCAAGCTCACCTCCCCTCCTCATCACGCCTGACCCCCAGCTGCCTCCCTACCCACCTGTGTTTCCTCTAAGCTGCATGGTCACATTAATGCCCAGGAGTGATTCAAGTGCAGCGCACTTGACTAGCAGAGCCGCGCACATCTGGCAGCTTGTGTTCAGGTGCCCCCTCCCCGCTGCTTTGCAGCCACGGTACTCCTGCAGCTGCTCCCAGGACCCACTTGCTGGCTGTGCAGAGTGGGAAGAGGAGGAGGGAGGTGCTGATGCCAGGGTGTTCCCCTGCCCCTGTACCCCATCTCCACGGACCAGGGCAGAGGGGACAGGGCTCAGGACTCAGAGCAGGAGAGAACTGCTGTGGGCTGAGGTCTGAAGGAGCCTTCTGGATGGTGAGTGAGTGCCTTAAAGAGACAGCACACGGTCTCTTAGAGACTTCCCCAGCAGACAGCTCACACTGTCTCTGTCTCTGTCTCTCTCACACACACACACATACACACACACACAATCTCTCCCACTCCTCCCTGCCCTGCCCATGTACCCATCTCCACAGAGAGGGATGGGGGGACAGGACTCAGGAGCAGGAAAGCTTTCAATGAGTGCCTTAAAGAGACAGGGCACAGAGTCTCTCAGAAACTTCCCAGCAGCCAGCACACACACTGTCTCTGTGTCACACACACACACACACACACACACACACACACAGAGTCTTTCACACTCACCTCCCAACACATACTTGTATTATTGTTGTTGTTACTTCTTGCACATATATTCTCTGTAATTTTATTCTTTCGAAGTGTGCTATTTTAGTTTTTGACTGGTCTATTCATTTCATAATTTTTATTTCTCTCTTACAATTAAATTTAATTCTTTGAGTAGTGAGTTCTAAAATGCCTAACCTGTCCTGGCTGGAGTAATTATCGCTATGGTAACTTTTAAAATATATATATCTAGGGGTTTTTTTCTACTGGTGGCACACACCCACGCATTACCTCAGTGCACATGACAAAATTTATTCTGCACACGGATGGAAAAAATTTAGAGGGAACATTGCTCCCCACCTCCCCATCCGGGGCTTAATTTGTCCCCCAGCTTGCCAGGGCTGAGTAAGTCTGTTGTGAAAAATGATATTTGTATGTTTATTACTATCACTTTTCACTGCCTCCCAGATAGCTAGCAAGTCTGCTGCTGTGAAAAGTGATATTAACAAAATACAAATATCACTTTTTAGAGAAACTGATTTACTAGCTAGCAAGTCTTAAAAAAATAAGCAACCAAAAAAGCAAAAGAAACAACAAAAATGGACAAGAACATGCACAACACATTATTTGTTTCTATTCTGTTTAGGTCCAGTAAAGAACAGAGAAGACTGTACATTATTTTTATTATTGACTCTGCAAAAAAAAACCCTACATAAATAAATTACAATGATTTGGACATGTATACGTGCATATTTATTTGTTTTTCCTAAAGTTAATTGAATATTTTAGGAAAAATTGTCATAGCGACCACCGGCAATAGTTGGTAGCCGCACGGTGAGGCCACCAAAAATTTCTTGTGAGAACCCCTGATCTAACTGGACCTCAATCCAGAACAGGAGACAGCAGCTTGTCAGAAGCATGGGACTCATCCAGCACAGGGAGGACAAGGTTTCCAAAGCATTATTCCTTGACTAATGTGAGAGGTATCACAGCTGTATCACATCAGAGCAACAGCAGGAAAGCCCTTCACATGCTGACAAACATCTTCCAGCTGAAACCACCACCCACACAACTGGAGAACACTGCCAGCTTCCCAACACTGCTCACCCAGATGGCCTAACGATGCAGACACACTGCACACTCACACCCATAACAGCCAGTTGAGCAAGGCACCATTCATTGTAAAAGCACTTAAGCATATGCTTAAAGTTAAGCCTCAGTGCTTTCCTGAGTAGGGACAGGCGCAAGCATGTGTTTACAGGCGGTCCTGAATCAGGGTCTCGCGCTGAGCAAGTCACCTCAATCACAGAGCAGAGCCCTTTTCCACATCCTGGGCACATGTCCAGTCTCACACTGCTCTGCATCCAGCATTCAGACACTGGCATGGGACAGCCCCACCCAGCACAAGAGAGCTTCTCTCTGCATTAAAAGGATCAGTTCAGTGTCACAGTACATCACGGGAGTCAGTACATCAGTCACTTGGCTGACTCCTCCCCTGTTCCTCCTCAGCCGGGCCCCGCCTCCCCTCCTGTTCCCCCTTGCCTGGCCCCCTCGCTGTATCCCCTTGTCTGGTCCCTCCTCCCTTCCCATTCCATAGACTCATGGATTGTAGGGCTGGAAAGACCATCTAGTCCAACCTCCTGCATTACACAGGCTACAGTGAATTAACTGGTCTTTGAACTATGGGTGCCATTTACTATGGGGAAAGGGGGTCGTTGTTCCCCTGACCTTGGCTTACCCTCCCCACTTTTTCATAGGTCGATATGCTCTATTATGTCCTCCACTTTGTGCTCTCCCCTGACTTGGCTCTTAATCCTTCGCCTTTGTTACTCATCTAGTTTTGACCCCCCTCCCACCCTCCAGAATTTTTCTGAGCTGACACCCTACTTTGAACTAGAGCATTTAGGGAAAAAAACATCCAATCTTGATTTTATAATTGTCAGTGATGGAGACTCCTCCAAGACCCTTGGTAAACTGTTCCAGTGGTTAATTATCCTCACTGTTCAATGTCTTCCAGCCATTGGATCGAATTACAGCTTTGTCTGCTAGACTGAAGAACCCTCTATTACCAAATTTCTGTTCTCCAGGCAGGTACTTACAGACTGTGATCAAGTCACCCCTTAACTTTTTCTTTGTTAAACTAAATAGATAGACTCAAGGAGCTCAATCACCTTAAGGCATGTTTTCCCGTCCTTTAATCATTCTTGTGGCTCTTCCCTGACCCCTCTCCAATTTATCAACTTATCAATTTATCAATTTATCCTTCTTGAATTGTGGGCACCAGAGAAGGACACAGGATTCCAGCAGTGATTGCACCAGTGTCAAACACAGAGGTAAAATAACATCTCTGCTCCTACTCGAGATTCCAGTTTATACATCCAAGCACTGCTTTAGCCCTTTTGGCCACAGCTTTGCACTGGGAGCTCAAATTCAGCTGATTATCTACCATAGCCCCATGTCCTTTTCCAGGATAGAGTCCCCATCCTGTAACATGGTAGGCATAGTACCATGCTCCCTGCTTTGGGCTCAGATAGTGCCAGCTAGGAATTCGGCACTGGTTGTCCAAATGGTGTATCCACTGGTCAGGTTATTTCTTATTTCATTGTGACTGTCAAGGTAGCAGGAAAATAAAAGAGAGACTAGAAATGGTTCCAGCTTACCTGGATTTGCCCCCAAAAGATCCACAGTATCTAGAGACGTGCTCAAGTTTGAATCCAAATGTCAGCACCCAGCCAAGTCACCTTCTGCCTCAGACAGATATGTTCTTCCCACACACATTCCTTCCATCAGGTTATGTATGCCTCACAACACCATGGCTTTTGCAATCCAAACCGGCCTGGGGACATTTATTTCCTGATATTCCGGCAGAACAACTCAGTTTCTAGTTGACTCTTCACACTGGAGAGAATATACAGGCTGCTTGGTGTGCTGAAAAGCAGCCAGTAACCCAAGCTGGACAGCAAACTGGATACATTTGTGTCTCAGGAGGAAGCAGACATGTGCAACACTTCGCAGAGACAGAACAGCTGCCTAAAGTCCTGAACAGCGTCCACTTCCAGACAGTGCTGGAGGCACCACCCCAGCCTACACCTCACTTGGCTGACCGCCAGCCAGTCAGCCAAGAGCGAGTGGGTGTGAAAAGCAGGGATTTCTGCTCTTCCCAGCTGGGAGTGAGCCCGGGTGTTGTCAAACATCTTCTCCAGTTCACAGTTTCAGCAGTGCTTGTTGAGAGGCTGCACCTTAAAGAAACCAGCAGCTCCCCGAAGCCTCATTTCACTTTGTGTCAGAGGGGGCAGAATCAGCACCTCACATCTAAAGCCAGACAGGACCAGAACGTGCAGACTGGAGGGCCCAGATTGGAACCCAATATAGGCCCCTCTTCCAGTGGAGGCTGTGGGGACTGGCGTGGGACGGAGAATGGGGGGAGGGACTGAGCCTCGGGCTGGGGGAACTGAGCGAGGGGCAGGAGGGAGGGAGTGTGAGGCTGAGGGGAGTGAGCATAGGGAGGGAGGGACTGAGCGTGGGCTGGGGGAATGACTGCATGGGTCCAAGTATCCCCCTTATGTTCACCTCTTCATCCCAATCCTTTTAGTTCTGACTCCATGTGCCACCCTGAACAGTCTCTCTCCCTCCATGGCGTTTACACCCAGGAGATGTTCCCTGACCCAGCTGGGCCCAGCTTTTCCATTTTATTGCCTTTACTCCTAGCTGTGTCAGGGACTCCAGCCCAATGCTTCATTTTTTGCCCATGTCTGGCCTCCCTCTTCCTGGTATTCAATTTAGCCCAGGCTGTTCCATGGCCTCCCTCCTGTAGAGCCTCAGCACCAGGTACTCTTTGTGTGTGCGCATGGGTGTGTGTGTGGGGGGGATCCAGATGTGTATCTGTGTGTGTGCACAAGCATATGTGCGTAAATGACACAGAAAGAGTGAGATGACGTTATAAGCTGGGGATATATCGGTTGGAAGTGACAGGAGGAGAAAGCCCTGGATGACTTTGATCACAGGATGACTATCACAGGGGATGACTATGAGCTGTCAAGGTGATGCGGCCATGAAAAAGGCTAAGGCAGCCGTAAAATGCATCAGGCGAGGTATTTCCAGTAGAGATAGGGAAGAGTTATTGCCATTATACAAGGCACTAATGAGGCCTCATCTGGAATATTGTGTGCAATTCTGGCCTCCCAGGTACAAGAGAGATTAATTCAAACAGGTGCAGAGAAGGAGGATCTGAGGAAATGAGAACCTACCTTACGAGAAGGAAGTTAAGGAGATTGGCTTTTTTAGCCTTACTAAAAGAAGGCTGAGGGGAGCTATGATTGCTCTCTATAAACACAGAGGGATAATTACCAGGGAGCAAGAGGAGTTATTTAACTTTAGGGCCAATGCTGACACAAGAACAAATGGATATAAACTGGCCATCAACAAGTTTAGGCTTGAAATTAGATGAAGGTTTCTAACCATCAGAGGAGTGAAGTTCTGGAACAGCCTTCCAAGGGCAGTAGTGGGGGCAAGAAACCTAATTTGTTTTGACTGAGCTTGATAAGTTTAAGGAGAGTATGGTATGATGAGATTGCCTACAGTGGCATGTGGCCCATCCACAACAGCTATAGCAAATATCTCCAAAGGCCGGAGATGGACCATTAGATGAGGAGGACTCAGAGTTACTACAGAAAATTCTTTCCCAGCTG
Organism: Natator depressus; assembly: GCF_965152275.1. Lineage (NCBI taxonomy): Eukaryota > Metazoa > Chordata > Testudines > Cheloniidae > Natator > Natator depressus. Next base: position 26,306,343 of record NC_134247.1, on the reverse strand, counting down.
GTTGGATGGTGGGTCTCACCCTGATGCTTAGAGTCTAACTGATCACCATATTTGGGATCAGGAAGGAATTTTCCCCCAGGTCAGATTGCTTTCCTCTGCAGCATGGGGCATGAGTCACTTGCTGGTTTGAACTAGAGTAAATGGAGGATTCTCTGTAACCTTGATATTTTTAAATCATGATTTGAGGTCTTCAGTAACTTAGCTTAGGGTTATGGGTCTCTTACAGGAGTCAGTGGGTGAGATTCTGTGGCCTGCAATGTGCAGGAGGTCAGACTAAATGATCATGATGGTCCCTTCTGGCCTTAAAGTTTATATCTTTGTGAGGTGAGTGTGTGCTTGTGTATGTGGTTGTTGCAACAGCAGTAGTGATAGAGTTTAGAGATAGGACACCCCATCCTCCGCAGGGGAGGCTAAAGAAGAGATGGTGTATGGTGGTGGGAGGGGGAGGGGCGGTGGAATCCTGTCCAAAGACGTGGTAGGGGGAGCAGTCCCATACAGTGAACAATGCAGAATATATGGGGATTTTCTAATGTCCCCTTTCTCCTCCAGTCCCTACACTGGAAGCTGTCCCAGCCTGGAGGAAGCTGTCCCAGTCTGGAGAAGCAAGCAGTGCTCTAGCCCAATGAACAGCCATGATGGCAGGAACACCAGCCAGACATCCCGCAGACGTACCTTTGTCTTCCAGTCTCTCAGTCACACTCAGTTGCCACCTGGTTCTAAGTGAAGAGCTGGGCCACGGAGTGGGACCCCAAACTGGGGCACAGACACTGTGGTCTCCACCTCCCAACAGCAGGACCAGTGAGGCTGCAGGACAAGGCCCTGTCGAAGCCCTCCAGAATGGCTAGCCAGCTCCTCCCTCCCTTACTTGAGCTTCCACATGAAATACTGGGTGTAACAAATCAGGGTGCCTCTAAATGTCACACAAGGGAGATGCCGAGTGGTCGGACCAAGCTCGAGGTAGCTGGACTTTGTACAGAACCATCCTCTCTACAGCAGCTCCTGCTGCAGCAGCAAATGAGCCTTCCACTTTGGAGAACTGAGCCATAACAGGGTCCCATCGGACGAGCTCCTCAGACACTGCACAGGCAGGACCTAGGGGGAGTTCTGGCTGCAGAATGGAGGCGAGATGGGGCCCCCTAGTTCCAAGGCCCAACAGATCTGATCCAGGAGTTAATCCAGGTCAGCCTTTGAGGGGTGGCGCCGAGAATGCCCATGAGACTGTTTGGCTGTACTGACAAGGGCCTGTCCCTTCCCAAGGAGCCATTCCAATCCCTACAGCAAATTACAGATCTTTTCATAAAGCTTTTTCTGAATATGAATGTGTTGTAGCAGTTCTCGTTCTTTCCAGTTAAATGCCTGACTCCTCACATTCCCTGCTACAGACAATGAGCATTCAAGCACGCAGACACCCCCACTCCCCTGCCAGAGCACAGCCACTGGGACATATGGGTAACATTGACAGACAGTCACAAACATTGCCAGGACGCTAAGCCTGAATGGGAGAACAGGAGCCTTGTTTGTGCTGGAACTGGCTGACAGGACAATATTCGCTCTCCCAATGGGCAGGTTCTGCCATGTTTTGAAGGCTGAAAAGAGCTATACCATAATTTGCCTCTGAAACTACAATTACCCTCCCCAAAAGTGACAACACATCTTTGTCAAGTTCTCATTTTCTCAGAGACTAAGTGCCGACAGCAAGGAGTTAGATGAAAGTCAGGGAAAGCCCTGGCCATGTGTGAGGGAGATGCACAGATGTCACCTCTCCATGATAGCTACGGAGGGAATGCCCAGTGTGCCAGGCCAGAGAAACAGCTTGGAAGGCGCAGAACTCGCTGCTGCAGGCTGGGCAATGCCAGGCACAGACACTCACACAAACAGCATTGGCCACAGAATGCTCTTTCTTTTCAGATGAGAGAAAGGGAGAAGAGCAATGTAAAAGATAAGGTCAGGCCAGGCCATTCAGGAGCTGGGGTCTGCTAAGGGGCCCCTCAGAAAGGAGCTTCCAGGGCTCAGCAACACCACTTAAGTGGGGAGGGGGTGAAGAGAGCTGCTCCATGCCAGATTCTTGCCTGGCAGACTGGGGTTTTTAGGGGCCAGCCTTCCCTGAGCTGTGGGGCTCTTTCTGTATGAAGTGTGTGTGCATGTATGTGTAGGGGTGCATGCACATGGGCGTGTGTGTGTGTGTTCAGGCATGTGCAGGGTGAGGGGAGAGAATGAACTGTAAGCAGGGGATGGGCAGCATGAATTGACATTTGGACGGTACAGACAGGGACCCTCCTCCCTCACCTGAGGGGCAATGAGAAGCCCAGGTAGGATATCCTGGCCCCCTCCTCAATACCCTCAGCAGCCTGGATAGCACCCTTGCATCTCCACCTGAGCTGATAGTTCAGGGGTGTGCAAACTTTTTGGCCCAAGGGCACATCTGGGTGGGGAAATTGTATGCAGAGCCATGAATATAGGGCTGGGGCAGGGGGTTGTGGTGAGTGAGGGAGTGCGGAGTGTGGGAGGGGGTGCGGTGTGCAGGAAGGGGCTCAGGGCAAGGGTTTGGGTGCAGGAGGGGTGCAGGGTGCAGGAGGGGCCTCAGGGCAGGGGGTTGGGGTGCACGAAGGGTATGGGGTGTGGCAGGGGCTCAGGGCAGGGGGTTGGGTACAGAAGAGGTGCGGCTGGGAGCTCAAGGCAGGAGGGTAAGGGGCTCAGGGCAGGAGTTTGGGGTGCGGGGTGCAGGAGGGGTTTGGGGTGCTGGCTCCGGTCCGGTGCCACTTACCTCGAGCGGCTCCAGGGTGGCAGTGGAGTTAAGGCAGGCTCTCTGCCTGCTCTGGCCCCGCGCTGTTCCTGGAAGTGGCCAGCATGTCTGGCAGTGGCTCCTGGGGGTGGGGTGGGGCAGGCGGCTCCACCACGCGCTGCCCTCACCTGCGGGTACCACCCCCAAAGCTTCCATTGGCTGCAGTTCCCCATTCCTGGCCAATGGGAGCTGTGGGGGGACGGTGCCTGCAGGCGAGGGCAGCGCACGGAGCCCTCTGCCCCCACCTTCCTCCAAAGGCCGCAGGGACGTGGCACTGGCCACTTCCGGGAGCAGGGTGGGGCCTGGGCAGGAAGGAAGCCTGCCTTAGCCCTGCTACACCCCAGGGCTGGCAATCCCGTGGGCCGGATTGAAAGCCCTGATGGGTCGGATCTGGCCTGCAGTTTGTCCTCCCCTGTGGTAGGTGAAACACACACAGAGGAAGTAACATACTGCACCATACACCGCATCATCATGGGCTTGAAGTGTAGAAGTGTAAAACCTGTTTTTCTCACTGCCTGAAATGAAATAAGCCAATCTTCAGTGTGTACCAGCCCTCCCACCCTGGCCATTGCCAGATTTCAAAATGGACTTCTCTGCTGTGCTGCACGACGAGGCTAGGTTCTTCTCTTTCAGGAGAGCTCTGGGCAGGGAGTCTTTGGTTTTCATCAGCTCGGTGTGAAAGGGGATGCTGAATGCTCCGAGGTCAGGCCCAGGAAGATCGAAGCTGTGTCACAGAGTCACCGGGTGATGCTCTGGAACTACTCTATATGAAGCCAGTCACGATTCTGGGGGAGCATGCCTCCTCTCTCTGAGCATACTGTCGCCAGGGCAAGAAGCTTACGTAGCTTCGATCTTCCTGCGTCTGACCTCGGAGCATTCAGCATCCCCTTCCGCACCGTGTGTTTCCTGCAGTGATTCTGCCCGAGCAGGGCTCCTGGGGAAGCCAGAGGGCCCTGCACCCCAGCTCCGCAGTCAGATGTGACTTTCAGCCAGCCGGTAAAACAGAAGGTTTATTAGTTGACAGGAACACAGCACAGAACAGAGCTTGCTATCACAGAAATGAGTGACTTTCAGCCAAGTCCATCTTGGGGAGCCCTGGGCCAGAAGCTCTGGACTCCCCCTCTTCCAGTCCCCACAAGCAGACTGCCAGCTCCCAGCAACCCGACCTCAGACCCCCCTCCCCCATTGCTCCTCCTCCTTGTCTTTGTCTCGCTTTCTGGGCAAAGAGTCACCTGGTCGCATCCCTATCCTGGGTCTCGCGTTACAAGGGCACCGGTCATAGCATATATACAGGCAGCTTGAGCAGCCTCACCTGCCCCAGAGGTCTCAGCCAAAGTCACACACCCTTATTTTGACACAGGGAAACTGAGGCACACACAGTATTCATGCAAAACAGTCAAACTCACATAGGCTCAACAGTAAGACTCACATACAACATAACAAGGGAAAATCCCCACTTCATCACACCCTTCCAGTCCTATGATTCCATGAGGTCAGAGCTAAGGTTCTGCAGTGTGCTGTACTGCATTTGGGGTGATGGTCCAGGAGCAAGGAATGCTGGAGACTTTTATCTTTATTTCCATGCTTTTAAGGTTCTGGGTGGCAGGGAGGGGCTGTCCTGATGCAATCTGAGCTGGTATGAAATCAAGTTTTTCATTGTGTTTATTAGCACAAACTTTGTGTCAGAGCCCAGTGTCTGGAGAAGGGCAGCACTAAGCAGAGATGGGCAGGGCAGGCACTCTCACACCCGGCTGGGTTGTGGCTACGCTTGTTGCTGGGATTTACCGGGAAGGGAACCACAGAACTAGCCCCTCTGCCCTCTCAGATCAGAGCTGCAGTGCTCGCGCATGGGTTCCCAACTCCCCTACTTTCTCACACACAGAGACAGACTCAGTCCCAAGCCTCTGTAACCCTCTGATGTAGGTAATTCAGTCACACAATTTGCCATGTGATGGAACAGACTCTCTGACTCTGGAAATGGTGCACTTTGCTGCAATCCATGGTGTGACATTTCACTCCATATTCTTTACAAAAATATGCTTATGATATGAATATGACATAACTGAGATATAGTTTATGCAAGATAAATCTTGTAAGGTATCACTGGAAAGGTTATGATTTACTGAATGTGATTATCCAATTCGTATGCATGTATCATTTCTGCATCTAAACTTAGAAATATGAACTATGTAACAATTACAACTGGATGTGTATTGGGAAGACACCCAACAGACCACAGGCCATCAAATTTGATGAGCCATCCTGAAGGAACAACAACGAGGATATACTAATCTCTATCTCTCTCCTGGGAGGCGGGTAACTCTGACACTACAGTCAGGTGGTCTTGTCACCTGGTGCTAAACATTACCTGGGACTTCTTGTAACTTTCCTCTGGAAGGGAAGGGGGGACAAATTTGGGAAACAAAGGATTCCCGCCTTATGTAAATCCTGTTTAAGGGTGGGGAGGAAGGCAAACGGGACTCCTCCTCTCCATGGCCTGTCTGCCCAAGAAGAAAGACTGATAAAGCCACCCAAAGGGAAGGTCGGGGGGAGGGGGGTGGGTCCAGACTCAGACAGGGGTCCAGTCTGAAAAGAAATATAACTGGAATTCTGGACCACAGAAACTTTGCAATTTGCCTAAAATAATATTTAGGGTAAGAAATTACATTTTGTATCCTGTTTCTTAAGTATATTGAGCTTAGCTTGAGTATTTTGTTTTATTTGCTCAGTAATCTGCTTTGTTCTGTCTGTTATCTCTTATATTCACTTAAAATTCACCTTTTGTAGTTAAAAAACGTATTGCTTGTTCATAATAAAACCTAGTTTATGTAATTTCTAACGGGGGGGGGGGGCATATCATTTAGTTGTGCATATCTTCCTCCACATTGAGGGAGCAGGCGAATTTCATTAAACCTTTGGGTTTGTACTGCTTAAAGGGAGTGGGCACATGAGTGCTGGGGGAGCCCTCTCACAGCATGGCCCTACCTGCGTGTGTGTGCTGCAAGAGGCCGGAAAGCCTATTCCAGCAAAGCAGTAAGAGGGAACCCAGGCTTATTGAGCAGGCGAAGCTCAGTTAAACCCCAGCATATCAGGTGGCACCCCAGAAGGGGGGTCCAACCAGTCACACATGGGTTCTGCCCTCACTTCTCTTACCAGATGTTCCTGTTCCCAGCTTTCATTACTGACCTAGACCCCATATCCCTGCCCTGGGAGGTAGACGAGTATCCTTCATCCAATTCACAAATAAAGTAACTGAAAGGCAGCACAAGATAACTGCCGGTGGAAGAACCTAGGTCCCAAACTGGACAAAATCACATTTCATGAACATCACAACACTGCATTTCAGAATAAACGCACCAAGTCTGTGCTTGGTTATGCAGGAATCCGGATACTCAACACTCCACCTCTGACTCTAATAGCTGTGTAACCAACTGGCAAATGTAGTGTGTCCTCTAGTGGCCACAGATAACAGACTACTGCTCATTTAGCTGAAGTAGCAGAAGTCTGTGCTGGGAAGTCGAAGCTTCTAGATTCAAATCCCGCTGAAAACCCACTGAGGAAAAAATATGTGATCATGTAATTAAACACTGTTTTAAAATACATAGTATAAAGGGCCAAATGAAGGCTCTGAAAGCTACCTTAAATCTGGCATCCCCTAACTTTCAAGCACTTGAGTTTGCAACCTAAATAACGGTTGGTTTTTGTTGTTGCTTTTAGGGAAAAGGGTTGATTTTTGGTGATCGTGGTGATATATAATATACTATACAATGGGTCCACAATTCTGCACTATTTTATTACCTTTTTAATCCATTGTCTACAAGAATGAAAGGAGCGTAGAATTTGTCTATGACTTTCTTAATTGAAAATACAGCCTGTTTTCTGCTATGATCAACAAGGCAACGTTCTCTGAAGTTTCCCATACATACTAGACTGAAATGCACGGAGCACTGGATAAGATGAGCCAAGCTGTTGCCAAATTTTCCACATGTTCATGAAAGGACAAATCATGCAAGTATGATGCATATTTTGTACAACAAACAATGCTCTGTTCCTAATCTTGCAAAGGGAATAAATAAAAGATCGTGTTTTATCTGCAGCATATCAAACATGTTCCTTAGTTTGTAAAACAACAGCCCTTCATAAGAGCCTTTTGCTGATGTTGCAAAAAAGGAAGGTAGGATTTTCTGAAGTGGAACAGCACCTCATCCATCAGTCCTGAAATCCTACCTCCTGCCTGTCCTAGAGATACCAACATATCTAGGCAGCCAGCACCACTGAAGGAGCACAGCCAATGGACCAAGCGATTTCAGCTCCCTGACCTCCAGGATTTCAGACTGGCTTTGTGTGTTTTTAACTTCTTTTTCTTTCTTTCCCTAGATCACCTCTCACCCTCTCCATTCAATACTCACTAGAAGAGATGCCTGTACTTGTATTTGGATGAACCCCATCAGATGGCGGCCCACCATGGCCTGTGCTCTAATGCCAGAGCGGCAGAGCCTGACTGTTGGTGTGCCCAGCTACTGGCCCCTATCCCAGCAGTGTGTAAACGGGGAGCAGAGGAGAAGTCGGCACCTATGTGAGGGTCCCAAGGCAGGGAAGCATGGAGGGATGAGGGCCCTGTGGCAAGGGAGAGCAGGAGGACGAGGGTCACATGGTAGGGGAGGGCAGATAGACAAGGGCCCTGTGGGGGGGGGGAGGCAGGGAGAGGAGGGCACCATGGCAGGGGAGGGCAGGAGCACAAGGGCCTCATGGTGGGGGAGGGCAGAAGGACGAGGGTCCCAAGGCAGGGGAGCACGGAGGGATGAGGGCCCTGCGGCAGGGGAGAGGACAGGAAGACGAGGGCCTGCAGCGGGATGAGGGCCCTGCGGGAGGGAAGGCAGGAGGACAAGTGCCTTGTGACACGGGAGGACAGGAGGACGAGGGCCCCACGGCAGGGGAGAGCATGACGAGGGCCCTGAGGCGGGGGAGGGGGGGTAGCAGGACTAGGGCCCAAAGGCAGGGGAGGGCAGGAGGATGAGGGCCCCGGGGCAGGAAAGGGCAGGAGGACAACTGCCCCATGGCAGAGGAGGGCAGGAGGATTAGGGCCCCATGGCAAGGGAGGGCAGGTAGACGAGGGCCCTGTGGGGGGAGGCCAGAGGGATGAGAGCCCCAAGTCAGGGGAGGGCAGAAAGATGTGGGCCCCAGGGAGGTGGAGGACAGGAGGACTAGGGCCCCACAGCAGTGAAGGGCAAGAGGATTAGGGTCCTGTGCCGGGGGAGGGCAGGGGGACGAGGGTCCTGCAGCAGGGGAGGGCAGGAGGATGATGGCCGCTCGGCAGGGGAGGGGAGGAGGACAAGGGCCCTACGGGGGGAGGTCAGGAGGACAAGGGCCCTGCGGTGTGGGAGGGTAGCGGGACTAGGGCCCCGCAGCAGGGGAGGGCAGGGGGATGAGGGTCCCACGGGGGGGGAAATCAGGGGATCAGGAGTCAAGCGCTGCCCATGGCCCCTAGCCCTACACCTCGCCACAGGGCAGAAGCCCTGAGCTCCCCGTCAGTTTGCTGGAGGATTCTCGCACCTTGAAGTCTTTAAACCATGATTTGAGGACTTCAATAGCTCAGACATAGGTGAGAGGTTTATTGCAGGAGTGGGTGGGTGAGATTCAGTGGCCTGCGTTGTGCAGGAGGTCAAACTAGATGATCATAATGGTCCCTTCTGACCTTAATATCTATGAGTCTATGAGTTTGGTAGGTGGAGAATGGAGAAGTGGTCCTCCACGAGCCGCACTTTAACTGTAAAAGAGCTGCATGCAGCTCGTGAGCCACGGTTTGGCCACTCTGTTCTATGGCTTATCACCAGCGCTGGCAGCAGCAGACATGGAGTGCAGTTAAAGAACCCCTAGAATGCCCTACAGCCGTCAGCACTCAGCTGTTCTGTGAGTCACACAGCCTGGAAACAGGGTCCCCACTCTCCCCTGCCCTCTTCATCCCACCCTGAGCACCTCAGAACCCAGGCGTAGATGCTGGAACAATTTTTATAGTGGGGGGCCTGAGAGCCATTGAACCAAACTGTAAACTCTCTATATGATGGAATCCACTTCAAGCCAGGGGGTGCTGCCACACCCCCAGCACCCCTAGTTCCAGCACCTATGATCCCTGGGCTAAATAAAGCCACGTTCTATTCCCACCCATGCTGACAACTGGCCTTAACAATCCTCTGCCCTTCACCTCTGCTGCTTGGGGAATCCTCCAGTCACGTGCCGCGCGTGGACTGTAAATGTCACGCCTCTTCCTGAACTGATGGGGCAAGTTATGAGGAACAATGAATGAGAGTAGGGGGACTTGTGGTGGAGCAGGTACCAGGAGCCATATCTCTGATGTGACGATAGATCCGTGCCTCAGACACCAGCTGACAGACCCGCTCAGAAACAGTGGCTTTAGAGATGCTTAGTTATGCTGCCTGGAAAATAGGGCTACTTGTGCCTCCCCTTTGTCAGCACTTTGAGATCTCCAGTGGAGAATGTGCTGTGTGAGAGTTGGCCATGAGTCTGTGTCAGCCTGACTGTTCACACAGAAGAGCGGAGAGACTACAGGCAGCTGGATATTTGTGCTGGAAATGGCCCAACTTGATTATCATACACATTGTAAGGAGAGTGATCACTTTAGATAAGCTATTACCAGCAGGAGAGTGGGGTGGGGGGAGGTATTTTTTCATGCTTTGTGTGTATAAAAAGATCTTCTACACTTTCCACAGTATGCATCCGATGAAGTGAGCTGTAGCTCACGAAAGCTTATGCTCAAATAAATTGGTTAGTCTCTAAGGTGCCACAAGTCCTCCTTTTCTTTTTGCGAATACAGACTAACACGGCTGTTACTCTGAAACATGTGGGGTGGGTTAGCACTGCCCTGGGTTCCACCACCCCATCGGACACTTCCTTGCTGCACAGCCTTGGGAAGCTACTTTTCCACCGTTTCACCATCTGGAAAAGTAGGCCACTGGCTCTGCCCTAGCTCTGTGCAGACCTTGTCAGGAATGCTGGGATGATGCCTTGTAAAAATACAGCTCTGGGGACAGCTCTCATTATTATCATCTGCCCCTGCAGCTAGGAGGACCAAAGCACTGCATGGGGCAGGAGAAAAGTCCACTCGCTCTCTCCCAGCATCTCTGGCCATGTGTAATGCCGACAGACCCCAGTCGTTGGCGGGCGGGATCGAGCCTGGGACTCTGGAGCTAAATACATGAGCCTCTACTGCATGAGCTAAAAGCCATATGGCTGTTAGCTAAGGCTGTAGAGCAGACTCCTTAATCTCTCTCTCTAAGTGGTCTTGGTGCCACTAGAGGGGACATAACACCACACCCAGGCAGTGTGTGGGTTACACATGCACAGAGTCTGAACAGATGTGGGGGGGAATGCTTAGCACAAACATTTTAGAGTGAAGAGAAAAGCTGGATTTTAAAAGGAAATGAAAAGGGCAGTCCTCAAAGCAGCAGTCGATAGCAGAGGCCCTCTTGGGAGGGGGTGGCAGCCTGAGTGACCTAAGCCCCATGTTTGAAAAATGCATTCTCTTCCTGATGCCAGTGGCTCAAATCTAGACAGATCTGGCTCAGACAAAAAAGATGAATGGGTTCCTGTCAATGTATTCTGTGCTTATCCCAAGCTATTTCACAGCCCTTAGAGCCACTGGTTCAGGCTGTCCACAGACCCCTTGCATTGACACACACTCAGTGAGGTTAGAAATGGGGTCTTTTTGCAAGTTTAAGAATTAGGGTAAAATTTTCAAAAGTGCTCAAGTGACACAGGAGCTGAAGTCCCATTGACATCCAGTAAGACTGGCTCCTAAATGCCTAAGGGCCTTTGAAAAAGAGGACTTTGGCTCCTAAGTCACATAACCACGTTTGGAAGTTTTAACCCACAGCCATTTTTCATTTATAGGAGATCAGAACAAACTTGCAACGTTCAAACTCTGAGTGACTGCACACGATCAGTGGTTCTACATCCATATTTATCCCTCTGCCTATAAAGCACCAATTACCACAGCACATGGGCTCTGTAAGAGACAAGACACATGGACAGCCATTATCACTATCTTATGCGATGGAACACTTTGCACTTGGAATCACACAGACATTTTTATTAGCTGATGGAAAAAATAGTTTTCAGTTTGAAAATATAATGGCCACTTCTGAAATCAGACATGCACCAGTCTGAATCCTGTACACCAGAGAAATACCATGGAACTAAAGACGGTCTCTTGGAGTACACACTGCGGGGTCAGAGTTAAGGTGGCACAGACATCCCTCACTCTGGCACTTCGGAGTGAGTGCTTAACCGTGCTTCCTGGGAGTTCCTCTTGATGTCACTGGAATTTGTCAATGAAATTCATTTGTACCATTCACATGCTTTTGTTCTTTGCATTGTTTCCCTGAAAACCAGTGTGGACCACCACCGGCAGCCCAGAGGTGAATTCAAAGTGCCCAGAAACAGCCCTGTGAGACCCTTCATTATAGCAGAGCCAAGGTGCTACAAGCCTGAATGGGGCTTACCGTTGGTGAAGGCATTCACATAATACCTGTGGCCCTGGGGAGACATGTAGCTCTGCCAGCCGGGGGGCAGAGGGCAATTCAGAGAATCTTCTCCTGGCTGAGGAGTGACCTTCCTGGGTTTCTGCTGGGAAGAAGAAGAGAGTCCTGCTAAGCTGGCTTTGAGACAAGGCGAAGTGTAAACAGAGGTGGATATGGAAAGTGGGCCCCCAATCTGGAGGTCTCAGGGAAGGAGTGAGACAGACAAACACATCTAATAAATGCCAGTACTACGCTCTGCCCATCCCCAGCCTGGAAAGGGTGCCCTGGATTCCAACAAGATTGTGAAGCGCCCCGCATCTCCTGGAGACACTCCCTGGAGAGGCACAGAGTGCAGAGGTCTGCTGTGTGTCTTCTATCAACTGTTTATACTGATGCAACATGCTGTGCCGAGCATATGACTTTGGGAGGAGTCTGGGAGGTGGAGGCTCTCTGGGGAGGAGCAATGTGACCCACTGAACAGCAAGGTGCAAAGCAGCCAGTGAGCAGGCCAGGCTGTGAGAGGGAAAGTCCCTGCCTGGGTCACTAGGGTCTGTCTACACAGCAAATAAAAACCAGTGGTGGGCCTGTCTCCCCACCCCAGCTCAGTGGAGACTGGGTACACTGGCAGGGGGATGGGGACACCCCAACATCAGCCCCCTGCCCTCTGCACAGCACACAGGAGGCTCCCAGGAGCAGGTTGGCATGGGGCAGCTCCAAGCAGGGGCATGAGGTAGGAGCAGCAGTGGCAACAGACAGCTGAAGAGCAGCGGGAGGGAGCAGGAGGGACAGGGCTCCCCTGCTCTGGACGTGCCCTCTCAGGAAGGCATGCATTGGGCCGTCGCCCAGCCTGCCCACACCCAAAGCTGGCCCTACTTGGCCTAGCAGGCCCTGAGTGGCAGCCCCTTGTAGCCCACTGATTGGCTGATACTAGGACTTAAACCAGGACGTAACTGCTCCAGCCCCTGCTCGCAATAGACCCTAGACTCTGGCTTCCAGCTTTGGTTTGTCCTTGGCTTTGCTCTTCGATTGCTGCCTGCAAGCTGGCACCTGACCCCGATCTCCTGGTGACCTGATCCTGCCTGACTCTCCATTTGCCCTCCGGCTTGTCTCAGACCCTGACCTGCCGGTACCTGACTCGGCCTGCCTCTGCTCCAACCACTAGATCTGACTGCCCTTGTCCCGGTTGTGCCAGCCAGCATGTCACATCAAGGCACTACTGAGGGCCAGTACCATAACCTAGATCACCAGGCATAACAACGCATGTAGAGGACTCAGCCCCATGCTATGGTGCATGGTGTTTAGGTGTTCCTGCCCAGGGATTGCTAACATCAGAGCTATGTGCCACTACACCTGTTCAGTCTCAAATCTGCCTTCACACAAGGTTCAGGTTCCAAAGCCAAACACTCAAACTGGCAAAACTGAGGCTGCTAGGGGGCCATGCCCCCTCTGTTCAGCCCCCAGGCACCCAGAGACAGTCTTCAATTACATGTGATGAGAGCTCCACATTACTCACACCCTGTTCAAGGCCTGATTCACGCTCCAGGAAAGCCCTCTGGGTAGTGCCCAGTGTATGAGGTAGCTAAGGAATATTTATTTAATCCTTGCTCTTCAGTGACCTGCCTACTGACCCTGCATCCTCCAGCCTGCAGTGATGCAAGCTCTGTTGGTGGGCCCCACATCTGATCTCATTCACAGGACGTCCCTCAAGGTCTTTGGATTTACTCCAGGTGCATTCTGGAATAACTGCAAAGAGACTTTGGCCCCAAATGAGGCACAGGCCCTTGGGCTCCTGTTTAATACCCTATGTGTCCCTGCCTCATTCACTGTTTCCTGTTGAACTTGGGCAGGAGTTAGGGTTGTCAATTTTGGTGGGATGGATTCCTGGAGGTTTCATCACATGACATAATCTTTAATTAAAGATTAATCTTTAATTCCTGGAGACTCCGGGTCAATCCTGGAGGGTTGGTAACCCTAACAGGGGTCCTGGGGAAATAGTACGTGGGCAAAAACTGTTGGAATGCATATACGCAAGTGGCCTGCTGTGAGTGCACCACAGGCTCAACCTCAGCAGTGTCTGGCGCAAGATGGAGTCACCTTCCTCCTGGGCATTCTTGGGACATCGATACTGGATTTATTTTGCTAGGTACTTATCTCTTCAAAAGAGAAAAGAAAAGAAAAGAAAAGAAAAGAAAAAAGAAAAGAAAAGAAAAGATGCAGGTGCGAGGGGACAGACCAAACACAATGTGTCAAACGGAATTGGAGCAATTCTCTCCACCCAGGATGGGCTGCCAATGAGGCAGGAGTTCCACAGAGCCAGGTGAGCACAAGGCTTCTGCAAACTTCCTAAGGAGCCTCATTCAGGGAGCAGGCAGGGTTTCAGTGTTTGGTTACATATGATGTAACCGCCCCCCCACGCACACACACGCCCTGTGCCATTAGGTTACTACACATGATGTAAAACTCAAACACAAGCACTCTTCAGACCAAATTCCAACTCTCCCCCCCCGTGAGCACTTTGAACCAATTGAACCAAAAGGGCACAAACAATGTTTATAAGCCAAAATGCATTTGTTCCACTGACTTCATCCACAAAAACTGAACTGTTTTTGCTCAGACTTTAAACCTTACTCTTCAGGCAGAGAGAGAGAGAGAGAGAGAAGGAAAAGCCAGGCAGTCAGGGGAATATTTCACAAGTCTATAGATGTCTGAAAGACTCTAAGCACTGGGCTCACTGAGGCAGCCTTACCCAGTGCTGCGCTGCACAGGGCTAAGAACTAGTCAGAGGATTGCCATCTCCATGATTTTTTATGTCTCATTTGCTTCTGTCCATCAATATATTTGCAGTCAAAACAATTTGCAGTCTCACTCATCCTACTGTAGATATGAGACTGAAAAGCTTTGGCTTCCAGAGGCTTTTGATAGTCTCCTATCTAGGGCAGCGTTGCTCCTTTCAAGCTTTTGAGCTGCCACTGGCAACATCAACCCCAACTCTACCCCACTGGGAACTCTATGCATCGACAGGGCTCTCTTCTTGTTTCCAGGCCAACTAACAACCCACAATCTTAGAGCTGAATTCATTGCATTTCCAATGGAAGAAAAGTTCAGTGTGAGATTAAAGAAATAAAACCACATTGTTGTTCGTAGTCTTGTTGTACCCATGTTGGTGCCAGCATATAAGACAGACAAGGTGGGTGAGGTCATAGCTTTTATTGGACCAACTTCTGCTGGTGACAGAGAGAAGCTTTCAAGCTTACTAAGAGCTCTTCTTCAGGTCTGAGAAAGGTACTCTGGGCTGGTCTACTCTGAAAACTTACGTTAGCCCAGCTACATCTCTCAGGAGTGTGAAAAATCCATGCTTCCGAGAGACGTAGCTATGCCGACCTAACCCCTGGTGTAGACAGAAGAATCCTTCCACCAACCTAGTCACTGGTGGATTAACTACAGCTACAGGAAAACACCTCCCATCGCTATGGTGAGTGTCTACACTGAAGTGGTACAGTGCGCAGCTCCAGCACTGTGGCTATGCCACTGTAGTGTTTTAAGTGTAGACCTAAGCCCAGGCCTGGGGGACAGGGGATCTGGGTCCTGTTTGTGACTCTGCCACTGATGTGCTGGGTGACCTTGTGTGAATCATATCCCCTCTCTGGGCCATCTGTAATGGGGCCAGTACATCCAGCTGCCTTTTGGGATGCACTTGGAGAGCCATGGCTGCCAAGTGCTCAGCATTGTCATGGTCACTGTAATGTTGCTAGCCCGAAGCATTTGAAAAGCATCAGTCACGCCCCAAAACCATGAGATTTGAAAATAATAGCGGTGGGGTTTCTATTTGCCTGTGGATGTTGGACAGTTTAAAGTTTTCTCCACAACCATGAGGGCTGGAAACTTACTTTGCACTCAGACAAAAGCTGAGATTGTCAGGGGCTCCTGTGATTTCAGGAGCTGGGGCCTTCACTGAAACACCAAATAGCACAAGACTCAGGATAGAATGGAGAGAGTTGGCCACACTGCTGTGTACTGGAAGCAGTGTGGTGGCCAGGGTGGCTGGGCAGAGCTGGCATGGCTGTGCAGGAGCTGGTCAGGTTCTGGGGGCATTATACCGAAGTCTCATCTGGAAGACAGGAAGCCTGGATCTGATCTCCCCCTCAGGGTAACTCCATGGGCCAGAGAGCTGCTGGTCGAGGTCACTGTGAGCTGAGCATATAGCAGAGGGCTCGGCAGCTACAGCTGTGGTATTTGGAATGACGTGGAATTGCAGAGAAGTGACCGCTCCAGGCAGAAGGGCAGTAATGAGGCTGTGTGCACAGGTGGAGTGCTCAGCCAGGCTCCACTCCAAGGGCACCTGCCATGCCACTGCACAGTTCTCTCTTCAAACGGCAGCCACGAGTCACTCTCACTGCAGCAGTGAAAGCCTCAGCCCTGGTCTCTATTCACAGCTCAGACTATCTGACAGGCGTCATCGCTCTCAGTCTGCCCTGATCAGCCTTATACCCATGACGGAAGAGGAGAAAAGCCCAAATACTAAAGCAAGGGTAGGAAACCAAGAGGGCTCAGACCCAACCCCGACACATTCGGACAGGGCGGCTGGAAACCCTCCACGACCCCTGTGTGCTCCCACGGGAAGACAGGCCCAGGCAGCAGTTCTGAAGGAACAGCTTTAAGCTCCCTCCTGCAGAGCTAGGCAAAGAGGAGCAATAGGAGTCACTTGTATCCCTAAACCCCTTGCTGTGACTGACAGGCAGTGGGGGTAGGAGGCGGTTCCCCGGTTCCCTTGCGAGCTGGAGTGCACGCTGGAGTTCTGAGGTGCGTGTGCTACCTTTACTGCAGACTAGAAATAAAAACCAAGACAATAAACCATTTCAGTCTGAATTAATCTAACAGTCAAAGCACTCAAGAGAGCCCCAAGGATCTCAGCCTCTTTTTTCCAGGCATTCTGGTCTCCTTTGGGCTGGCCCATCACTACCAGGATTGATGCTTTGCAGGGTCAATCCAGACCAGTAGGGGCTTGTGTTCCCTGTAACCCTGGGTGCTTCTATGCTGTGCAGCTTTGGCTCAGTGCCCTGATGCCAGCAGCCTGTTCACAGCACGACAGCCTCACCCTGGCTTCCACCAGCCTGGTTACTCCTCGCAGGGTGACACCACCAACAGCACTTCAGTCCCAAGTCTTCCCAAAACTGTCTCCTCTGCACTGCTCAGCCCCTCTCCCTGCAGCACTCATAAAACCTTCCCAAGATCTCTGCTCCTTTCAAGAGATGGGACACAGCACCCACCTGGTAGTTTGGCTGAGGATCTTACCCTTCCATTTGATAAACTGCACTGAGATGGTTGTGTAATAAAACAAGATTTAGTTTATTACCAAAGAGCAGATGTTTCAGGGATACCGAGTAGAACCAATTGGGATAGAAATGATTACAAACAAACAAAAGTAAAAATATGCTGATAAAACTCAACCCTAACTTAACAAAGCAAAGTAATTTTGCCACCACAGTTGTTCTTCCAGATGGCTGGCCAGGCCTTAGCCAGGGTCCAACACAGAGCCCAAAGCGCTGCCTTTCTTTGTCCCCTCAAGTGAAGGATGCCAAAATGCCTTTTTCTGTCTGCCTGTTATCCTCAAAGGTTATCTTTGTTTTCAAAGCCAGGCAGTCCTCCTGGGGGCGTCAGGGAGTTGACACCATGTAAATTTTTGCAGTCCCCTTCCCCACCCAAATAGTTAAGCAGCTGCCTCTGCAATTTGCTAATTTGATTACGGTATTTACCTTTTATGTAAATATACTTGTATATTCTCTCTTTGCTGAATTTACACTGGAGAGACAGCCATGCAGGTGGAACCACATTCATTTGTCCAGGGTGAGGTGACTTAAACCCTACATGCCAACCAAATTTTAAGAACATATTTCCAGGGCATATTTATAATTTTTCACATATCACCTGTGCATGCACCACGCAATAATAATAATGACCAGCATGTCGCCAGTGTACACATGACACCTTCCACAATGCCTTCTAAACACAGATTATGACACCAGTGAGCTTGGGTTCGCTGAGCTGGTCAGGCCAGCTGAGGCTGACTGATAGCACCGGAACAGCCCTGGCCTTCAGGCATTGGGGTGCTCCTAGGGCCACATCTTGTGAACAAATGTGCTGGGGAAGTCCCAGTCCTGCCACATCACCAACGTTTGAGGCTCCCCATAGTGGGGCCAGTTCTTGTGATATTTGATGTTTTCCTTAAAGCCCCAGCTCCTGGAGTCAGGTCACTACAAGAGAATCTTCCATTTTAAAACTTCTATTTCTAAGCCCTGTGGTTGTGAAGAAAAGCCAGGAAACATGATCTGAGCAGGACCCAAAGGCTCAAAAGCCAGGAGGTGAATAAAAGCCCCCAACACTGATTATTCTGAAAATTCCCTATATTTTAATCCAGTATTAGGGGGCCTGACAGCTGATTTCTAGCCATTTGGGGCTGGTGATACTGTTCCCGGGCCTCTCTCAGCAGGCTGACGATTGATGACTATGGGACCATCCCGCAGGTCTGCTGAGCAGCCTGAGGGGCAGTGAAGGTCTCTGGCCATGGCTCACTAGCTTGGCTGGGGTGCAGTTAGCACAGCACTGGCCCTCCCTTTCCCATTAACTAGGGGCCAGTCAGTGACAAGACATCTGCTGTCCCCAAGCCCTCTCCACTCTGGCCTGGAGTGTCACTGTAAATGGGAGATGGGTGTGCTCTGGAAAAGAAACAAGGAGCTCCCAGTGCCGGTGGGCAGCAGGACAAACGTAATGAGCCCACGATGTTTCCACTTAGAAAAGCTCAGCTGCTGGACAGGAGGCACTGGCAGCACCAGGTTCTCGCCTATTGGGAGTTTCAGCAAACTCTTTGGCATAATTAATAGTGATGTTTCAAAGGAAATCAATGACACACCATTTGTCTGACAAGCCAGGATTTTTCTCCTAGAGGGAGGACTCCCACGTGGGCTCTGGGATTGCGAGGCACCATTGTATCAGCTGTGCAAGGGGGCAGGGTGAGGGGCACTCTGCTGTGACACTCTCCTGATTGCAGCATGCACAGGTTTTGAAGCCGTCTAGCATTCAGCTGTTTGCACAATAAGAGCGTCTCCACTTCAGGCAGCTCTGATAAGCAGCACATGGCTGGAGAGCTGATGACTAGATCTATGCAGACCGATCAGTGGCTGGAAGGTGGCACGTTCAGTCACCGCTAGTGTCTGCTGGCTGCACACGTCACGGAGCCCGTCAAAAGTGCGGGGAATGCCAAGGAGTTGCTTTTGAATGGATCTTAAAATACGAGGTACTGTGTGGCCACTAAAAATTAAAGGGGATTTGGCACTGTGACATTACACCCCATATTCTTCATAGAAATATGGTTATGATATGAATATGACATAACTAAGATATACTTTATGTAAGGTATCACTGGGAAGGTTATGATTTACCGAATGTGATTATCCAATTTGTGTGCATGTATCATTTCTGTACCTGAAGTTAGGAATATTGACTATGTAACCATTACAACTGTGTGTGTACTTGGGGAAACGGCCACCAGACAGTACGGAGTCAGCCTTAATGGGCCATTAGAAAAAGACAATGAGTCTTTGAAGAAGTGGATCTCCCATCTGCCTGGAGTTCATTCCTGTGGACACTGCAAATAAATCTGGTTTCATAGTTGCTTTGACACTGCAAGGTCAGGTGATAAGATCATCTGATACAAAATACCACCTTGGACACTGCTGGTACTTTTCCTCTATAGGGGGATGGGGATCAGACAAAGGTTTCCCGTCTTAGGTAAATCCTTTTTAAGGCTTGGAAGGGGGCTAAACTAGTCTCTCCTCCATTGCCTACCCAAGAAGAAAGAATGCTGAAAGTACCTGAGGGGAAAAAGGAACTAACCTGAGGGGAAAGGCAGAGGTGACTCCAGACTGAGACAGGAGTCCAGTCTGTAAGAAGAAATAACTGGAACTCTAAGCTACAGAAACTCTGCAACTTGCCTAAAATAACATTTAGGGTGAGAAATTACTTCTTGAAACTAGTCTCTTTAAGATCTTAAGCTTAGTATGTGTGTTTTGTTTTATTTGCTATCCCTTATAATCACTTAAAATCTGCCTTTTATAGTTAATAAATCTGTTTTGTTTATTATTAAACCCAGTTTGTGCAATTTCTAATGGGGGGCAAGAAGTTGTGCATATTTCTTTTCACATTGAGGGAGAGGGTGAATTTTTATGAGCTTGCACTGTACAGATCTTTCTATACAGCGCAAGACAGTATTATGTTGGGTTTATTCCCCAAAGGGGGTGTACACATGAGTGCTGGGTGCATCCTCTCACACAGAGCTAACTTCAGTCTGTGTCTGCAGCTGGGTGTGTCCCTACCAGTGTGTGTGTGCTGCAAGAGGCTGGAGAGCCAAATTCAGCAAAACAGGGAGAGGAAATCCAGGCTAGTGGAGCAGGAGAGGCTCGTGAAAACCCAGTACATCAGGTGGCATCCCAGAAGGGGGATCTAACCCATCACAGCCACCAAGTCCCAGTTTGCCGAGCTTCCTAGGCAAAGCTTCCTTGCCCTCACTGTTGGTGCAGTGTGTTGTCAACCCCAGAGGTGGCTGCTGCCTTTTGGTGGCGCTCCACCTACTGAGCTTAGCTGTTTGCTTTGCTCTGACCACTAGCTGTGGAGCCAGTTGACAAGCAGTACGCTCAGCTGACTCTCCTCCTAGGATCCCCTCATCAGCCATGCTCATCCTCCCCAGCTCTCTCATTCATCACCACAGCCGCCACTCTGTGTTATATCTTCCAAACAAAAACCGCCTATTCCTAGCTAGAATGGTTTCCCAGCCATGACTCAGAGAGGGCTTCTCATCTCCACTTCCCATCTCCTCTTTCTATCAATCTTGGTTTTCAAATGCTGAGACGTCACTGTTCCTTCCTATGCTTGGCCTTGCTACAGTCTAGTGGCTGGAAGGACACTGCTGCTCATGAGCAGCCTGCAGGAGACAGGCTTCCAAACGGGCTACGGTCAGCATGTCTTGTTTGACATGAGCTGATTCCTGTTTTGGCAGATACTCCACTAGCTGGGCTCTGTTCTGTCAGGTTCACCGTTTCTGTAGCTGGAATCACATCCGCTGTGGGCTTCAGGCAGCCACAGCAAGAGCTCCCCCAGCTCTGGCTGACAAGGAATTATCCCCCCACACTGATTCTTAGGATCAGTGGAAGGCCTAGGAGAGAGTCTCCTTGCCCAGCCCCTCCCCCGGGATGCTCTGAATACATTTAGACTTCCAGCTGAACCATGAGGAGCACTGCCAGGTACAGCCCAGGCCGTTTGAGTAGCTCTCCTCCTAGTTAAAGCCAACCCACCTCCACCCCTCACTTACCATTTGGGAGCTAGCGGCTCCCCAGCGTGAATCTTCTCCAAGCTGGGGCTGGCCACAGCTCTGCACTGCTCAGGGGCCGAGCAGGGAAAGGACAAAGGACCTCGTTGTCAGATGAAGTCAGCTCATTGCCTGCTTGCTCTGGATGTGGAAAGCTTCCACGGCATGGCTGAATCCCCAAGCAAGACTGGGGCCTGCTTCCAGGGCCCTGTGAAAAGCTCTGAGCACTGCTTTATTCTTGGCTGAGAATCCAAAGGATTCATTGGAGACTGCCCAGATGCAAAGCTTCTGGGAGCCTGAGAGCAGCTGTGCTGGTGGTACAGCACAATGGCCACATCTGTGCCACTGACCGGTTGCTTTCCTTGCACAGGCCAAGCGAACAAGTGCTGCTTTGTCAGTCGCTATGACCTTCTGAGTCCCCTCCGGTCCTGCTGGGGATCTGTCTCAGCCCAGGCCCTTGTACAATGCCTTGCCTGATGGAATGTAACACTGCAAAAGAAAAGAGCCCTGCTGGAGTGGCTCTGCCCTCCCTGCTGCCAGGCTGGGGTAAGTGCTGTGTGCTATCGGGGTGACAGCTCTGCTTCCAGACCCCGCACTAGATCAGGGACTCCTTGTTCTGGGCACTTTGCAGACACACCCCTCTCACTCTGAATAGAGACAGAGAGGAAGGATCACTGTCACCAGCACAGAGAGAGAGAAAGTGACCGAGCAGCCTTCCTCCCATCTCATAAGAAGGGAAGTTAAGAAAGTGCTGCTGGAAATGCTCCCCCCGGCTGCTCCTTCACAAGGCAACAGCATCTCTGCCTTTCCCCTGCTTCACTGAGAGCGACTGGCATATCCGTTAAAATTCAGTCAAGCTCTCATTCCTGAGGGTGTCATAGAATCACAGAAGATTAGAGTTGGAAGAGACCTCAGGAGGTCATCTAGTCCAACCCCCTGCTCAAAGCAGGACCATCCCCAACTAAATCATCCCAGCCAGGGCTTTGTCAAGCCTGACCTTAAAAATCTCTAAGGAAGGAGATTCTACCACCTCCCTAGGTAACTCATTCCAATGCTTCACCACCCTCCTAGTGAAACTTTTTCCTAATATCCAACCTAGACCTCCCACACTGCAACTTGAGACCATTACTCCTTGTTCTGTCAGCTGTCACCACCGAGAACAGCCTAGCTCCATCCTCTTTGGAACCCCCCTTCAGGTAGTGGAAGGCTGCTATCAAATACCCCTTCACTCTTCTCTCCTGCAGACTAAATAACCCCAGTTCCCTCAGCCCCTCCTCGTAAGTCATGTGCCCCAGCTCCCTAATCATTTTCGTTGCCCTCCACTGGACTCTCTCCAATTTGTCCACATTCTTTCTGTAGTGGGGGGCCCCAAACTGGATGCAATACTCCAGGTGTGGCCTCATCAGTGCCGAATAGAGGGGAACGATCACATCCCTCGATCTGCTGGCAATGCTCCTACTGATACAGCCCAATATGCCGTTAGCCTTCTTGGCAACAAGGACACACCGTTGACTCATATCCAGCTTCTCATCCACTGTAATCCACAGGTCCTTTTCTGCAGAACTGCTGCTTAGCCAGTCGGTCCCCAGCCTTAGCCAGTCGGTCCCCAGCCTGTAGCGGTGCATAGGATTCTTCAGTCCTTAGTGCAGGACTCTGCACTTGTCCTTGTTGAACCTCATCAGATTTCTTTTGGCCCGATCCTCCAATTTGTCTGGGACACTCTGGACCCTATCCCTACCCTCCAGCGTATCTACCTCTCCCCCCCATTTTAGTGTCATCCACAAACTTGCTGTCCACACCATCCTCCAGATTATTAATGAAGATGTTGAACAAAACCGCCCCAGAGGCCTTGGTGGCAGGAACACCCCCCGAAAGGCAAAACCACCTGTGCTGCCAGCCAGAGACTGCAGGCTGGCAAGCAGCTTCCCAGTGCCATTCCACTGTGCGTGGCGCTGACAGCTGCATTCCACTGCCAGGCCTTGGAGTGGGACACCTCACCCTGCCCCGCCTTCTGTTGAGATGGTGCCAAATTATTATGAATTGCTGTCATTGATATGGATAAATGTGGCAAGCGTGAGTTTGGTATGGCTTGGTATGTCTGAAGTTGCTAGAGGATTCTGGGAGCAGAATTCTCTCAGCATTAGATGAATGATCTGGCAAACTACTGGAGGTGCTGAAACTGCATTAGAATGGACTCCTCCTGAAGGTCGAAACAGCAGACTGGACTTCTACATAGAGTGCTTCCGCCGACGTGCACGGGCTGAAATTGTGGAAAAGCAGATCACTTGCCCCATAACCTCAGCCGTGCAGAACACAATGCCATCCACAGCCTCAGAAACAACTCTGACATCATAATCAAAAAGGCTGACAAAGGAGGTGCTGTTGTCATCATGAATAGGTCGGAATATGAACAAGAGGCTGCTCGGCAGCTCTCCAACACCACTTTCTACAAGCCATTACCCTCTGATCCCACTGAGAGTTACCAAAAGCATCTACAGCATTTGCTCAAGAAACTTCCTGAAAAAGCGCAAGATCAAATCCGCACAGACACACCCCTGGAACCCCGACCTGGGATATTCTATCTACTACCCAAGATCCATAAACCTGGAAATCCTGGACGCCCCATCATCTCAGGCATTGGCACCCTGACAGCAGGATTGTCCGGCTATGTAGACTCACTCCTCAGGCCCTACGCTACCAGCACTCCCAGCTACCTTCGAGACACCACTGACTTCCTGAGGAAACTACAATCCATTGGTGATCTTCCTGATAACACCATCCTGGCCACTATGGATGTAGAAGCCCTCTACACCAACATTCCACACAAAGATGGACTACAAGCCATCAAGAACACTATCCCCGATAATGTCACGGCTAACCTGGTGGCTGAACTTTGTGACTTTGTCCTTACCCATAACTATTTTACATTTGGGGACAATGTATACCTTCAGATCAGCGGCACTGCTATGGGTACCCGCATGGCCCCACAGTATCCCAACATTTTTATGGCTAATTTAGAACAACGCTTCCTCAGCTCTCATCCCCTAACGCCCCTACTTTACTTGCGCTATATTGATGACATCTTCATCATCTGGACCCATGGAAAAGAAGCCCTTGAGGAATTCCACCATGATTTCAACAATTTCCATCCCACCATCAACCTCAGCCTGGTCCAGTCCACACATGAGATCCACTTCCTGGACACTACAGTGCTAATAAACGATGGTCACATCAACACCACCCTATACCGGAAACCTACTGACCGCTATTCCTACCTACATGCCTCCAGCTTTCACCCTGACCACACCACACGATCCATCGTCTACAGCCAAGCTCTGCGATACAACCGCATTTGCTCCAACCCCTCAGACAGAGACAAACACCTACAAGATCTCTATCAAGCATTCTTACAACTACAATACCCACCTGCGGAAGTGAAGAAACAGATTGATAGAGCCAGAAGAGTTCCCAGAAGTCACCTACTACAGGACAGGCCTAACAAAGAAAATAACAGAACGCCACTAGCCGTCACCTTCAGCCCCCAACTAAAACCCCTCCAACGCATTATTAAGGATCTACAACCTATCCTGAAGGATGACCCAACACTCTCACAAATCTTGGGAGAAAGGCCAGTCCTTGCCTACAGACAGCCCCCCAACCTGAAGCGAATACTCACCAACAACCACATACCACACAACAGAACCACTAACCCAGGAACCTATCCTTGCAACAAAGCCCGTTGCCAACTGTGCCCACATATCTATTCAGAGAACACCATCACAGGGCCTAACAACATCAGCCACACTATCAGAGGCTCGTTCACCTGCACATCTACCAATGTGATCTATGCCATCATGTGCCAGCAATGCCCCTCTGCCATGTACATTGGTCAAACTGGACAGTCTCTACGTAAAAGAATAAATGGACACAAATCAGATGTTAAGAATTATAACATTCATAAACCAGTCGGAGAACACTTCAATCTCTCTGGTCACGCAATCACAGACATGAGGGTCGCTATCTTACAGCAAAAAAACTTCAAATCCAGACTCCAGCGAGAAACTGCTGAATTGGAATTCATTTGCAAATTGGATACTATTAATTTGGGCTTGAATAGAGACTGGGAGTGGCTAAGTCATTATGCAAGGTAGCCTATCTCCCCTTGTTTTTTTCCTACAAACCCCCCCCCCCAAGACGTTCTGGTTAAACTTGGATTATTGCTGTGCACATTGTAAGATGAGCTATTGCCAGCAGGAGAGTGAGTTTGTGTGTGTGGTTTTTGGAGGGGGTGTGTGTGTGTGGGGGGGGGGGGTGAGAAAACCTGGATTAGTGCTGGAAATGACCCACCTTGATTATCATGCGCATTATAAAGAGAGGTTTCAAAGAGGGATGGGCTATTACCAGCAGGAGAGTGAGTTTGTATGTGTGTCTGTGTGTGTGTGGGGGGGGGAAGAGTGAGAAAACCTTGATTTGTGCTGGAAATGGCCTTCCTTGATGATCACTTGATGATCACTTTAGATAAGCTGTTAGCAGCAGGACAGTGGGGTGGGAGGAAGTTTTGTTTCATGGTCTCTGTGTGTATATAATGTCTTCTGCAGTTTCCACGATATGCTATGCATCCGATGAAGTGAGCTGTAGCTCACGAAAGCTCATGCTCAAATAAACTGGTTAGTCTCTAAGGTGCCACAAGTACTCCTTTTCTTTTTTCTTTTTACGAATACAGACTAACACGGCTGTTACTCTGAAACCTGCATTAGAATGGTTAATAACGGCTCAATGGGCATGTGTGTTTTAACCCCAAACTTTGGAATATATCTGCAGAGAACCCGCTCACAAAGTAAAGAACACCTAAGATGATGCAATCAGTGCTTGGTTCTGACATGGGTCAAAATGACCCTTTTTGGATAACCTCATACTAAGAGTTTAAGTGAATGATTTATGAGAGGGTAAGCTTTGGTCTGTGTGTCCGCTTTGCAATCCCTTCCAAAATTATGAAGAAAACCAGTAATAAACGCCTATGAGGCATATTTCTGGAACATCCTGACTCCTTTGAAAACAAAAAGGTATATATAAGTGCTAAGCAAAGTAAATGAGTCAGATGAATTCCCCAATTAACATCTGAAGAGATTTGAGGCTGTGAGACAGAAGTCGTCGGGGTAACCGACACCCCGCCTTGAGGGACCTTTGCGAGATCTTAGAACCAGAGGTCATCGGAGTAACCAAGACTCTGATTTGAGGGACCCTTGACAGACCAAGTTACCTGAGAGGGGAAAGAAGAGAAGAGAAAAAGTCTCCATCTAGAACTGGTAGATATGCCTGCTTTGTTTGCCAATCAGGATACTGTTACTGTTACTGAGGATTTATGCTTGGGGAGTTAAGGCTTATAGAAAAAGATGTGTACTATGTAACCGTAACTGCTTGTGTGATTCTCTCTCAAATAAATTACAGTGCATTAAGCATATTGGCTTCCGAATTCTCACTGGTACCGTTAACACCTGCCCAGCTGTGGGCCATTAAAAGATCCATTTCAACACCTGTGTGTCTCAGACAGGTCCAGCAAACCTTGTGCTGTGGGATCCCAAAGCACCCTCTCACACCTCAGCCAGAACAAGTCCATGGCTGGACAAGGCTGTGGGCAGCAGGGAGCCACAAAACAAAACTGAGCAGCACACCAAGAAGAACTAGTTCTATGGGGATAAGGAATCCCAGTGTAATCTCAGGTGTTCCATCTCTGGCGAGGAGTGCAGCTGAAAAGCAGATGGCTCCTCTTGCCAAAGCAGTTTGGCAGCCTGCAGGAAGTAGTGCAAGATGCAGTTGTTTCCTTAATTTGACCCAGTACCTGCAGTGCGATCTGCCTCACAGCTGGTGGGGATGGAAGGACTGCAAGGGGCTTGGCCTGCTGCAGTATGTTAGCAGCAGGGAGTCTTAATCCCTGTAATACATCCCTAAACATCACAAGGCTGGATATAGTACGAATACACACACAGTCTGCTACAGACCTTTAGGCCTCCTGCTGTGCAGTTCAGGGCCCACACAAGCAAGGCTTGGCTGTTCCTCTCTGCGCTGCATTGGAGCCTGAACCCCTCACCCAACAGTCCCTGTGCTGCTGCTGCCACCAGTCTCAAAGCAATGCTCGTATTCTCTATGCTGCCTGCCTGGGAGTTTCTGCAATAGTCTCAGTTCCATGTTCACTCCACCCAGTGGCCTGTGGGGCCCATTCCCAGCATGGAGGAGCCACCATGCAGACTGGTTACGAGCAGAGCTGCATGTGGCACTCTGTACCTCAAAGCAGCACCCTGGAACCCCATATTCTCCACTGTCATATAATTATATGTTTTGTTACTTTTGTACAAAGTATGCCTTGCAAGGAATCATTCTGAAAGTCTTGATCCGTTGAACATTAATATTCTGTTGGATTGTATGTGCTATCATTGTATGGGAAGTTACAAAGTTTTGCTCTATGTGTGTTACTGAAATAAGTTATGAGGTTGGGAACACCCACAACCAGCCTTTCAGGAGCAACAATGGATCAGCCAGATGCAGTGATGGCCCATTAAAGGGAATCCACACTCCCAAGGACTATCCCAGGATCTGTACACAATGGAGACTTCTCAGAGATAGCATGCGTACAATGGAGAAGCCTTGAACAATGTGGGTGACCCCCCAAGTCATGAGCATAGATCATTCCAGCAAGCTGGAAGAAACTATAAAAGAGGGGAAGTGACATCATCACTTGGCCTCACTCCCTCCACAACTCAACACCTGGAAACACGTCTGGAGGACAAAGATTTTGAACTGGGGAGGTGGTTCCAGGCTGAAGGAGAGTTCCAGCCTGTGTATCGAAGATCTTTAATTATTGCTTGTATTATCTATCAGGGTGCAACACTCCTTGATTCAATTCCTGTTTAGTTTACAGAACTTAGATTGTGCGCTTATTTTTATTTTCTTTGGTAACCATCTCTATCCTTTATGCCTATCACTTACAATCTGTCTTTCTGTAGTTAATAAAGAAGAAGTTACTCACCTTGTGCAGTAACAATGGTTCTTCGAGATGTGTGTCCCTGTGGGTGCTCCGCGCTAGAAGTCGGTGCATCCCTGCGCTGGAGATTGGCGATTTTTCGCAACAGTACTCGGTTGGGGGAAGGGCATGCACAGGAGCTGTCTCGTGCAGCCGTTGGTGCCTCCTGTATCACGTGCACCCCCGACCGTCCTCTCTGTTCCTTCTCTACCACAGAGCTCGGCTGTGTGAACTCCGAAGTAGAGGGGAGGAGGGTGGGTAGTGGAGCACCCACAGGGACACACATCTCGAAGAACCATTGTTACTGCCCAAGGTGAGTAACTTCTTCTTCTTCGAGTGGTATCCTTGTGGGTGCTCCACTCTAGGTGCTTGTAGAGCAGTGCCCCAGCAGGGGTGGCAAGGGTTCGGAGTTATGTATAGTGTGTGATGAGAGCACTGTGAGGCCAACGATAGAATCTGAGACAAGGCCTTGGGTGATAGCATAATGCTTTGTGAAAGTGTGCTCTGATGTCCAGGTTGCAGCTCTACAAATGTCTATTAAGGGGACATTGTTCAAGAATGCAACTGATGTCGCCATGACTTGTGTTGAGTGGGGTTCTTTGGGGGTTCTTTGTTATGTAGGGGGTAGTAAGTTTGAATACAGGAAGAGACCCGTTTGGAGGATCTCTGGGTCGATACTGTAGAGCCCTTGGAGCACTCTGCTGTAGAGACAAATAGTCTTGGTGACTGGCTAAATGGTTTAGTTCTGTCCAAGTAGAAGGCTACAGCCCATCTAACATCTAACATGTGTAATGTTGCTTCTCCAGAATCCTTATATGGCTTGGGATAGAAGGCAGGTAAGTGTATGATTTGGTTAATATGAAAATGTGTACCCACTTTGGGCAAGAATTTTGGGTGAGGATGTAACATGATTTTGTCTTTGCTAAATACCGTGTACAGTGGTTCAGTCATCAGCGCTCCTATTTTGCAGACGTGATTGCCACTAGGAATGCGACCTTCATTGACATATGTAGAGTGAGCAGGTTGCTAGAGGTTTAAAGAGTTGTCTTGTGAGACATTTGAGCACAACACTGAGATCCCATGGTGGTGTAGGCTGGCTTACGTCTGGGTACATGTTCTATATACCTGCGAGAAAGTACAGTGTAATTGGGTGAGCCAATATTGAAGCCCCTTCTATCTGTTCGTGGAGGGCCATGATGGCAGCCAGGTGTACTTTATAGCTAACCCCGTTTCCTTGAGTTCTAGTAGGTAGTCTAGGATCATAGATAGAGGTGCCTTGGTCGCGTCCAGCTGTTTTTGCTGACACCAAAGGGAGAATCTTCTCCACTTGTGGTGGTAAGTATTTCTAATGGTGAGGTGACAGCTATTTAGTACTCCCTGTTTTACTTTCTCCGAGCAGTTCAATTCTCCATGTTGGAACCACACAGGAGCCACGCTTTGAGATGGAGCTTCGCTGGGTTTGGATGGAGTGTCAGGCTCTTGTTCTGGGACAATAAGGGCAGCGGTTGTGGGGCACAGACTGCTAGGTGTGACAGGTACAAAAACCAAGTCTGTCCGGGTCATGTGGGGACAATGAGAATGATGTATGCTCTGTCAAGTCGTATCTTGTGGATGACCCGTGGGATCAGTGGTATCGGTGGGAAAGAGTACATGAGCAACGCATTCCACGGGATGAGGAAGTCATCCCCTAATGATCCCAGCGCCAGGCCTGCCCTGGAGCAAAAAAGTGGACATTTGTAGTTTGTTGCTGAGGTGAGCAGGTCGATTACTGGGTGATCTCATTTTTGGAGTATCGTGCTGAGAACACTGTCATGGATTTCCCACTCGAGTTCCTATGAGAAGTGCCTGCTGATGTTGTTGGCCGTAGTGTTTTGGCATCCCGGTAAGCATGACACTGTGATCGGGGTGAAAGTAATGTAAAGGACTTACTGGTACTCCAGAGTCCTGAGCAGGAGGCATGGCCTCGACCGGAAGAGGTGTGGCCTCGACTAGACGAGGCGTGGTTGGGCCCTTTAAATCAAGATTTAAAGGCCCCAGGGCTCCGGCTCCAGCTGGGAGTCCTGGGGCCTTTAAATCACCCCCAGAGCTACCAGCTGCAGAGACGGCTGGGAGCCCTGGGGCTCAGGGGCAATTTAAAGGGCCCCAGGCTCCAGCCGCCGCTACCACATCGGAGCTCCAAGCCCTTTAAATCACCGTCAGAGCACTGCCGCCACTACCCCGGGGCTCCAGCAGTGGGGCTTAGGGCGTGCTTTAAAGGGCCTGGGGCTCCCCACAGCGGCTGGAGCCCCAGGCCCTTTAAAGCGCTGCCAGAGCCCAGCCGCCGCTACCCCAGGGGCTCCAGCAGCGGAGCTTGGGCAGCGCTTTGAAGGGCTATGTCAGCATGATGTAGGAGTTGCACTGGTCCCGCCTTGGGGTTGCAGTCGACCACTGGAGTGCTGACCGGTCCTGGATTCGCCTTGTTAGCCAGCATCAAGTCTGGAGTCGGTGCCCGTGCCGGCAGCATTCATTACAGTGCCGCTGCCTGAGCTGCGCTCCGCACCAGGGTAGTTGGTGCTGTGGAGGAGACTTGACGTCTCAACTCCAGTGGCGCGCTTTGGGGCTCAGCAGAGGTCCGCTGAGGGACGGTGCCGGAGGAGCCCGGTGCCTCTCTGGATGAGTGCCACACTGAGGGTAAAGACCTCGCTGGGGAAGCTCTCTTTTTGTGGTTGTCTGTTATTGGAGAGGTCGAGGCTTGCTTCCTGATAGTTTTGGAAGTCGGAGCCTTATCATCGCTTAGGGATCTCGGTTTATGAGACTCCCCAGAGGACGTCTCTTGCAGAGGTTGGAGGGATTTCTCCATCAGAAGCATTTTCAAATGGAGATCCCTATCACATGTTGCTCTTCACTTCAAGTTACTGCAATGTATGCATTTCTGGGAGATATGAGTTTCTCCCAGACAGCTAATGCAGGATGCATGGTCAGAGACCGGCATCGGTTCACGGCAGGAATCACACTTTTTAAACCCTGTTGAGCCCAGCATGACTTCAGTTAAGCCTCTCCCCTCCTCTCGATAGATGAGGGTGGGAGTGCTAAACCGTAGAGCTATTCCCAAATGGAGAACTAAGTAAAGAATTTTTTGTTGCTGTTGTTGAAGAAAAACCTCTAGGAGGAACTAATGAAACTATGTATATACTAATACTAAGGAAACTGAGTATAGACTAATAAGAAGTTCCTATGTAATTTGTAACTTTTTTTTTCCCCAGAAAGTATCGAAGAGAGCACTGCCACGGAGCTCCGTCTGCAGTGGAGGATGGTGGAGAAAGAACTGAGGGGACGGTCGGGGGTGCGCGCGCTACAGGAGGCGCCAACGATTGCACGAGACAGCTCCTGTGCACACCCTTCCCCCGACCGAGTACTCCTGCGAAAAATCTCCGATCTCCAGCGCAGGGATGCACTGACACCTAGTGCGGAGCACCCATAGGGACACCACTCAAAGAAGAAACTGCTTTATGTTTTATGTAAAACAGTGTGTTTTGGTTGAAGTGCTTGGGAAATCTGCTCAGGAACAAAAACTGGTGCATGTCCTTTCCACAGTGAGAGAGGGGCAGACTGGGTTATAAATGTATATTGCTTAGGCGTCTGACCAAGGCAAGATGGTACAGTTTTGGGGTGCAGGGCTGGGAAGCTGGGGACAACTGGCTGGACTCTCTCTATTGTTGGTTCATGAGTGGCTGGGAGAAGCATTCATTTAACTCAGTTGGGTGTGTCCCTGCCTGTGGATGCCTGTGTAAATGCAGGACCTGACAGAAGTTTGTGACTTAGCAACAACATCACAGTGCGAGAGGGAGCCCAGGTTGGTGGGACAGAGGGCTCAGCAGTACCCCAATTCAGGTTGCACCCTGGGAAAACCCATCACACTGTGTCAAACCACTGGAACAGAGTGCAGGAAACGAACAGGGGAGCCTGTACCCTGATCACTTAGTTGCCAATCTGTGCCTTGGAGGAAGGTGATTGGGGGTAATTAGCTAACCAGGCTGGGTGGGATAAATAGTCCATCAGCCCAAGTCAGATAAAGAGGCACAGGAAGGAAGTGCTAGGGGGGAGAGAGGGGAACAGGGCTAGCTGCACCCAGTCACACAGTGGCCTCAGGGAAGGGAGACCTCCATTCCCCTCAGCTCCTGCTGTGCCTAAAGCACAGAGGATATTGTAATAGGCTGCTGCACAGGGACTATAGTGATATTGGTGGAGAGAACTCAAAATCAATGGCACTGTGGTTGCACAACTTGTGCAGTCAGCACAGTTTCTGCAGGGCAAGAAGACAAGAGCGAAGGCGCCCCCTGTAACACATCCCTTCCGTCAGAGACAATCGCCACTTTGTATGGGGGCGTCCATATGCTGGAAACATCACATGCCAGAGAAATTTCAGGGGAATGGTTATTTCTTGCCTGGAAGCATGAGGAACCAACTTTGCTTAAAACATCCTGCTTGTGAAATACAGAGCAGAGGCGGAAGCGGCATATCACGGACAAGCTGTGGGTAGGGGAGGGGGAGGCTGGCAGGGCTGGGCCAGGCAGGCAGCATGTGCTGTCCTGCTTCATGCTGCCAAGCCTCCCACCAACATTGGCGCACCCGCGCACCCAGTGCAGTGCCGCCAAGGGCTGGGCAGAAGTAAGTTGTCGTAGCTTTGCAGCTTCCCATAGCCAAGAAGCTTAAAGCCTTGGATGTACTATGCACAAGGGCTGTACTGTGTACAAGGGAGTATTCCAGACTCTCACAACCAGAACATTGCAAACAGTCCAGGGAGAGGCAAGGATGATCCATAACAACATAATAAAATCATACATGAAGACAGGAACTGCAGGTCTAGACCTTCAAGGCTTAGTCCACCACAGGGTCCCTTTCCACGAGTTGGTTTTTGCACTCAAAGCAGGGATTCACCCTCTCGGGTATGTATAAAGCACTCTGTGTCTCCTCCCCCAACATGCAGCACCTACTCTGAGCACAGAATGGATTAAAGTTAATCTGTTAATTAGTTTAGGAGTTAAGATTCACTGTGAAATAGGCACTTAAAGAACTGTACTGCCCTGTATCACCCCTTGTCTTTTGACAGAGAGAATTCTTCATGTGTTTCTCTGATGGAGATTTTATGTGCCACCCTCTGCTGACAAAGAAACTTTGTTATGAAAAATAATGGCCAAAAATCACCATTAATCCTAAATATTTTCTTTTCAGCCACTACCTCTTGTACTAGATCTACCCCACAGGGAGGGAAGGAAGGTAGGGAAGACTAGGCAGGAGGTCAGTAGGGGGATGCAGCAGACACAAGCAGGAATGTGTGTGTGCATATGTGTGTGCTCAGAAGAATGGAGGGGGGCATGGTCAGTGGGAATTTCCAGGGGGTGTGCAGGGAAACGTCAAGAACAAGAGGGAAGAGGAAGTAGGGTGCGCAGCCATGCAATTCTGAATGCACTGGCCATGCAAACAGCAGTCAATCCAGTTGAACTGGCCAGTGCACACCGGCTGCTTTACACGGCTCCCCGGTGCCGTGTGGCAGTCAGCGCACACCAGTGAAGCTGAGCTGAGAGGGGAATCTTTCAAAACGATCTCAGGTTGAGATTTCATCTCTTCAGATCACTATCAAAGGTATTAAAGCCGTGATGTTTGCAAAGTTAACCAACGCCAATTTACAGCTGCCCACCCCACCTTACTGCAGGCATGTGTGTGTGTGCATGCATGTGTCCGCACAGAATGCCCTCCTCCCAGAGCAGTTTTCCACGGGACCCTGCCCCACTCAGTGCACAGAAGGAGGAGTTGTTCTTATCCTCAGCTCAAAGGAAACAGCCCACCAGAGGGGCAGTAGGACCCAGGCAGTGCCCTCCTTCCCTAAGCCAAGCAGGATTGAGGAAGAATGAATTCCAGAGAGGAGCCAGCCCCAGAGGCCAAAGACACAAAAGGCAGGAGAGAAGGCACAGAAGCAGCCTCACTCAGTAGGTGCCCAGCATTGACCCCAGGCAACAACCACAGAATGATGAAACTGCATGTCGGGGGCTGGTCCCGGAATAGCTTAATCTGATTTTTAAAGACATGTTGTACTATGTTTCCTCTGCCCCCTCCGAACCGCATGTTGTCACAGCAGGGCAGGGTTATGTCGGTCTGGGTGCCTTACCTGCATTTCTGGACTTTACCCATGTTTGGGTTTCTTACTTTGAATGTCCTGGGTTCAAAACACCTATGTTCGGGTGATGACATCATCCCTGTAAATGAATTCCGCCCTAAATTACTGCTGTGTACTCCCAGCTCTAAGTCTTTCTGTACAAAGAGTTTGTTGAGGAATTTTTTTAAGTGCTGTCAATTACTCTCTCCTGATCATTTCTGAATCACAAACTGAAATGGCAATCTCTCCTTCCCCTGCATATAATTTTTCTCCTGCTTCTAGGTTAAGCTAATATGGAGAGTCAAACAAATCAGGTTACGCTAATACAGAGAGACAAACAAATATGCCAGATGACATAAACAAGGCCACAGCTACCAGCCTCATAAAAAAAGCTAGAAAGCAGCTTGAAGCATATAAATGACTGGGATCGACTCGGGCGGGGGGGGGGGGGGGGGGGTTATTTCCCCTGCTGGGCATACATTCTGGGTGTGACCATAAAGGACAAAGACAAGAGTTCAACTGACAGCACCTGGCCCTGGCTGTTCTGCCTGACACTGCATGTCGGGGGACATGATCGAGAGACGTGATCGTTCCCCTCTGTTCGACATTGGTGAGGCCTCATCTGGAGTACTGGGTCCAGTTTTGGGTCCCACACTACAAGAAGGATGTGGAAAAATTGGAAAACGTCCAGCGGAGTGCAACAAAAATGATTAGGGGTCTGGAACACATGACTTATGAGGAGAGGCTGAGGGAACTGGGATTGTTTAGTCTGTGGAAGAGAAGAATGAGGAGCGATTTGATAGCTGCTTTCAACTACCTGAAGGGGGGGTTCCAAAGAGGATGGATCTAGACTGTTCTCAGTGGTAGCAGATGACAGAACAGGGAGTAATGGTCTCAAGTTGCAGTGGGGGAGGTTTAGGTTGGATATTAGGAAAAACTTTTTCACTAGGAGGGTGGTGAAGCACTGGAATGCGTTACCTAGGGAGGTGGTGCAATCTCCTTCCTTAGAAGTTTTTAAGGTCAGACTTGACAAAGCCCTGGCTGGGATGATTTAGTTGTGCATTGGTCCTGCTTTGAGCAGGGGGTTGGACTAGATGACCTCCTGAGGTCCCTTCCAACCCTGATATTCTATGATTCTATGACACCAGTGCACAGTCAGTGCAAAGCCCACCTCCCAGGAGAGGGGGGAATTTGGGGCTGGGTTGAACCTCCTGGAAGTGCAACATGCACAGGTGCATTCCAGAGGGCGGGGGGAAGGCAGCAATGGCTTTCAGATACTTTTGTGCCTGGGGGAGTCCGGTCGAGAGCCAGCATAAAACAGTAGATTCTAAATTGCATACATTTGCATAAATAGGCATTAATTTGCAGTCACACTGCCTATTTGTCCTATTCACACCCACTTCATGCTTTCATTGCCTTCATCTCAACTCGCATCGTTAAAGACTGTGTCATACTTCATTATTATTATTTATCTGTAGCACTTAGGAGCCCAGGTCAGGTAGCATGTGCTGAAATAGGTGCTGCATAGAAACAGGACACAAAGATGGTCCCTGCCCCAGATTGCTGCCAAGAGACACGAGATGGAGCCAGACTGGCCGGGGAGTACAAGACATAATGAGACAGGGCTGGTTAGCATGACCAGCAACCTAGCTGTTGTAAAGCTTTGGTACATATGCACATGGGTCAGGGCTGAACTAAAGCTGTATGAACACAGAGTAAGAGCCAGCTCCTGCCCTGAAGATTCACAGTCTAAACAGACAGCAAGACAAGCTAGGGACAGGAACAGAGAGGTGAAGTGACCAGAGAGGTGAAGTCACCCAGCAGGCCAGCTGACAGATGTAAACTAGTAGGTTAGTTGCAAAGGTATCAGAAGATGGCACTCATGAGTATGTAGCATTGTTCCTGGGCTTTGTAACACCAATAAAACTACCCGTTGTGTACCTTGAAACCCTGGCTGAGGCACCTGGGGAGGAGGAGATGCGGCAGCTGACCTAATATGGCTTTTCCACCTCTCATTTGTATGATTTTTCAAGGCCCTTTTATTATGATGGTTTCCAGTTCTTCTATGGCAGGAGAATTATTGACAGGATAACTGATGAGAATTATAAATCACTGTCTAGAAGTGCCTACACAAGGAGAAAACGGTCTTGCCGACAAAGGCAGAACAAGAGCCAATGGCTGGAAGCTGAGACTAGAGAAATTTGAGACTGGAGCAAAGGCACAAACTGTTGATTGTGAAGGTAATTAACCCCATGGAACAACTTACCCAGGGCCCTGGTGGATCCTCCATCTCTTGGAGTCTGTAAATCAAGGCTGTCTGTCTCTTTCTAACAGCTCTGCTCTGACTCAGCCACAAGTTATTAGCTGGATGCAGGAATCACTGGGCGAGGTTCTCCGGCCTGTGTTCTGCAGGAGATCAGTCTGGTTTTGAGTCCCTTCTGGCCTTAAAATCTCTGGCTATGACAGTGTGGCAGAGCTGCAAGAAGAACAGACACTCCGCCTCTTCCTCTCATGCATGGGAGTGACAACTGTCTCCTGCAGGGGAATACCCGAATGTATTGGCCCATTGAGGAACTAACTATCTGAGGCGTGTCATTGCAAGAAACGGGGGATTATAAAGTTGTAGGAGCAGGAAAGACATGTAACCGCAGGGACGACTCCTACTCCCGTCTTCGCTTGCAGAACTGAAAAAGGGCTAAAGTATCATTTGGAAAAAGTTCTTTTGAAACTTCCAACCCCGTGCCCCTAAGCAGTCTGCCCTGGGAGAGTTTGCAGGGAACTAAATGCCCACAGCCAGATCAGGGAGGCACCAGGACATCTAATGACAATCACCCCATGCCTGATCTACCATCCCTGACAAGCTCTCTCCCCCAAGCCAAGCGCTGTCTGTCAGGAGGTGTAGGCAGGCCCCTGCCACCCCAAGGGCTAAGGTCACAGCATGTCACAGAGAAAGAGGCAGCAAATGCAGGAGGGATCCCAGCGGGAAACAGAGAAGTCAGGGTTTCTGAACACAGCTCCTCTGAGAGACAGAGAAAGCTGGAAGTTGCTGGAGGAGGTGGGGGGAGGGGCTAACTACTTTCACAGAAACCTTGTGCCAGAGCTCCCACTGCCACATAACCAGAGACCACACTCCGAGCTAGGGAGACCCAGGCAGAAACATTCCATTATGGCCAATATACCAGGGCGAGAAATCAAGTAACTTCCCAGAGCAGACTGACAATTAGCCCCCCAGTTGCATCACCCCTCCCCCGCCCCAAAACCGGTATCTGAACCTCAGCAAGAGAAGACGACTAATAGAGTCTTATAGATTCCAAGACCTGGAGGAACCACTGTGACTGTGTAGTCTGATCTCCTGTGTATCAGGCCAGAGAAATGGCCCAGAGTCATTCCTTTTGAACAAGAGCATCTCTTGCAGAGCAGAAGCAGCAGCACTGAGGCCTGTGCTGCCACCCCTCACTCCCAGCACTTTGGCTGCGCTCAATGTGGGCGGCCCTGCAGCAGTGCCAGTGTGCATGCGGGGCAGCTGGCTCAGCAGGCTCCCTGCAGAACTTGCCCTTCCTCTCGGACTTCCACCCAACTCAGGAATTCTTTGAAGGGTCCTGTTGCAGTTACTCTTCCCTGGTTGTTCGCCAGTATCCAGAGAAGCCAGTATTGTTCAGTGCATTCGGCAGGGTTTCACAGCCCAGCTGCCAGCCTGCTCCCTCTCCAGACATGACAAGGTGGAGGTGTCTCGCACAGCAAAGGCTGACTGTGGGAATTCGTGCTGCACGTGGCCCCTGAGCCCTTCCAAGCTGGGTGACCCTGTGAAATGAGTTCAGCTTGCTCAACAAAGAAAAATTGCTTCCCAATTTCAAACGACAGGAAAACCCACATTGAAAGGAGGGATCCTAGAGAGGAAACATCTGTGTAACTCACCAGAGTCACGGTAGCTCACAGCACATGCTGACAGAGTCAGGGCTGGAGCTTTGCCAGAGACACACAATTCGAGTTAGCACATCTAACCCCCACCCCCATGTGTTAGGTGCCAGCTGAAGTCATATTCACAGCTGAGCTAGGAGAGAGCACTCGTGACATTTGCAGAGGACAGTAAATTAGGAGCATCTCTGACCCCCAATGGGGGCCAAGAAGCAGTACAAAGTGACCCCCAGCAGCAGTGTCACTCTAAGATTCCATCTGGACAAATGCCGATGATCCTCCTGGGGGTAACAGACCCCACACCCCTACTGCATGGGAGGGAGGAAGCTAGGAGGCAGCAACAGGGATCCAGAGGACCCAATTAGACGTGAGTTTGCAATGCGATAGGGCACCAGCGTAAACTGATATTTGAACTCCATACGCAAACGCATATAGGGAAGAGAGACAGGGTCGTCCCTCTGTACAGGGCTGAGGTGCAAATGCACCTGCAACTCATCACTGGGAAAACAGTGACCAGCTGGGAGCAGTTCCGAGCAAGGCAGCAGATGTAGAGCGGTCCGGAGAAACAGCTCCAAGTCCCTGGCTCCTATTGTCCCAGACAGCCCGGTGTGCTAACAAGGGGAGATGTAAAACTTAGGGCATGGGACAAATATCTGCAGGTGTAACTCAGGAAGGAGAGGGGTTGTGTAGTGGGCACAAGGGGTAAGACTAGGAGGAACAAGAATCATCCTCTGGCATGCGTTCCTAGCCCCTCCCAGCTGAGGAGCTGTAAGGACTTGACTCACCACTCACAGCCCCCCAGAGCAGGTCACTGCAGCTACCTAGTGGAGCCTGGGCTCTGAAACCAGGCGGGAATGTCTACACTGATATTTTTAGCTCTTGTAGCATGAGCCTCATGAGCCCCAGGCAGCTGAGCCAGGCTCTAAGGCCCGCTGCCACAGGGCTATGGCTGCAGAGTAGATGGACCCTGCGATCTCCCAGGCTCAAGGGGGTTGTTTGGCTGGTTCAAAATAGTCCGACCGTGGCTGAGCCAGCAGCACAAGCCAGGCCTGCAGCTCCCATTGTGCCATCTGCCGAGTGACAGGGCAAAGTTAGGGAAGGGGACATGTTGGCTACGTCACTTCCATGCTGGAGCTGATAGGCATGGAAGGGAAAGCCCCAAGAAAGGGAGAGATGCCCCATCACAGTTGCTAGGGCTACTCAAATGGAATTGGATAACACGCCAGACATCATCCGGTCTTGTAGGGACCACTCCTGCCTTGCCCCCAGACAACAGACAGGGTGAGCGTCCCCTTGTTGATCGCTGTGGCTGGAGGTCTCATAAGCCAATAGCACAACAGAGGGTGTGCAGGAACACTGGGGCAGGCATGAGGGCAACCAGGGTGCAGAGGTGGGTGTGGGAACAACAAAGGGGCAGAGATGAGCACAGGGATGTCAGCAGCCAACACAGGACAGCAGTGATGCAGAGATGGGAGTGGTGGTGCCAGGAGTGGGGCCCTGGAAGAGCAGAGAAAAGTGGGGGGATAGCTGGGCGTGGAGGTGGCAGTAGCAGAGGCGAGGGCAGGCACATGGGCAGCAGAGCCAGGACTGGGGCAGCAGAGGCTGTCGGCGGCTGGAGGCACTGAGTATTTTCACACTGCCAGTGCAGTGGAAGCAGTGCTGTGAAAGCAGGAGGGAGGAGACCCCAGCAGTGGCGCCAAAGGAAGCGGAGAGAGAGACAAGCCCTGCCCCAGCACTACCTGACTCCCAGCGCCTTCTCTCACCGTTGGGGGGCCTGCTGAAACCCACCCTCAGGCAAAGCAAAAGTTATAGGAGAACAACAAGTGCAGCCCCAGGGATCAGTGCGCTCAGCCACCAGCAGAGCAAAGGGCATGGAACCTCCAACCACACAGACAGGGCCTGGCCACACTGAGATCCCAGGCTCAGGTCCCACACTCAAGAAGGGTGGGGTGCTTCACTATGAAATGCCCACGCAGGGTCCCTGGCCCGGTCCCAGGGAAACAGACACTCACACTGGTACCCACAGCAGGCATGCAGTGGGAGCCCAAGATCCTGCCAACTCACAGATGCAGGTGAGGAAAGTTCAGATACCCTGGGGGGACCCAGAGCAAAGCTAAAAGTGGATCACCTCACCAGAACAGTGAGCAAGGGGTCAGGGAGGAAGGAAGAAGAGGAGCCCTAGCAACACTGGCAAATGCACTCTACCCCTCAGCAGGAGCCCTGATGCCAGTGCCAATTAGATAGTGCCAGTGGCCAGGGGAGCGGGCTCTGCTCAGGGCTCATCCAAAAAGGGAGACATGTTCAATGGCTGAAAAACACAAGGAACAGCCATTTCGCTGCTGCCCGCTCCAGGGGCCACATGGCCCTGGGACGTTTGTTGCCTACACTCAGAGAGTAACGTGAGAATGCAATTCACTGTGGCAACAAGCAATAGATGGAGCAAGAGGTGGGGGACCTGGGGCACCCACCGAGCCTGGTGCAGGGTCCCAGCTGTGCCTATCTCAGTATTATCCTCCATTCTGCATTTCTGCTTTCCCCCTGCTTGTTCTTACACAATATTTGGCCCTGTGTGAAAGCAGGTTTATATTTAGAAAGTGGAGCGGGTCATGTGAGCTTTATAGTACATCCTCTCAGTTGTTATGGCAACCAACAAAACTCCTAGTTAGTATGAATCTAACAGATCCTGATTCTTGGGTTGGTACTGGCCTGCCCACTGTGTCCCTCGGTACGCTGTGGCCGCAGCGTGGTATCACAGGGTCAGAGACGCCAGAGACACAGAGAGACCTGGTGCTGCACCCACATTTCAAGTGCTGCAAAACCCTGTGAAACCCCCTGCCCGATCTCCACTCCCCATCCCTCCAACAGCCTCTGGAAGAGAAATTGTAGCCCCCAGTCCCACACTAGACATTAGGTCATCCCCAAGCCTGTTCCACTCAGTCTCCAGGCCAAGCTCATAGACCCTCCGGTCCCTCGCCCCAGGTCACAGAGCAGTGGAGGCTCCAGTCCCTCACCCCAGGTCACAGAGCAATGGAGGCTCCGGTCCCTTGCCCCAGTTCACAGAGCAATGGAGGCCCTGGTCCCTCACTCCATGCCAGGCTCACAGCGCGATGGAGGCTCTGTACCCTCGCCCCAGGCTCACAGAGCGATGGAGGCCCCGGTCCCTCGCCCCAGGCCAGGCTCACAGAGCGATGGAGGCTCCGGACCCTCGCCCCAGGTCACAGAGCAATGGAGGCCCCAGTCCCTCGCCCCAGGCCAGGCTCACAGAGCGATGGAGGCTCCGGACGCTTGCCCCAGGCTCACAGAGTGATGGAAGCCCCGGTCCCTTGCCCCAGGCCAGGCTCACGGAGTGATGGAGGCTCCGGACCCTCGCCCCAGGTCACAGAGCAGTGGAGGCCCCGGTCCCTCGCTCCAGGCCAGGCTCACAGTGCAATGGATGTAGGGTTGCCAACTTTCTAACCACACAAAACTGAACACCCTAGTTCCACCTCTTCCCTGAGGCCCCACCCATCACTCACTACATTCCCCTTCCCTCGATGGCTCGCGCTCCCCCACCCTCACTCACTTTCACTGGCATGGGGCAGGAGACTGGGATGCAGGAGGGGGTGAGGACTCTACATGGGGGTGTGGGCTCCGAGGTGAGACCAGAAATGAGGGGTTCAGGGTGCAGGAGGGGGCTCTGGGCTGGGGCAGGGAGTTAGGGTGTGTGAAGGGGTGAGGGCTCCAGCTGGGGGTGCAGGCTCTGGGGTGGGCGGGGGATGAGGGGTTTGGGGTGTAGGAGTGGGCTCCAGGCTAGGGCCGAGGGATTTGTAGTGTGGGAGGAGGCTGTGGGTTGGGGTAGAGCAAGAGGTGAGGGCTCTGGGTGGGGGTGTGGGGTCTGGGGTGCAGGAGGGGGCTCCAGGTTTGGGGGGGCTCAGGGCTGGGGTGCAGGAGAGGGTACGGGCTCTTGGTTGAGGAGAGCGCGTCTGATGACAAAACCGCATTCACACCGCCACTTGCGTCGGCAAAACTTTTGTCTTTCGTGTGGGAGCTTTTTTAAATACCTGTGAAAGACAAAAGTTTTGTTGACAACTTTGCAGTGAAGACATACCACTAGTTTAACAGGCTACATAAAAAGCACTAGCAAAGTCAGTACAAACTAAAATTTCATACAGACAATGACATGTTTATACTGCTCTGTATATCGTACACTGAGACGTAAGTACAATATTTATATTCCAAATGATTTATTTGATAATTATGTGGTACAAAGGAGAAAGTCAGCAATTTCTGTGTGTGTGTGTATATATATATATATATATATATATATATACACACACATATATATATCTTCCTACTGTATTTTCCACTGCATGCATCTGATGAAGTGGGTTTTAGCCCACGAAAGCTTATGCTTAAATAGATTTGTTGGTCTCTAAGGTGCCACAAGTACTCCTCGTTCTTTTTGCTGATTAACTAGGTTTGGGATCAGATATGAGCGTAAAGGATGTTTGATTCACAGGAAGGGAAAGCAAAAGAGGGCAAATAAGCATGCTTGTTGTTTGTCTTACTGAACAGTGATTTCAACAGTGACTGTCAACCTTTCCAGACTACTGTACCCCTTTCAGGAGCCTGATTTGTCTTATGTACCCCCAATTTTTACCTCACTTCAAAACTACTAGTTTACAAAATCAGACATAAAGATACAAAAGTGTCACAGGTTTCAGAGTGGTAGCCGTGTTAGTCTGTAT
Organism: Natator depressus; assembly: GCF_965152275.1. Taxonomy (NCBI): domain Eukaryota; kingdom Metazoa; phylum Chordata; order Testudines; family Cheloniidae; genus Natator; species Natator depressus. The sequence goes on along the minus strand of NC_134247.1, from coordinate 26,263,873 downwards.
TCGCAAAAAGAAAAGGAGTACTTGTGGCACCTTAGAGACTAACAAATTTATTTGAGCATAAGCTTTTGTGAGCTACAGCTCACTTCATCGGATGCATTCAGGATTTTTCATTTCAGCAAGAAAACTGGACTCAGCATCAGGTCGAAATGTCCAGCCAAATTTTTTGGTTTGGCCCCTAAACCAAAAACTCAGTGATTTGCTCAGCTCTAGTGCACACAGAGTCTCACACCGATGAGCCTCTGTGGGCTGGGGGAGGAGGGGGGACAGAACTAGAGAAAGATCCAGATGAGCTGAACTAATGGGATAGAAAAATACAGTTTGCGCCCCCAGAGCGCACCAACCTGGGCCCCCCAGCACTCACACAGCAGGCACCGTTTGCACCAGCCTGGGCTGCCAGAGCTCGCACAGCAGGTGCCGTTCACAGCAGCCTGGGCTCCCGCAAGCGCGCACGGTTTGGACTGTATTTTCCATTGCATGCATCCGATGAAGTGAGCTGTAGCTCACGAAAGCTTATGCTCAAATAAATTTGTTAGTCTCTAAGATGCCACAAGTCCTCCTTTTCTTTTTGCGGATACAGACTAACACGGCTGCTACTCTGAAAACGGTTTGGAAAGTTTCCACCAGTTGCAGAGACATTTTCATTGTGCCCACTGCACTGTCTGCACATGCTCAGCTCCAGTGCTGCTCCCTGGCCGCCTTCAACCCACTGCACACAGGAAGGACAGTGATCAGCTGGCAGCAGCACTTGGGCCCCAGGCACAGAGGGGAGGCTGGGGCAGCTCCCAGTGCCTCTGCAGCTCTGTCCAGTTTGAGGCGCAGCCCAAGGGGATGGCAGCTCTCTCTGCTGAATGGAGGTTGGAGAAGACTGCTTGAACAGAATTAAATCACCCTGAGCAGGGCCCAGGCTAGAGCCCCATCAATTAGGGGGTGGGGGAAGGGGGTAATCTGAAGCCCCTGGATGTTGCTATTTAAAAAACAACCTTCCAGAAGCCCCAGAGCTAATCAGACCCCTTGAAAATCCTGGATTTTAAGTGCAAAAAATCTATATTTGGCTACTGGGTTAACATTTTGCTGTGATTTATAACATATATAGTCTCCTGTTCCACTGCTTAACACTGGGTAACTTTGTACATATTTTGGCCTTTCTGACAGTAATTTGGGAAGATTGTTCAGGGGACAAATGTCTCCTTTGCCCTCCTGGTAGTGCTGGGCCTGCCTGTGAGGAAGGAGCTGGCTTTTAATGCATGTCCTCCCACTCAGTGCAGTCCAGTTCCATCCTGGAACTCTGCCATCCCTCCCATGGTGCCTGAGAGGTTTCCTATGTCCTTTAATTGTCTGTAAACCTCTCCCCCTCCACAGAGTCCCTTACCCCCACACAACTAGAAGACATGCTTTCTTCCCATACATCTGGTCTTCCGTGCAACATGGATTTCTCCCAGTCTCAATGGGTGTCTATTTAGCACCTGTTTTGTACAATGTATCAGTTGAGGCCCTGAGAGCACCCTGTGCACTGCACTGCACTGTCATTTTCCTCAGCTCTTGGAAAATGAGGGGGATTTGGACAAGCTGTTCTGTGCCCCATCACACCCCCCAGAGCAGCAGGGTCTGGGGATCAGGGCCAGATGATCCCAGCATGAGCTGATGGTAGGACAGCTCCTTGATTCACTGCCCAGCCCCCTGTGCCACCACTTGGCTTATCACATGGCCAAGTGACGAGGCCTTTGTCCAGAGAAACAGGAAAGGGCCAGGGCTGAACATCACCAGCCCCGCACTTCCCCACCACTTTGGTGTCTGGCACGCCTAAGCTGCCTGCTTTTAAATATCACAGTGAAGAAAGCTGTGAGAGAGGGTTTGGCTGAGGGGAACATCCCCAGGACAGTGAGCCGTGAGGGGCAGGGGAGGCCATGCCCCATGGCCACATCTGACTGAGTGTGAAGCTGCTGCTAACTGTCTGACAGACGGAGCAGCCTCCGCACTGGCAGGCCATCGGGGCTGCCAGCAGGCAATCACGACAGGCTCTGCCTTAGACTGGCACCTGCAAACGGCTAACTGGCTAACGGCATGGAGCAGCCCGCGACTGGGCCTCAGCCGGAATCCACCGCTGCCTGCAGAGAACTCAGAGCCTCACCTAGGAGGGGCCAAGGCCCCCAGGCTCTAAAAGGAGGGTGGCAGAGCCAGTGAGGGGCAGAGTCCACCACCCCAGCTCTGAGCTGGATGCCATTCAGGTGTGTTCACTCTGGGCGGGCTCAGGGCCCACGGTGCAAACTGGCCCAGGATGTCGCTCTGCAAAGCCTAGACTGCAGGGGGATGGTCCCAGCTCCCGTCTCTGACATCATAACCTGGTACAAGCCAGAGCACTTGGGCCAGAACTCTCTAAGGGGCTTTGTTGTGCTCTCCTGCAGCAGAGAATAGGCCTGTTGTTGAGCAGTCCTGGTGCTGCACGAGTCACCCCCGCATGCATGCAGGCACACGGCCCAGCTCAGGCCAGCTGCAGAGCTGTGCTGAACGTGGGGCGCAGAGATCTGCTGCCAGGCAGACAGTGACACAAACCTCCACCCCAGCAGCAGGGGAATGGCATGGCCAGAAGGGAGACACCTGGGCTGCACAGTGGGTGGACAGATGATCACTGTGGCTGGGGCGGGCTGCTGGCTGCTCTACATGGGGGAGCTGCCAGAACTAGGGCTGTAAGTAAGACAAGGAAAAGGGAAACTGCTTCCTGAGCACAGACTCCAGGGCCAGAATGGGGTCTGGCTCCATCACCACAAGCAGCAGGACATGCCCCATGGGTGCATATGAGTACCCTCTTCGTACAGTCCTGCCATTACCCCAGAGCACGATGAGACGGGACCAGTCCTTGCAGATGCCATGGTCCTGGCCCTCAGAGATCCAGGCCTCTGGCCAAAGGGGACTGGCCCTCAATTACATCTTGCAATCGCCCCAGCCCCGTCACCTTAGCACCCGGGCAATGCAAGATCAGCCCTTGCTGTTATGCTCCTGTTAACCCATGTGGGCCCAGCCCCACCCCTGCTCTTCCCCAGCATTCTCCATTACCCACACCCTATCACCTCTGTCCCTCCTGTCTCCCAAGGGCTGTGCTCCATCCAAGAGGCTTCCTTCTCCCCCTCCCCCCCAGTGATCTGTGCTGCCCCCCAGTTTTGTCTGCGTTCTCCTACCAGCCCTGTCACCGTGGTACCGGAGCACTACCCGGGAGTGCCCTGGCCAGGGTGACTGCTCTCCCCGGGGAGGGCTGCATGTGCGGGGAAGGGGTCGTATGAATGACATGTGCTCTGCTCTGCCCTGTCTACCCAGGCTCTATACAGGATTGCTCCCCACAGGACTCGAGCTCTGCCCCCTCCCTGCCCCAGGTGTATCCACCCCCCCCACACACACAATGGGTGCTCTCTCCTTGCCAACCCCGCCCCCAGGGCCCAGGGTACTCTGTTTTGTACCCTCCTCCAGCCTTTAGGGTTCTTCTTCCTCCAGGCACCCTGTGCAGCCCCCACTGCCCTGCTTCCTTTATCTCCAGCCTTCCACTCGACTGGCTCCTAGGGCTCAGGCCCACTCACTGCAGCCCCCTACAGGAGAGAAGCTGGACTCGGTGCAGCGCTTACTCTCTGCCAGCCAGAACTGAGGGGCAGGACTCCACCCTTAAAGGCGGGCGGGCGGGCGGGGGCTGTTGAAGAGATGCCACCCTTGGTCTGACACTTTTAGGGATGCTTATGAAAAAAGTTAAGGAGGTTGGTTGGCACTCACTCTTCCCCTCCCGTCCCCAAGCGGGACCAAGACCTCTTCCATCTTTGTTTATGGCTGGGGGGCCTGGACCCCCTAGGCCCCTGCTTCACTGGGCGTGGGGGTCAGGGGAGCAAGCAGGGAGAGATGAGTGTTAGCCCAAGGAAAGCTGACCTCCTATCCACCTAGGGCCCTTCATTACCGTGACCCAGGGACCTCTTGCTGCCAACTGGCTGAGGGCATAAGGGATGCACAAAGGTTACTAGAATACCGGGGTCTGATATTTACAGGCTAGTTCACCCAAGAGTGTCATGTGAGGTCTCTACAGAAAAAACGGTTACCTACCTTTCGTAACTGTTGTTCTTCAAGATGTGCTGCTCATGTCCATTCCATTCTAAGGGTGTGTGTGCCCATGTGACAGTTATAGGAGATTTTTGCTTTAGCAGTATCTGTAGGGGCCGCTGTGGCGCCCTGTGAAGTGCCATGCTCATGCATCGGTATATGAGGCGCCACCACCTCTATGCCCTCTCAGGGGCAGGAGGGCAGGTAATGGAATGGACATGAGCAACACATCTTGAAGAACAACACTTACTACAGGTAGGTAACTGTTTTTTCTTCTTCAAGTGCTTGCTCATGTCGATTCTATTCTAGGTGACTCACAAGCAGAATCCCTGGAGGTGGGCTCGGAGTTCATAGACATGCAGCTTGCAACACTGCTCTACCGAAGCCAGCGTCGTCTCGGGCTTGCTGGGTAAGCGCATAGTGAGTTGTGAACGTATGCACGGACAACCACGTAGTGGCTCTGCAGATATACTGAACTGCCACTTGGGCCAGAAAGGCTGCTGCTGAGGCTTGCGCCCTAGTCGAGTGGGCAGTTACAACTGTCGGTGGAGGCACTTTCACCTGTTCGTAGCAAAACCAGATGCAAATGGTGACATAGGCGCTGATTCCGTGGGTGCTCCAGGGCTTGTCCCCATCCCCCAGAGCCTCTCCCCCACTGATTACCTCTCCTCCTCCCTCCCAGCACCTCCAGCCTATCATGAACAGGGAAGGAGGAGGATCCTGGGAACTACAGGCCAGTCAGCCTCACCTCGGTCCCTGGAAAAATCATGGAGCATGTCCTCAAGGAATCAATTCTGAAGCACTTAGAGGAGAGGAAAGTGATCAGGAACAGTCAGCATGGATTCACCAAGTGAAAGTCATGCCTGACTAATCTAATTGCCTTCTATGATGAGATAACTGGTTCTGTGGATGAAGGGAAAGCAGTGGACGTGTTATTCCTCGACTTTAGCAAAGCTTTTGACACGGTCTCCCACAGTATTCTTGTCAGCAAGTTAAAGAAGTATGGGCTGGATGGATGCACTACAAGGTGGGTAGAAAGCTGGCTAGATTGTCGGGATCAACGGGTAGTGATCAATGGCTCCATGTCTAGTTGGCAGCCAGTATCTAGCGGAGTGCCCCAAGGGTCGGTCCTGGGGCCGGTTTTGTTCAATATCTTCATAAAAGATCTGGAGGATGGTGTGGATTGCACCCTCAGCAAGTTTGCGGATGACACTAAACTGGGAGGAGTGGTAGATACGCTGGAGGGTAGGGATAGGATACAGAGGGCCCTAGACAAATTGGAGGATTGGGCCAAAAGAAATCTGATGAGGTTCAACAAGGACAAGTGCAGAGTCCTGCACTTAGGATGGAAGAATCCAATGCACCGCTACAGACTAGGGACCGAATGGCTAAGCAGCAAATCTGCAGAGAAGGACCTAGGGGTGACAGTGGACGAGAAGCTGGATATGAGTCAACAGTGTGCCCTTGTTGCCAAGAAGGCCAATGGCATTTTGGGGTGTATAAGTAGGGGCATTGCCAGCAGATCGAGGGACGTGATCGTTCCCCTCTATTCAACATTGGTGAGGCCTCATCTGGAGTACTGTGTCCAGTTTTGGGCCCCACACTACAAGAAGGATGTGGAAAAATTGGAGAGAGTCCAGCGGAGGGCAACAAAAATGATTAGGGGTCTGGAACACATGACTTATGAGGAGAGGCTGAGGGAACTGGGATTGTTTAGTCTACAGAAGAGAAGAATGAGGGGGGATTTGATAGCTGCTTTTAACTACCTGAAAGGGGGTTCCAAAGAGGATGGATCTAGACTATTCTCAGTGATAGCAGATGACAGGACAAGGAGTAATGGTCTCAAGTTGCAGTGGGGGAGATTTAGGTTGGATATTAGGAAAAACTTTTTCACTAGGAGAGTGGTGAAACACTGGAATGAGTTACCTAGGGAGGTGGTAGAATCCTCTTCCTTAGAAGTTTTTAAGCCCTGGCTGGGATGATTTAGTTGGGGATTGGTCCTGCTCTGGGCAGGGGGTTGGACTAGATGACCTCCAGAGGTCCCTTCCAACTCTGATATTCTATGATTCTATGAACAGCTGCTTTGCGGTGTGCAGGTCGGCTCCAGGAGAGAGGAGGAGCAGGGATGCGGCGCGCTCAGGGGAAGGGGCGGAAAGAGGCAGGGAAGAGGTGGCGGAGGGGCTTGGGGAAAGGGGTGGAGTTGGGGCAGGGCCTGGGCAGGAGGGGGATGAGCCCCCCCAGGTAGAGGGGAAGTCAGTTCCTATGAGTGGTGATCCATGATGAAATCCTCTGGGTGGACACTGGACAACTTTTCATCTTGTCCGCCATCAAGATGAAATCTGTGTCAACTTGCGGAATGGCTTGGTCCTTTGGATGTAAAAGGCTAACGGTCTCCTGATGTCCAAAGAGTGCAATCTACACTCCTCCTCAGATTTATGAGGCTTTGGGAAGAAAACAGGCAAGAACATGTCCTGGTTCATGTGAAACAACCTTGGGCAGGAAAGTCATAGGCCCCCTTTTGCTTTCGGAATCAGAAAGTAGTGGGAGTAGAACCCTCTCCCCCTCATTTCCCGAGGGACCTGCTCCACTGCCCCTAGCCGTAGGAGGTTGTCAACCTCCTGAACGAGGAGTTGCTTGTGAGAAGGGTCCCTGAAGAGGGACGGGGGAGGAGGGTGCGGCCGAGAATTGCAAGGTGTAGCCTAGAGATACAATTTCTAGCACCCAACCGTCTGAGGTGACCAGCAACAGGCTGAATGGTAAGGATGAAGACAGTTGAAGAAAAAATGAGGCAGATCCAGGATTTAGACTGGGGCATTGCTCTCGAGCACATCATCAAAATGAGCGCTTCTAGCCTCCATGATAGATTTTGCTGGGCCAGGTTGCACAGGTGAACAGGAGGAGGAAGGGAGACGATGACTAAAACTCATGTCTCTATCTCTTCTCCTTGCAGACCCTTGACAAGGCTGCCAGGGTCTTGGCAGCGGGGGCGTACGGAACTAATTCCTCACCGACTGAGGCCCAGCAAGTGGAGGGTAGCCTGGGTGTCCTTCAACCCATGCAGCCTCGCATCCGTCTGCTCTGCAGAGTCCAACCCCACCAAACAGGAGGTCCTGGATGGAGGACTGCATCTCCTGGGACAGGCCTGTGGTTTGAAGCCAGGAACTGCGCCTCATGACCACTGCTGAAGCAACCACCCTAGCCGCCAAATCGGCTGCATCCCACACCATTTGGAGGGTGCATCTTGCCACTGTAGTACTCTCCTCAACAAGGGCCCCAAACTCCTAGGCCAAGTCCTAGGGCAGGGAATCCTTGAGTCCCATAAATTGAAGTTATACCTCCCCAGAAGAGCGTGGTGGTTTGCGACCCTAAACAGAAGGCTGGCCGTGGAATGCACTGTCCTTCCAAAAAGGTCCAGCCTTTTGGCCTCTTTATTTCTAGGGGTAGAACTGGATTGCCCCCGTCTATCTTTCTCATTGGCCACAGAGACGACCACTGACCCCAGGGGCAGGTGGGTGTATAAATATTCGACCCCCATGGCTGGGATGAAATACTTCTTTTCAGCCCTCTTGGAGATTACCGGGATTGAAGAGGGGGTTTGCCAGAGGCCTTTGGCAATCTTTAAGACCCCCTCACATACTGCTAAGTCAAAAATCTCCGGCAATTGTGCATGTGGGTGCACACACACCTAGAATGGAATTGACATGAGCAAGCATTTGAAGAAGAAAGCTGGTGTCACACTGGTCATCAATACTATTGAGAAATGTATGTACAGATACTGTGTAAGGAGCTATGCATATAGACTGAAAATATGTTCTTAGGGTATACAGCAGGGGTTGGCCACCAGGAAAAGTGAAAGGAGGTTTCTCTCCAGGCCCGAGATGTTTATCCATTTATCTGTTTACACGTACAGTATACTCCAGTTCTCAATAGGCAACCATTAACATTCTAAGTCAAATGCTAATGAAGAGCTTGCAGAGACTTCGGAAAGACAGTAACAGGGGGTAACAGAGGAGGGTGGGGAAAACTATCTTGAGGTGCACATCAAAGGTTTGTTCTGGTATATTTGGGAGGCAAAGCAGACACTCTGGCATCCCTCTCTTAAGAAGTAAAGGGACAGCGAGTTTGCTTCATGAAAGATTCTCAAACTGGCTTGGTTGAAAAAGCTGGAGAAAGCTTTGGGTGAGAAACTTTTCTAGACAGAGGATAACTTATTAGTTAATTTTAGTCTCTAGAAAGCGTGTTGTGATTTTGTTTGATATGTCACCATTTGTTTCTAATATTCTCACTAACATTTGAATCTGTTCTTTAATAATACAATTAATGCCTGTGTTCACTATAGACCTGTTTAAGTGCTGTGTGTAAAGCAAAGGGCTAATCCTCAGTTGAATCTTACAAGCTGCTGTGCCCTACTTCTTTGGGAATCGCAGATCTCAGAGTTCTGTGAGTGGTGGGTGGAACAGGGACTGTGCACTCCAGAGGGATGCTGAAAGGTTGGTGCACACCAGTTACTAACATCTATGGAGAGAGTGAGGCCTGGGCTTGTGTTGTTAGAGGCTGGTGGTTCAGGGAGCTGATCCATTGTGGGCACAGACAAGACTTCCTCATATTAAAGACAGGTGATAGTGAGGTGCTGTCAAGATTCCTTCCCCACTCTGTACTCTAGGGTACAGATGTGGGGACCTGCATGAAAGACCCCCTAAGCTTATTCTTACCAGCTTAGGTTAAAAACTTCCTCAAGGTACAAATTTTGCCTTGTCCTTGAACACTATGCTGCCACCACCAAGCATGTTAAACAAAGAACAGGGAAAGAGCCCACCTGGAGACGTCTTCCCCCACAAAATATCCCCCCAAGCCCTACACCCCCTTTCCTGGGGAAGGCTTGATAAAAAGCCTCACCAATTTGCATAGGTGAACACAGACCCAAACCCTTGGATCTTAAGAACAAGGAAAAAGCAATCAGGTTCTGAAAAGAAAGAAAAAGTAAAAGAATCCCCTCTGTAAAATCAGGATGGTAAATACCTTACAGGGTAATCAGATTTAAAACATAGAGAATCCCTCTGGGCAAAACCTTAAGTTACAAAAAGACACACAAACAGGAATATACATTCCATTCAGCACAACCTATTTTACCAGCCATTTAACAAAACAGAAATCTAACGCATATCTAGCTAGATTACTTACTAAGTTCTAAGACTCCATTCCTTTTCTGTTCCCGGCAAAAGCATCATACAGACCGACAGACCCTTTGTCGTCCCCCCACCCCAGCTTTGAAAGTAACTTGCCTCCACATTGGTCATTTTGGTCAGGTGCCAGCGAGGTTATCCTAGCTTCTTAACCCTTTACAGGTGAAAGGGTTTTGCCTCTGGCCAGGAGGGATTTTATAGTTCTGCATACAGAAAGGTGGTTACCCTTCCCTTTATATTTATGACAGGTGCCTTAACCCTGGGTCCTCCTGGGAAGTGTCAGAGTTGCCTTGGCCAGCCCTGGGCCTGGACATCCTTCCTGGGACAATCTTCCTCCAGCACTCCCTCCTGCTTCTCCTCCTGTGGAGACTGCATAGCAAAGGTCTGCTAGGAGCCAAGCCATGGTGATTCTCAGTGGGGTTTGGGGTACTGGGTTCCTCACCCAACCCACAGGCTCTGTGTTGTGCTCTAACTTCCCCAGGTGGACCCTGTTGGTGCACTCTAGTGCATTAATGTAGTCCAGCAGACACACCTTGGGCAGTTAGAGTACAACACACAGCCTGGGGCTTGGGCAGGGAATCCAGTAGGGCCATAACCCGTTCAAAGTCACCATGGCATGCCTGCTATCAGACCAGCATTGCACAGCCTGTGCTGTGCCATACGTGTGCTGGAGAAGAAAACTCCCTGTGGCCACAGCACTATTTGCTGTGTTCACTGGACCCAACTGGCAGCTCTCTCTCTCTCTCTCACACACACACACACAAACACACACAGTGCTTGCAAAATTAGTAGATTTAAACCTGAATTAGTAATTTCATAATTACATGTAAAAATATTTTTCCTTGTACACATTCAAACCTCCCCTTCTGGTGAATGAGTCATCTCCAAACACCCCTCCCCCATCCTTCTGCAAACTTCCTCACATGTCCCTAATGTCACACACGCATCAGGTATTCAAATATTACTGTGGGGGTAGGGCAAGTTTCTTGGAGAGAGAAAGAGGTTAGCCTTGTAGTTAAAACACATGCCCCATAACTCAGAAGACCAGAGTTTGACTCCCCCCCATCCTGTGACCCCAGGTAACTCATGCAGCCTTTCTGTCCCTTGGTAGCCTAAAAAGGGGGGAAGGATCACTCTTCCTTATCTCTTTAGCCTGTCAACGCTTCATGGCAGGATTTGCTAGGGAGAGTGTGACACAATGTACCTGTGTACACACCCTACATGCTGTGTAATAATCTGTGTACAAAGTATGCCCTGTGAGGTATAATCTGAAAACTCATAATTTGCTGGTCAATATTGTCTTGCTTAAATATGTGAGGCAACATTGTATGTGAAGTTACAAGATTCCACTGTATGGTGTTATAAACACATGTTCCAAATTGAGGTAGGCAAACAGGTCTGTCTGAGACAAAGGAATGTGTGCTCTGCTTAATCTGCATTTAACCAGTAAACAGAGTCCCCAAGCAAGCAAGAAGGGAAATAAAAATGCTTCAACAGGTGAGGAAAAACAGGAGAGAACATCCTTTCCTATAGACTCTGTCTCCTGCGTCTCAGCTGGAAGTGTTTTCCAAGAGGAGGAAATTGCCACTGCAAAAAGGAGGGACAAACACTCCAAGGCACCCCTCCTCTCTCTGCCCACTGATTCACTGTATGAGAAGGGACAAAGGAAGCAGCCATTAAACAGAAGAAGACAGTACATGTTTTATCGTTATTTTACTTGTAACCATTTCTGACTTTTATGCCTCATTACTTAAAATCTCTCTCTTTGTAGTTCAACTTGTTTTATCTAATCCAGTGTGTTTAAATTGAAACAGGTGTGATTATATCCTGTTATTTTGACAAATAAAATATGCAGAATTTGCAGATTTTGAAAATATTGCGTGCAGAATTTTTAATTTGTTGTTGCAGAATTTTTTATTTTGTTGGTACAGAATTTCCCCAAGAGCAAACAAGGTATTCTTTCTCTGGCACTTACATACTGGGCTGATGGACAATATAGAAGACACCACTTAAGTACAGTAAGGGAGGTAGCCCCCAAGTACACCTCTTTGGAAGTGGTAAGTGGCACATATCATTATTAACCTCTGTGAAGTCTCCAACTGCAGCTGATCTGGACAAAATGAAACAGCCAGGAATTAAGCCAAGTGTCCTTGTACAGAGCTTGTGGCCTTCCTGAAAGTTCAATCTGGTTAAGATTCTCTCTTTGCTGCCCACATTAATGTAATGCCTCGTTCCAGAAGGGATCATGAGGGCAGACTGAAGCTCTAAACACAAATGCTCAGCTGAGCATGGGGACTTACTATGTTCAGCCCTGGACACCTGCCAGAAAAGTATTGCCACAATCCCCAGGCTCAGAGCCCATTTCAAACTCAGCTAAATCCCAAAGCATCAGGGTTAGGTGCCGTAATTTGGGGAGCTTTTCCAAGCAAGCTGTGGGTCAGGAAATATCGGTGCTCCAACTCATGTGTGTCATTCTGATTACCATCCGGCAGTTTTCCACTTGAGTTCTGACATCATTTAAGTGGCTGCCATTGCAATTACTAGTACTTTGCACCATTTGCTCTCACAGCTTATGCACATTCTTTCCAAATTCTGTACACAAGCCAAAAATCGCCTTTTTGGCTGAGATGCTATAATATTCCGTTTAGAAGTCCAAAAAGGAGGATAAGGAAAGTGAGAGGAGTCAGGGTAAAACCAAACCCTACCCCAGAAAAAACAGGTAACTGCAGAACACTGATGGCAAGTTAGCACTGTTCTGAAAAGAATGGCACAACTCAGCACAGCCACGTGTAAACAGTGCAGTGGGTACTATATGCTAAGCATTTTGCAGAGGGTCTGGCTTTTATCGAGTATTGCCAGTGGCTTGGGAAAATTCACTGCCCATTCCAATACGACATTCTAAGTCTTGCCTTATTTGTAGGCATGTTGTGCTTTGCAGCTTCCCAAACATGATGCCCACAGCTTTCAGAGACTTCTGCATGCCAACAGTCAATTACTATAAATCCTTCCTCATCCTCCTACCAGGACCCACAGTATTTTAGGGCGGACTTTCTTTATTTTAAAACGCTGTATGTGATATCTTGAAGGGATGTCATCAACTTGAAATCTAAACAATTTTTAAAAATAGTGAAACTAGCTTCTGGTTCCACACCTGCCAGGGTACTACAATTCTATTTTCTTACACTTTAAAATGAGATTTTCTTTCCCCTGTTTCTGTGTGAAAGACCCACACAAACAAAGAGGGAAAATGACTGTGCAGGGAAACAATAAAAGTGATTGGAAACAAAGTGCTGTCAAATGCACAAAGCAAACAGGAAAAAGAGAGAGACATTTCCCCCCACCCCAATGTTTCTCAGCCAGAGGATTCAGTTGCGGCTTGAACCACTCATAGGTAAAGCATTTTCAGACAAATGTAATACTTAAATTTTCATTTTTATTGCTGTAAAATGATACAATGCACAGATCTGTACGCTATCAGTGTCCCTTTATCTGGCACCAGAGAGGCAGCTTTGGCTTTTATAAGTTAAAATAAATGTATACATTCCCCTGTCCAAAGAGCCCCTGAGACTCACATATGTCTTATGCACTCTGCAGATGCAGAGTGACCTTGTGGGTCCAAGAGGCCCAGACACAGCTGCTTGCGCGCGAGGGGGGGTGGGGGGGAGATTTTCTTTGTCCTGAAGAGCCCACTGACGTAGTGGGTCTTTCTGGGCCTATGGAATATGTATCTATGCACACCCCCAAACATTTCACTTTCACCTCCCTTGGGGGTGGGGTCTCTGGAGAGAGCATCTGCTGCTAACCAGCACTCACTCTGCGGCCCCATATACATGAATGGGAGCTGACAGAGCACATGTGCAGCTGTGAGTGTTTTACCCTCTTTACAGAGTTCTGCTCCTGTGATCATACAGAGAATCTGAGGTCTCCCATCTCTTGGAAGAAAAATAGTGTTTTAAGAGTGGTATTAGGAAGAAATTGACATTGAAGAAGCTGGAGTTAAGGTTGTAACTAGAGCTAAACCACAACACCCAGTTTCAGACCGGAGCATTAGGATGCCATGCCTCTCACCAAGTGTTTGTAGTTCAGGAAACTGCTGTACAGGTACTTCCACAAACGGTGTCCAACAAGGCCTCACTTACAGCACCTGAACCCAGCCCGGCCCACAGCAGCCCAGAGCAAGAATTGGAGAGAAAATCCTGCCCAGCCTTAGGCTGGAGCATGCACAGTGCAGAATCTAAAATCTAAGAAGTTTCTACTGATCACGTACAAACAGTGATTTTCAAAGCTTTATAACTAGGCCAAACATGGGCATTTTTTCCGACAGGGCCACCAAAAAGCACATCCCTGACACAAAAGCCACCCACCTGCCAAATCCCTTCTCCAAAGCCTGGGGACACTAAAGCTTTCCAAAGGAAGAGTTCAGCAGAATTTAACATGGGCAAAACAACGTTTTATCCTTGTTTTTGAAAACAGCTGAAACATTTTGACTGAAGTTTTCTAATAAATTCAGCCTTGAGGCAGGTTCCCAGCATGGGATATTTCAGTCCAAATAGTTACTTTGGCAAAGCTATAAGCAACTGAAAACAGGATCTTACAATGGGACGTGACAGGCAACCTTTTAGGCAGTGCCCCACACCCTGCCTAAAACAACATGGCCAAGAGCTGAAGTGGGCTCTGCACCTTGCTCTGAGGTCTGCGAGCACTCACTGTGTTGTGGGAGCGAGTTCCCGATTCACAGGCTGGTCACCAGGAAAGTTCCGTCTCCAGCACAATGAGCCTCGCCCTTGCGGCAGATGGTGCCATCGTTCCGTAGCTGTTATGGGAGGGCAGGAAGGCTCTGGCATAACACTCCACAAGGAGACAAGGCAGAGATCAGAGTGCTGGAGCGTGAGGCTCTCAATGGCCTGTGCTGCTCATCACACAGGCTCCTGGGGCCTCAACCAGCTGTCCTGCTGGGCATGTCTACACTGTCATGTAAGCCCAGGGCTCAAACTCACACTCAAGCCTTAAGCTCTCTTCTGTCTACACTCCAGTCATGCTAACCCAGGGCTTGGTCCCAGACCCCACGGGGATTCAGATCAAAGCCTGAGTCAAGCCCAGACCCAGGGATCAAGCTCTACTGCTCTGCCGTGAAGATGCAGCCCCCTGGATTCGTGCTCTGAAGGAATGTCTACATTGCAGTACAACACCCATGGCAGGTATGTGTCAGCTGACTTGGGCTCATGGGGCTTGGGCTGCAGGGGAATAAACCTGTGCTGTAGATGTTTGGGCCTGGGCTCCAGCCCGAGTATCTACACTGCAATTTTATAGCCCCACAGCCTGAGTCAGCTGACACAGGCCAGCCATGGGCGTTTTATTGCAGTGTAGACATTCCCTGGGAGTCCACCAAAAATATCCCACAATGCACTGGCCAACTTTCTGTGTCCTCTGGACAGTCAAGTTTGATGGACAATCACGTTTTCCCACACTGAACCATGAACAAAGAGCGAGAGCGGCAAGTCTGGGATATGAGTGGCTGGACTCAGGCCTGCACAATGCAGTTCAGACATTGGAGCCCCAGATTAGGGCCCAGGGTTCAACAATTCCTAACCTGGGGTTACAAATGAGTGTAGATGCTCAAACCCATGGTTAACAAACCCAAGATCTGCTAACTCAAGTTCTACTAACCCTGGGCTTACGTTGCATTTTGGACAGACCCTCTATAGGTACAGAGAATTACAGTAACCAAGCCTAGAGATCTCCAATATGTGGATCTCTGCGGCCAAAGGCTGAATCCACTGAAGGGGAGCACTGTTTCCTTGCCAGCTGTAGATGGAAAGAGCACCGTTTGCAGCAGTTGCTATTAAGTATCCAGGAGCGCAGAGAGCCTGCAGATTGCCTTCCTAATCTCAGAGCAGATGCCCTCAGTGTATAGTGACGATGGTTTGGAAATGCTTCCCTCTCCCCACTAACATCTCGTCTTACCAAGATTCGGCTGGGTTAGTCAAGCTATTGGATATGCAGGAGATGGTGCTGTTTGAGTGAGGCAAGATGTCATTTACACCTTGTTGGCTGTTACATCATCACCACCCCCCATCAGTTTAAACAGACACTGAATGAGATGGACCCTGTGCTGGAGGATCAGTTGCCATTCATGACTCCTGGGGAAAGGACTGACACCAGCACAATCCCACTGACCCCTGGCACCTCTAAGGAGAGACAGAGGACTCTACGATTAATGGTGCCAGCACTGCAGAGCAGCCCAGCAGCAAGAGCACAGCCACAAGGAGATCAGGCATCAGTTCTGCCAATCTGATCTCAGATCCATGCCCTGGCTGATGGAGGGGGGCAGGATGCTGGCAGTGATGGGGTGGGGGGGTCACGAGGGTTCTTTGGGCTCTATGTGGAGGTATTTCTCTCTGTCTTGTGTCTGGCCAGCCTTGAGTGGGAGCATCATGCCCAGAAAGGCATGGAGGGGCAGGAGAGTGAAAACTGAGAGGCTGAGGCCATCCCAGCTGGAGGGTAGAGACAGCACTTCAGAAACAAAGCACTGCTCCTCCCTCTCCCAAGCTCCGCTAGCTCATGGTATTACTTACATGTGCTCTGCTGGGCCACTGGGGCTCAGCTCCATGCAGTGTGGTTTGGATAAGCCCAGGAGCAGGACTGGTATAAGACAGGCACAATAAGCACATGACAGGCTCCCAGAATGGTATCTGATGGTGGCAGAATCTAAGCTGCATTTCTTTAATAAAAAAATAAAAAAAAAAAAAAACCCACGTTTCTAGCTCTTGTAGTTGTGAAGAAGAGTTTGAAAGTGACAAGTGTAAGCGATGCAGCAATGGCTGTCCAAGTCTGCAGGGAGCCCCCCGTGCAGGGAGCAGCAGCAGCTACTGCAGCCAGCCCCACCTCCACCTCCAGAGCAGACCAGGCCCTGGTTGTTCTGGGAAAAGTCGGGGCTGGTCAGGAGGGAACTGGGAGACATGCAGTGCTCTCTGGGGTTGGCTCCTCTATCAGATGCCCTCTGTTTTCACTCTCTTCCCCTGTGGCCTTTCGGCTCCATGGGTCAAATTAGGAAAAAAACTGGGGCCCCCTTCCAAATGCCACCCACTTATGGCACCAGACTTTGCTGCCACTCCCAGCAGAGCATGCAGATCATGACAGTGTGCGCAACCTGGCAGGCTCTGATGGATACCAGAACAGCTCAAGTTTACATTCAAATTAGCAACACTGAGCATCTGAATTAACATTTCGCCAAGGTGAACTGGGCAGTTCACACCTCTCAGAACTAGTGCTTCACGATCTCAGCACACTCAACTATGCTTACACTGGGGTCACATTTTAAAGTTTTTCTTTACCTTATGAAAAGTGAGAGACTTCTTAAAAATAAGATTCTGGAGCAGAAGATGGCAGCTACAGAAAAAGAGTTCCTTGGTCACTATGACAGCATAAGCGGCCTCCGTGAAGTCCTGGGCTGATATAGTCACAAGGATGAGATTTAGCCTACATTTTAATGGGAAGCTTAATTACTGAGGTCTCGGATGTCTCGGTTCAGATCCAGAAGCACCCAGAGGTGTGCATGGTTATAACTCAGGCTCCCAGGGCCCCAGCTGTGTCCAACAAGCCCCCTTCTTCCCCTGACTCCCCCTACCTACAGCTGTCTTTATGGAGAGCCACAAGGGGCAGGAGCCCTTCTCTCTCAAGGACAAAAATGGAGGGAGAATCTGGTTTCCAGCCTCTAATTAGGAGGTGGGTTCTCAGCATACGGGCTAGTGCCTGAAATGATCTCCAGAATTAATAAATAAATAATACTTATTATTATGATGTATGATTGTACTACAGTAGTGCTTAAGGGCCCAGTCACAGATCTAGGCCCCACCATGCTAGGCATTGTGCATACACATTCTGCCCCCTCCCCCCCCCACCTCCCCAAGAGACAGGCCGTGTAATCAAAGCTGCGTGAGGCTCTGTGGCCTTTGGTTGAGAGTAACATGGTGGAGGTGATAGGGAGCCAAAAAGGCAGAGGTTTGGGTACTGCTGCAACCTTGCTTAGCTTTTAAAATTGAAAACAGCCACACAGCAGTGTAAAAATGTTGTTTTAAAGATGACCATTTGTCTGTTTACAATCTTAACTATAGCAAAGATTTGTCTGGGAATATTCACTTATGCAATTCAGGTTTGAAGTAACTTTTGAGGCTGTAGACCTTTCTGCACCCTTGAATCATAGAAGATTAGGGTTGGAAGAGATCTCAAGAGGTCATCTAATCCAACCGCCTGCTCAAAGCAGGACCAACCCCAACTAAATCATCCCAGCCAGGGCTTTGTCAAGCCAGGCCTTAAAAACTTCTAAGGATGGAGATTCCACCACCTCCCTAGGTAACCCATTCCAGTGCTTCACCACCTTCCTAGTGAAATAGTTTTTCCTAATATCCAACCTAGACCTCCCCCACTGCAACTTGAAACCATTGCTCCTTGTTCTGTCATCTGCCACCACTGAGAACAGCCTAGCTCCATCCTCTTGGGAACCCCCCTTCACGTAGTTGAAGGCTGCTATCAAATCCCCCCTCACTCTTCTCTTCTGCAGACTTAATAAGCCCAGTTTCCTCAGCTTCTCCTCATAAGTCATGTGCCCCAGCCCGCTGATCATTTTCGTTGCCCTCCGTTGGACTCTCTCCAATTCGTCCACATCCTTTCTGTAGTGGGGGGCCCCAAACTGGATGCAATACTCCAGATGTGGCCTCACCAGTGCCAAATACAGGGGAATAATCACTTCCCTCGATCTGCTGGCAATGCTCCTACTAATGCAGCCCAATATGCCGTTAGCCTTCTTGGCAATAAGGGCACTCTGTTGACTCATATCCAGCTTCTTGTCCACTGTAATCCCCAGGTCCTTTTCTGCAGAATTGGTCTTTTACTACAAGACTGAGCAAGTGTCCCTAATACTGATTATAATCAGCAACGCTGGTAGTGAGAAACTAGGAAGGTAATACTTTTAAGGTCAATATTTTACAACTTGCTATGGTTACAAATAGTTTGAAAGAACAATATAAATAATTACAGGAACCAGAAACTTGCATTGGCCTAGGACCAAAGCTCAGAAATAATGGTCTACAGTCTACAAATATTCATAGAATGTGTGTGAAATTAAGAAAACATTTGTAACATTAAAAGAGTTTAGTCCCAAATCATGAATATAGGAAATATATAAATGGTGACTATTTTTAAAATCAGAATTTCCATACTTTCAAAGATTTGGGTTTCTAAGTCTAACATTAACTCTGAAATTCCTGGGTTTCAAACAGTTGGGTAGGTGGGACATGTGTTTTGATTTCATTACTTCTAGAGTTCTTGGAAAATAATCTGCACTCAAACCGCTGATGTGTGCTTGCAACCTTAAGAAAGGCCAGGTCAATGCTAGAAGCTTTTACTGGTATAATAGCGTTGGCTGGGGCGTGATTTTTTTGAACAACATTTTTCTACTGACAAAAGTCCTAAAGCAGGCATAGTTATATTGGAAAAATGTTCTTTTGCTGGCATTGTTTATTTCATTGGGGGACCTAATATAAGCTAAACCAGCAAAAGCATTTTTTGCCAGTATAAGATACATCTCCACTAAGGGTTTGCCAGTATAGCTATACCTGTATATGGTCATACTTTTTCTAGCATAGACTAGGCCAAAGTTTATTGTGTGGGAATATTAACACTTTAATAGTAAAATAATATTCAGGGTCAGAGTAAAGTACATATGGTACTAATCTTTTAAAGAGAAAATCAGTGCTACCATTTACTGTCTTGTAAATCTGATCTCAGTCTGCAGGGCTTGTCTACATAGGAAATTAAGCCCAATTAGCAAAATGTGTAAATGTGAAGTACATTAATTAAAACACATTAGATCTCAAATTAAGGCCACTTTGCTTCTGAATGAGATTGTCCACAAAGAAGTTTAATAAAGAAAAAAACACCTCCTCTGAGTGACGTAAGTTGCAGCATAAGTAGTAGTGTGCACAGCACTATGTCGGTGAGAGAGCTTCTCCCGTCAACTTAGGTACCGCCGCTCGTTAGGGTGGTTTAATTATGTTGGCAGGAGAACTCTCTCCTGTCAGCATAGAGCGGCTACACGAGAGATCTTACAGTGGTGCAGCTGCAGCAGTACACCTCTGCGGCTTTAAGGTCTCTAGTGTAGATATAGCTAAGGATATGTCTACATTTAAACCACTACAGCAGCACCAGTCCCACTGCACATCCTAACAAGGGCATCCAGGACCAAGGGGCACAGCAGAGTCAGACTGAGGCTAGGAGTAGCAGAGGAGTTGGCACTCAGGTTCCGGGCCAGGATCAATACCAAAGGTCAGAGTCCAAGTCAGGTTTCAGATTCTGGATCAGCCAGCAAAGTCCAAATCAAGCCAAGGTCCAAGCCAGGCATTCAAGAGCAGGAATGCTCCCTGAAATACCCTTTGGGTTTGCATAGGGTGGGGAGCCAATCAGGAGCCATGAGGCTGCTGCCTGTCAGACCCCTTGAGGCAGGACTTCCCATGGTTTGTGTCCATAATAGTCATGAGTAGTAGGGCGCAAGGTAGCTACAGTGGCAGGCAGGGGTGCTGGAACAATTTTTATAGTGGGGGTGGTGAGAGCCACTGAACCAAACTGTAAACCGTGTGTATAACAGAAACCACTTCAAGCCAGGGGGTGCTGCTAGTTCCAGCACCTATGCCAGGCAGGCAAAGGTTCTAGCTCTGCTGGGCCTTAATGTGCTGCTGAACTGCATCAGTGTAGACTAGTGGTTCTCAACATATTTACCACTGTGGGCCACATATGCAGCTCTCTCTGTGTTATGTGGGCCACATCCACACAATATATATACTACCTATATGGCCCTGAGGATGTCCCATGGGCCGCCCACAGGCTGAGAACCACTGGTGTAGACACTCACTATGTCAATAGGAGGCATTTTCCCATTGCTGTAGGTACTCCACCTCCCCAAGAGGCAGTAGCTAAATTAACAAAAGCATTCTTACGTCAGCCTAGTGCTGTCTACAGTGGGGGGTTAGCCTGGCTTAACTATGTCACTGAGAGATGTGGATTTTTCACACCTCTGAGCAACATAGCTGGGTCAACTTAACTTTTTAGTACAGACCTGCCCTAATGCAGTTTACAGTCACACCTTTAATTAATATGGCTTCGCTTTCTGTGTGAACAAGCCAAGAAACACAACAGAACAACTATTAAGAGAAAGGTCTGTAAACAACAGAGAAGAAAAAGGAACATGAACTATACACTGCGGATGAGTTTAGAAAGCAGAAGTTACACTAGATACATTTTATTTATTTTTTAAATCAAATGACAGAGTTGCTACCCTAGGGAATAATACAGTGTGTCTAGAGCTTAGTACAGTATTTATTCAGGCTGGCTTCAAACCAATGGGAACACGAGCACAGCCTACAAATTGGCTTTAGGGAAGAGTAAAGGCAAAACTAGGGGAAGGTGCCTTGGGAGGGCCATAATGATCTTCGTTCATGGCTGGGAGAAAGAGTCATGGATGATCCTAAAGTGTGGGGTAATGAACTCCAGCCAGGACAGACATACCACACAGCAAAGTGGAGAGGTCAGAAATATGAGCAGGAAACAACATGAGATTCAGGCTGGAAAAATGCAGCTGTGGAAAAAAACCAGCCAAAACAGCTATTCAGTGGGAGGAAATCACCATCATTGCATTTATAATCCAGCCCCACCCTGCAGCTGAGGAGCATGGGGCCCTGCATAAATAGTCACAGAAAGTCCAAAGCCCACTATCAGACACAGCAGTGAAATGCCCAGCAGAGGTGCTAGAGCAGCCCTTGGGAGCTCTGCCCCTGCCCATCCCAGGCTGCCTGGGTTTGCTGAGGAGCAGGAAGACCTGCAAGAAAGAGGCTAAAGAAGAATAGCAGAGAAAGGAGCAGAGAGGCTGCTGGGCTCCAAAAAGATGACCCCCCACACACACCCCCACTGCACTGACTGTGCTGGCCTGTGTCCTGTGGACCCATCACACTGCACCTCACCCCAGCCCCCTCTCACACACCCTGAGAGGCTTGGGGAAACAGGTAGCAGCTTCTGCAGGCCATTGTGGCAGCATGGCCACCTCCTGTCCAGGGAGGGGGGCGCTGCACTGCTGGTCAGGGCCAAGAAGCACAGCACTGGCCCTCAGGTACTCCCCCTTCCTGCCCTGGTGCTGTGCTGAGCATCCCAGGGGCACCACAGAGGCAGCAAAGGGGCAGCATGGACTGGAGGGAGAAGGGAGCCTTGGCTGCCTGCTCAGAGCCCTGGGAGTCACCCCCAGGAGCCAAGGGAAGGTGATGCAGGGCTGCCCTAGTTCAGGAGCATGGCCAGGTGTGATGGTCACGCTGCAAATAGGACAGGCACACCAGATGAGTGACACGCAGCAGTTTGGCTTGGTGTTGGGAGGGTGGGGGACTCCTCCAGGACAAACCCCACCATGACCAGGCCATGACACAGCTCTGACTGTAACTCCTGCCTCGCAGTCCACCTGGGTGAGGAGGAGGCCTGCAAGCCCCCTTCTGTCCCACCCCAGCATTCCCCACAAGCCCTGCTGTGCTAGCTTTCTCCAGGGAGCTGCCGTTTCTCCTTTCTCCGCTGCGAGCAAGCGAGCTCCGGCAGGCACACTCACTCCTGGGGCCCTGCAGACATGGCTGCTGCGCCGGCCCATGGAATGCAGTGACTGGGCTCCACAAAGGTGGACTGGACTGGTGCCCACTGCAATGGCGCTGGAGCTGTGGGTGTCTGGAGCTGGATTCATCTCACTGCACTTAGCCTCCTACAGATGCATGCAACGGGAGTGAGTGACAGTATCTCTTGGCCACCCGTGGATGCAGAAGTGACGCTGCCCGGCGCTCTGTGCCTTCCTTCACTTAGAGACTGAGTCTGAGCCCAATGAACCTGATGGCTTTTGTGGACACCAGGCCAGGCCCTTAACAAGCCATTCACCACTTCCATGTTGAGCCAGACTTAAGCTGACAAACAACGGGTGACATGCTGGGCACAGCTGGGCTATAGCTCCAATGGGAGAGCCAAGGGACCAAGCGCCTGGCAGGGCCAACCTCGGCTAAAGATGTGTCCCTGCCGCCTAGCCCCACCTCTTCAAGCCCAGCCTGTATTCTACCGCTCTCAACCCCATACTGGCATTCAGGATGTGCTGGGAACCAGCAACTCTGCCTCTGACCACTTGTCACTTCCTTCCCTTCATCCAGCTTGCTGACTCGCAAATGCTCTTGCCCTCCCTTTTCTACGCAGAGATGTTTTTCTGTAGGGCACGTATTTCCCCAGAGCTCTTCCTCTCACTTCGCCCTCCTCCTTCCCCTTCCCCTCTTGCTCCAGACACGCTATTAATTTAGGAGACACTGGTAGCGACCACTGTGGTGGGGTTGCCTAACATTTCCCATTCTAGCCCACGCTTTTCAGTGCTTAGAACTTTGCCACACTTTAACCACTGGAGCTGAAGTTTTCCAGGTTGGGCCTCTGCTTCCCCTTGGATCTTTTAGATATCTTAGCAGAGATGGTGCAGATATTGCCAAGATGAGGCTGGTGGGAAATCAGTCACTTTGCCAGCATTAACCACTGCTTATAAAGAGTTCTAGCATGCAGGAGTCTGGAGCAGGAAAGTGAAATGTTGCAGGGGATAGTGCTGGCCCCTGAGAGGGGCCTTTTGCTGGCACGTGACCATCAGGCTGCATTGCCAAGTTAGGAACCACAAAAGCTGCTACTTGCAGTAGTGCCGCCTAGAGGCTCCCTCCTGTCTTTCCTGACAGTCAGTCTGTCCTGCTCATGAACCCAGCCCCCCGTCCCTCTTAAGTCATTCTGCAGGAGCCTTCAGATGGGCCACAGACAAAATGGGTGCTCATGTGCCTGCCCTTTGGCCAAGAGGATCTACACTGTGCCAGGAGTTCAAGACTAACCACTTCTCCGCACTAGTGTTAATAGCTCTGTGCACTAAGCAGGACTCCTCCTACCCTCCGGAGGAAGCAAGTATCCACTCACACAATTTACAGGAGAAGGAAGTGAGGGTGTACTTCTGGCAGAGCTAGGAAGAGAGCCTACAGCTCTGCTGTGACAGACTTGGCCACACTGTCTCTCGGAAGGAATCTGCCACACCTACATGCTTGGCTGTGCTGTCTATAATAAAGGGAAATCTTATTTATGTAACCATCATTCCAGTGTGTTACATGTTCCCGTCCAGTGGCTGGTCCATTGAAGATAATGCCCTTCTGATACCACCAGCTAGTGAACTTGTTATTAGGTGGTCACACCAAAGCTCATCAGGACTGGGCCTCTTGTGCCCACTGCTGTACATACATAGATACAGAGACAAGCTCTACATAGGGAATTTCCAACAGAGATTATTAGTTACTCCTGTACAGTTCTCTACAAAGCTCTTGAGTTCAAACAAGGCCAACGGCCTTTGAGGGGCAAGGGGGTTGGTATACTTGCATATCATATGAAAACAGAAATTAGCTAATTACATAATCAATCATCCAACCCCCCATCTACATTAACAGAACGTTGTTCAGGTTTCAAAGGCAAGCACCACAAAGTCAGGAAACATGAGAATTCAGGTTGCCTGGGCAACCGTAACCCTACCACCTGGGTATGTGCATTATGAAAAAGTCTGTAACAATGTCATCACATAACACTTCTTCCTGCAACATGAGTAGTGTTATCACTGAGAAACTGATTTACTGTGCTGCAGTTTCACCCTTTGCACTCTAGCTCTTTGTGCTAGACTGTAACAGACTCAGGTGTGAACACAGCAATGTCAAGTGCCAGTGGTAGTGGGTAAAACATTAAGGCCTGCAGTGACAGAGTGTTGACCCCTCATTAATGCTGAGTTGCATGAGCCAACATGAGCAAGTAAGCTTTCACTAGCAAAACATGCAACCTCTGCTCTCTTCACACTGGACAGACGGCCATTCTCCAAATGGCTTAGAGGGTCCCTGCTCATTGCGGAGCTCAGACATGTCACCTCTGTGCAGATGACTCCTCATTCATGTGAGGCAGGTTTGTGGACTTGCACAACACCCCTCTGAGCAGGGCAGGCTTCTGGAATGAGTGGGGAGGGCTTCCTTAGCTCACATTAGCAAGGACTCACAGACAATGACAGTAATGTCTACACTGCAATTAGACACCCGCAGCTGGCTCAGGCTAACAGACCCTTTCATTCTTGCAGTGTAGATTTCGGGCCTCAGGCTGCAGCCCAAGCTCTGGGGCCCTCCCACCCTACAGGGTCCTAGAGCACGCGCTCCAGGCTGAGCCCAAACACCTACACCGCAATCAAACACCCCCTTAACCTGAGCTCGACGAGCCTGAGTCAGATGGCACGGACCAGTCACAAGTGTCTAACTGCAGTGTAGACATTCTCCTAAAAGAGCAGTGCATAAAGTCATCAAACAAGCAGGGAAGCTCCCATTTCCCAGGAGTGTTGGAGAGAACTCGGTCTGACTCACTGGTGCAGCTCCAAAGCCAGGCTGCACTGCATTATTCAGAGGGTTTCACAAACCTATGACCTGGACAGAGTCTATTGAGCCAAGTGGTCTCTGCCAAGAGCCTTAGGGCCCTGCCGCAGACAGTGTCTGCCAAAGGCTGAAGTGCAGAGCTGACAGTTTCATCTCCCAGCCCAGGATCCCTTATGGAAACTCCCTTCCTCCATCCCCACTCTATTCCATTGTGTGCTCCTTTCTCTGATTAGAGCACTGCCCCCTCACACAACTCTCCTGACCGCACTCTCTCAAAAAGGCACCCCAAAGCAATCTCACCCTACCACCATTCCACCTGAAATCCCTTGGGCTCTTCGCCACAGGGAATACTGGTGTGTACAGTGAGAAAGATCTGCTGGGTTTGGTATCTGCACATCAAAGCTCTAGAAGGTTTGTGTTAGACCTGAGATGTCAAACTCATTCTGTGGAGAGGGTCAGATTCTACTCTAAATTGTGGTCTGGGGGTCAGATATAAAACAGCGAGCCATACACTACCCTGGGTGGCTGGCAGCTCTCCTGCTGGTAACAATGGCAGGGGGCACAGACATCAAGATGGGAAGTAGTCCATCTTAGGTACAACTATTGCTGCATTCAGCATCATATAGTGGTCGAAACACTTCTGCAGTGACCACAGCTATTTCTTCTCTTGATTTGGCCATTTGTACATGCACTTACCCATTTAGTGCATTCTTCTGCAGCAATTCATCACATTAAAACACATAAATGCACCCCTGAAGTTATCTGAAAATACCATCATTCCTAGCCAGCTGCTTCTGCTGCCCAGCATGCCGCCCTGGGGGCCGGCTGCCTTGTTCCAGAGTACAATGCTTTCTGCACTGGCTTGGCTCCCTGTTGAACACAGGGTCCAGGTCAAGGTCACAGTCTGAATTTCCAAGCCTTCTATGGGATTGGTCCTCACTGCTTGAACCAAAAAAAACACAGTATGGGCATGGCCAGTGCAGGTCAGATATGGTGTACCCGATGGGAAATTCAGGGATGCCCTGCAGCAGTGGGAACCCACAAGAGACTCCACACTTTGGATAACAGAGATTCCTTCCTGACGACCTGTGAATGTATGTTCTTCTGAAGCCTCAGACTGTGGATGGGACCATGCCATTTGCTTTACTGCAAACGGCCCTTGTTAACGAACAAGGAGAAGTGGCTAATGCTCAGCCTTTGAGTACACTCTCCCCTGTGCCACCCCCCCAGCCATCTCTCTCACTCACACACACACACACACACAAATACAGAAGGGCTCACTTCCCCTATGGAGCCACACACAGTGCAGGGCTCACTTCCCGTACAGGGACAGACATGGACACACACACACAGCGTCACCCCCAGGGCTCCATTTTCACCTCTATTTCAGGTAGGGCACTCCTGACAGCAAACGTACTCTGTTCTAACCCATGCCTGTTTCACCAGGTGGAATGAGGGAAGTTCTAGGCTGATTCCAATTGTCTCCGTTTGCAGAGATTCAGGGTTAGAACTTTGTGTCAGGGCAGCTGCAATGTTTCACAATGTGATGGAAAACAAGAACTACATTATATGGGGAAAACTATTCTGAGTTACTGTATTTTTGGCCAGATAGTTGCCATGGATACCAGAACACAATGACTCTGTCTAATTAGCCACACCCACATTACACCATGGCAACAGTTAATATTATTGTTCTCCAAAGAATATTGTTTAAAAAGCATGTATCATTTCAACTTGCACTGTGACTTGTGCCTCTCACTCCTCAGGGGCTTAGCTTCTTCTAGGGTGCCAGGAAGGGCTCTAGAACAGAGGGCAGTTATCCTTGCATTCTGTGAGCAACAGAAAAGAATGTGACATTTTATTCTATGATCTTCCTTGAAAGAGAAAAGTCTTTGGTCACAAAGCAGGAGGTCTAAGTTCAGAGCCAACTTTACAATGACAGTTCACACATCTGGCTGATATATTTAACTCCCTTACATTACTAATTCGTGCTACCTGGCCAGAGCCAGCTCTAGGTTTTTTGCCACCCCAAGCTCCAAGAGGGCAACTGCACAAGCAAAAAAAAAAAAAAGAAGAAGGCGGCGGCTGGAATGCCACCCCTGGAATTGTGCCGTCCCAAGTACATGCTTGCTTTGCTGGTGCCTAGAGCTGGTCCTGCATGTGGCTACTGGTTGTCACTTGCCCACTGGAAAGAAGCTGGCAAATAGCAGACCTCAGACGGAGAGGGAAATGAGGGTGAGTGCCAAAGGAAAAAAAAAAAACGGTTATCTACCTTTCGTAACTGATGTTCTTCAAGATGTATTGCTCATGTCCATTCCAAGTAGGTGTGTGCGTGCCACGTGCATGATCATCAGAAGGTTTTTCCCTAGCGGTACCCGGTGGGTTGGCTGTGGAGCCCCCTGGAGTGGCACCTTCATGGCCGTGTATATAGGTCCCTGCCAACCTGCCGCCTCTTCAGTTCCTTCTAATAGATTCATAGATATTAAGGTCAGAAGTGACCATTATGATCACCTAGTCTGACCTCCTGCACAATGCAGGCCACTGAATCTCACCCACCCACTCCTGCAATAAACCTCTCACCTATGTCTGAGCTACTGAAATCCTCAAATTATGGTTTAAAGACTTCAAGGTGCAGAGAATCCTTCAGCAAGTGACCCGTGCCCCATGCTGCAGAGGAAGGCGAAAAACCCCCAGAGCCTCTTCCAATCTGCCCTGGAGGAAAATTCCTTCCCGACCCCAAATATGGCGATTAGCTGAACCCTGAGCATGTGGGCAAGATTCACCAGCCAGATACCCAGGAAAGAATTCCCAGTAGTAACTCAGATCCCATCCCATCTAACATTCCATCACAGGCCATTGGGCCTATTTACCATGAATAGTTAAAGATCAATTAATTGCCAAAATCATGTTATCTCATCATACCATCTCCTCCATAAACTTATCAAGTTTAATCTTGAAACCAGATAGGTCTTTTGCCCCCACTGCTTCCCTTGGAAGGCTGTTCCAGAACTTCACTCCTCTGATGGTTAGAAACTTTCATCTAATTTCAAGTCTAAACTTCCTGATGGCCAGTTTATATTCTTGCCGGATACTCCGACAGAAGGGAGGCGGGTGGGTCTTGGAATGGACATGAGCAACACATCTTGAATAACAACAGTGACAAAAGGTAGGTAACTGTTTTTCTTCTTCGAGTGATTGCTCGTGTCAATTCCAAGTAGGTGACTCCCATGCAGTCCCCCAGAGGAAGAGTCAGAGTTCACTGAGCTGCAGACTGGAGCACTGCTCTACCAAACACAGCATCGTCTCTAGCCTACTCAGTGATGGCATAGCGTGATGTAAAGGTATGAATAGATGACCACGTCGGCGCCCTGCAGATGTCCTGGACGGGGACCTGTGCCAGGTATGCTGCAGATGAAGCTTGAAGCTGCCATATGGTTGAGCAATTTTAGGCAGTTTCTGACTGTCATGGTGGGAAACTGGTGGAGACCCTGTATGATGACGCTCATGACTAGAAAACGAGACTCGGGCAGACATGCCCTGGCCTAGGTGGAGTCCAAGAGAGCTTTGATTAATTCTGTTCTTTGGGAGCCAGAGTTGACTTTGCCATGCTGAGGAAGGCCACCATGACTGCCATACACTTGGTGAACACCCGAGGCGCCGCCAGTAGGCCGAAGGGGAGGACCGTGAATTGAGAATGCGTGCCACTGACCACAAATTGCAGAAAACATCTGTGGGAAGGGATTATGGAGATATGGAAGTACGTGCCCTTCAACTTGAGGGTGGTGTACCAGTTCCCCAGATCCAGAGAGGGAATGATGGAGGCCAGGGAGACCATGCGGAACTTCAGTTTCTTCATGAATTTGTTGAGGTTTTGCAGGTCTAAAATGGACCTGAGCCCACCTTTAGCCTTGGGGATTAAGAAGTAATGGGAGTAGAAACCCCTGCCCCTGAACTCCAGGGGAACCTCCTCTACCTCCCCCAGCTGTAGAAGCGTTTGCACCTCCTGCACTAGAAGTTGCTCGTGAGAAAGGACATGGAGTTGCTGAAGAAGGACATGGAGGGTGTGTGGGAGGACAGGAGGGAACATAATTATAGAGAATATCCCAATTCTACCGTGTTCAGGACCCAACAGTCTGAGGTTATCTGCGCTCAGGCATGGTAGAAATGGGATAGGTGGTTCACAAAGGGAGGGGAAGGATCCGGGTATTAAACTGGTGCTCCGTCCTTGGGCACACCTTCAAAAGTTTGGCTTCTAGCCCGAGGGCTGCTTAGCCGAGCCCTGCCCTTGGCCGGAGGAGAACTGAGATGGGCGCCTCCTATTACTGCTGCCCTGCTTCTGACTGTAGTCCTGTTTGGAGGGGCAGGGTAGAACCATTGGGCGGCCTGGGGATTGAATGTCTTTCTTTATGGGGCTGGTATGAAGCCCCAAAGACTTGAGGGTCTCCCGCGAGTCCTTAAGGCTATGTAGCCTTGAGTCTGTCTGTTCCGCAAAAAGGCCAGAGCAGTTGAAGGGCAGGTCCCGAATTGTATTCTGGACCTCGTGTGGGAGCCCTGAGACCTGTAGCCAAGAGCTGCGTCTCATGGCCATGGCGTGAGTGGACGAGTCAGCTGAGTCCAGGGCGGGCTGAAGAGAGGTCCTGGCCACCATCTTTCCCTCCTCCAGAACCGCTCCAAACTTCGAATGGGAATCCGCTAGAAGCAATTCCTGGAATTTGGCCAGAGAACTCCAGGAATTATAAGCATAGTGGCTCAGTACTGCTTGTTGATTCGCTATGCGAAGCTGGAGCCCTCCACTGGAGTAGATTTTCCGACCGAAGAGATCCAGCTTCTTAGCATCCTTGGATTTGGGGGTAGGCCTCGGTTGCCCCTGACACTCTTTGTGGTTTGCCGCCTCCACCAACAGGGTCCTGGGCTGGGGTGGGTGAAGAGATGCTCATACACCACAAAGTACTTGTTCTCTACGCCCTTGGCTGTTGGCAGGGTAGAGGCAGGTGTGTGCCACAGTACCTTGGTGGTATTTTGTATAGTTTTGATGAGGGGCAGAGCCATCCTCAAGGGCCCTTCAGGGGCCAGAATATCCACCATGGGATCCGTGTCCTCAGAGACCTCCTCTGCCTGCAAGTTCAGATTCTGGGCCACCCTCCTGAGCAGGTCTTGATGGGCCCTGGTGTCCATAGTGGGCAGAGTTGTGGGGGTGCCTGCTACTGCCTCATCTGGGGAGGACGAAGACGACACCCGCGGAGGCACTGGGTTCTCTTGCCCCTCCAACTCACAGGGATCCTCTTGCACCACTTGAGAGGTGCAGGAAGTGGCAGTAGCACCCAGTGCCACAGCCACTTCGGTGCCAGAGCCGGTGCAGACATTCTCATCAGCCTGAGCTTGTGCATCCCTACCCCAGGGAGGCTCCCAGGCTACAGACGTGGCCAATGGAGGGATTCGTGCCTCTGACACCACCAACAGGGACCTGGAATCCAGGCCCTGGATTTGGTGGTAGGCCCATTGTGTCAAAAAGGGCCACTGAATCGCTCCCTGCCATTGTGGAGGTCAGGACATTACAGGCACCAGCTGCCCCTCATCTTGTCTAGGGCGGTGCCGAGAGTGGTGCCGGCTCCACCTGGAACCATAGGAGTCTGCCTCTGACTCCGAGGAGAAGTCCGAATCTGACCAGGGCAGTGCAGATTGAGATGGTGTTGGGGATCGGTGCCGCGGCGAACGCGATTGGTGCCGCATCATTGTGGGCTTGCCCCATGTGGGATCGGCATCGATGCTGGCAATGTTGCCGGTGCCAGACCTGGAGCCTGAACTGGTGACAGTTCACCTGCCAGTGGAGTGGTAAACTGCACCGTCATGACAATCTCCCTGGCCATCTTGAATGTGTCTGGCGTAGAGGGAGCATCCAAGTCCTCCTCCAAATCTTCCCGCACCAAGGAGTCCACCATAGCCGGACTCAATGGACCTCCCCAAGAGGCCGGAGCCAATAGTGCTGGTCTAGGCAGGCCCTAGGCTGGGTATCCTGACACGGGACGCACCTCACTAGTGCTCGTCTGCTCCGCTGCCCTAGCAGGGGAGAGCCCCCTGTCAGCACTCTTCTTCTTATGCAGCCCCAGTGACTGCGAGCAGTGCCTTGCACTACAGCTGGTCCTTGGTGTCAGGGAATGGCAGTGCCGTGGCACTTTGGCTGAATCGTTTCTCGGTACCGAGGCTTCCCGTAGCGAGGCCGGCGCGCTGCACACCGAAGCACCTAGCGCCAGGTCAGACACCACCTAATGCATTTGGGGTTGAAGAGCTGACTCCATCAGAAGGAGCTTTAAGCAGAAGTCCTGCTCCTTCTTAGTTCTGGGCTTAAACCCCTTGCAGATTTTACACCTGTTGGACTGGCGTCCTTCTCCAAGAGAGGAGTCGTGTAGGTCTCCCTTCGGCATGGGCTTCAGGCTCAACCCACATGACTTAAAGCCCTGAGACTGAGACAGGACGGGAACAAAGTAGTGGTGGAGAGGTAACCCCCAACTAAAACTTAGCAACTAGACTAACTATAACGTTATCACTAACTATACTTTTAACGATTTACAGAGAGTAAAGAAAGAGACCACTAAGGAATCGCTTGCTAATGCAAGAGAGGAGCTGCTCCAACAACCATCACTGGCGGTAAGAAGGAACTGAAGAGGCGGCAGGTCAGCAGGGACCTATATACACTGCCATGAAGGTGCCATTTCAGGGAGCTCCACAATTGACCCGACAGGGGTTGCTAGGGAAAAACTTTCCGACGATCGTGCAAGCGGCACACACACACACCTACTTGGAATGGACATAAGCAATCACTCAAAGAACATGAAGACGTAAGCTCAGCAGGAATGCCCAACTCTAAAATGTGGAAATAATTAAACAATATTAAGCCATAAATCAAAGGAAGAAACCCATGGCAGACAGGGAAACATCTCTTTCTTAAGAATGTATAGAAATGGTCCTGGGAATCAGTTCTATGCTCAGATGTTGCCTGATCAAGGCAAGTGGGGTGGGAGATCGGGACAACTACTGGTCCCAACACAGCAGCTATCTGTGCAACATGGACCATTCATAAGTCCCCCGATACCCAGACCTGACTCTTCCCCTTTCAGATACAAGAAGGCTAAAGTTTCAGGAGCACCACAGACAGGTGTTTGCTGCTATAGGAAGCTGGAAGAAGTCTGTCCCTCCACATGTGGGCTTCCTTCCACGATGGAGAAGCACCAGTGCACCGAGGATTCCAGAACGAACCCAACCCTGAGCATGCCACGCCCCAGGGCGTAGAGCCAAAGCAGCACCAGTGTCTATTACATCCAGGCCATATTGTCAGTGACTGCATCAGTACCCTCCCTGCCACAGTGGCGACGAGCACATTCCCCTGCTGGCCTTAGCAGCAGGGTGAGGAGAAGATGGGCTTCCATTTTCAGTAGGAAATGTGTGAAGTTATCACCTAGAAAACACCCTCAATTCCTCCATCACGCAAAGCAAGACACAGGAATTGCCTGGGGCCAAGATTTTCAAAAAGGACTAGTGATCTGGAGATGTCCTAACCGGGCCTGATTATCAGATGGCCTCTGAAAATCCGGCATCTGAAGGTGTCTCTATATGAGCTCTCAAAAAATGAGGCTCCCAAAATTGTTGATCATTGTTTACAATCTTGGTGTGGTCTTTAATTATGGCTCACGGCAGCTGCAGCTGCTCAGCAACTCTGCCTCTGGACCTTTAGCACAAACACTTAATGTGTGTTAGAGTCAGCAGAGGCACTAGAGCCAATTTGGCTTTTTCAGTCTTCCCTCTGCTATGTGGTTACCCACTCCCTTCACACACGATGCCTCAGCTTTGTGACAGGAGCTCTGTGCACAGATGGCTCTCCGGGGATGCCACCTGGTGATCACCTGCACCAGACTGCCGAGTGGCAGCAAATCCGGATGTCACTGTGTGAGCGCAGCAGCCACTCCTCTGTAGGGAAAGGCTCAATCCCAGACTTGCCCACTGCAGTTGTGTTCCCACTTCCCTGCTACTGAGCTGGGAACTAAACAATTTAAAGTATTTTGCAGTACAAGAGTGAGATTAAACCATTCAAACATGTTCTGTGCTTCGAGAGTCAGCAATAAATCAGCAACTAAACAGCGTCACAGAGAGTTAATCATGTGATCATCTCTGCTGAGCAACAGAGAAGATGTGTTTCCTAAATTAAAGGAAATGTTAATCTTCCACCAGTAGCTTAAATGGTCCCTATGATAAGACTTTGGTTGAACAGTGTCGGGGGCAGGAAGATGCTGAAGAGAGTGGGATCAGTTGTGGGCAGTGGCACCTAGCTGGGCAGGCCTGGCTTTCCTGGACTCTCTGAGGAGAAGATTGGCCTCTGAGTCCCAGGAGGGGCTGTCCATTCTGGGAACACAGCCTAACTAGCTCCTTAGATCCACGTAGCCCTTCCCAGACCCACTCAGCCCTCAGAGGCCCACTGGAGATAAGGTGACAAGCAGATCAGTGCAGTGGTCAAGAACTCCAAAACAGAGAAAGAAGTTGTCCCTCCAGGTCCTGTGGCAAGGTGAGTCCCAGCCCATCACACTGGAGGAGAAAGGCCTGGGTGCAGCAGGTGTGACAGACATTCCCCAGAAACACCTTGCAGCAAAACCCCCGTTGAGGTAGGTAAAGAAGTTTCCCAATGCACTGGCTCTTTAGTTACCAAACTAACTTCCATGTCACCTTGGTACAGCTCCACACGAGTTCCCAGGAAGCCTAAATCTGAGACTCCCAGCCTAAAAACATAGGTGTGAGAGCAGGGTATGCGAACAGCTGCAAACTGTGAGTGGGCATCTGCCATGGGCAGCTGAGTGAGCCAGGGACTCTTGTTACCAGATCAGACCTGCACATACATAACCTGCTGATGTCCTGCTAGGAGCATGGGTGAGAAATATGGCATGGGGCAGAACTTGGCCCAAGATATGAGGCAATGTGTTTGTCCTAGCAGAGCTGGACCTCTACCAAGCCAGCTAAAAGCCCACCCTCAGGCCCCACAGGTGGCACTGAATACTGTGTGAGAATGGGAAAAATGGGCAGAACAGCAGGGTTTCTAGATGTCTCATGAAACTTGCCTTGTACTGGAGCTGTCTGATTTCATTGCTGGCAGCTCAGGATTGGAAGGGCTCGGAGCCTCTATCCAGACACTTACCATCTAACACAGCCAGTCCCAGCTCCCATACACAGCTGGTGAAACACGGAATACTCACTCATCCCCTCAGCTGCACTAGGACGTCCATGTCGCCATCTCAAAGACTCATTGTCAGAGCTCCTCATCTTACCGGCCAACCAATCACTTTGTTAGCTGGAACCAGCCCTAGTTCCCTACAAGAATGGTTGCCATTGATACATCAGAATGGGGGCCCAGAAGCTACCGCTTTGCACAGTGTGCAGCATGTGCCACTTTGCTAGCTAAGCCCAGACCAGCAGTGCCTGTCAGAGCTCGCCCCCCACCGCACTCTCATCAAAAGGCTGGCTGTTGAGACAGAGTGCTAGGGAGCAATGAGAAGCCCATTCACAGCAAGCTAGAGGATTTTAATAAAATCCACTGACTGTAAAGACTTTCGGCCTGATCCAAAACCCACTGAGGTCAATGGAAAACTTGGAAGGAGATGGTCAGGCAGAACAGAGCTCCCCAAGAATAACACTCTGCTAAATGAGGATAGCACCTTCACTTCTGCCTCGGCCATCCAGGCCCACTCGACAACCAAAGTCTGAAAGCAACTAGGGTAGTTTGCCTGCTCCGTGTGTGACATTTTATGCACATTATTCAACTTGCATATAGTCATAAACTTCAGCTTTAAAATAACTCCCCTCTAAGCATAGAAGGACCAAGCGTTGGGGCCCAGTAGCCCAGAGAGGGCCCCTTAGACGCACTTTGCCAGTGGATTATACAGCTGTCTGTGAGACTGCAGTCTCAGCACCTCTGTGTGATCATGGGAGACTTCAGTCTGAGTGACATATGCTGGAGGTCTCATGCTGCAAGGACTGAAACATCCTTGGAATTTCTAATTATAATACAGTAGATGACAATTTTCTAACTAAAGAAGTGTTGCATCCAACGTGGAAGAATTCTATATGAGACCTCCTCTTGACAGATAAAGAGGAAATGATCACAGGACTAAAATTTAATGATAGCTTAGGTACAAGTGATCATGACTAGATCATATTTATAATCTGCCAAGAGAATAAAGTCCAAACCAGTAATACATATACTCGGTGCTTTAAAAGAGCCAATTTCACAAAGGTGAAAACAATTATAAGCCAAATAGTTGGTAAAGAGAATGTAAACAGAAAAATGTGAATGATAATTGGGAACTATCTGTAAACTTCTTCCTAGATGCTCAAAGAGCCACAATCAAGAAAGAAGGCTACATTAATGAAAAAACCACCATCAACAACAACAAAATCCTAACGATGATGTTGGCCAATTACTAGATGGAAATAAACTGTGAAAAATAATGCAGAAAATTCAGAAGTATTGTATAAATAATTCTGGTTTGTATTTGGGAAACAAACAAATGATGTAATCATATCGTATGATGATGGTGGAACATTTCCACTCCAGTAGTAACTCAGGAGGATGTTAAACAGCAGTTATTAAAGTTAGACATTTTAAAATTAGCAGGACCAGATAACTCCCATCCGAGAATTTAAAAAAAAGCCGGCGGCGGGGATTGCAGGACTGTTCATGATGATTTTCAGTAGTTTATGGAACCTTGAGACAGTCCCAGAAGACTGTTGTACCAATACTTAGAAAAAGTAAACAGGATACCTGGGTAATTATAAACCTGGCAACTATGCTGGGTAAAACAATGAAATGACTGATATGGGACTCCAGGAATAAAGAATTAAATGCGGGTAATATAATCAACATGGACGTACAGAAAATAGATCGTGTGAAACTAACTTGATCTCTTCTTTCAATGAAATTACAAATTTGGTTGTAAAGTTAATAGCGCTGATGTAATCTACTTAGACTTCTGTAAGCTGTTTGACTTGGTACCTTCTGGCATTTTGATTAAAAGTCAAAAAGATGTAAAATTATCATGAGAACACTTGCCTCTCTCACCAACAGAAGTTGGTCCAATAAAAGCTATTACCCTCACCCACATTGTCTCTCTAATATCCTGTGACCGACAAGGCTACAATTACACTGCATACATGAAATCAACATGGCACACATTAAATAGATTAAAAACAGGCTAACTGATGGGTCTCAAAATGTAACTGTGAACGAGGAATTGTCAGTGAGCCAGTGTATTTCCAGTGGGTTGTCATGGCCCATGGGTCTCAAACCCAGGCCCATTGGAGCAGCCACGCCCCAACCTGCCACTTGGCAGCCTGCTAGCAATAGCTTACGTGAAACCCATGAAACCCAGCCCCAGTGGGAGGTCTGATTGGCAGAGTCCCAGGGCATATGACTTGTGGTTCCCGACCTCTAGTTTGTCTCCTCCTTCCGATCCCCTGGTATCATGACCCAGCCTGAGTCTGGGTCCTGTCACGTGGTTCTCATCTCCAGTTTGTCTGCTGGCCGCCCGATATACTGATCTAGCCGACTCTGTCTCGTGACTGTGGACTCCTTGTTCTGGCTGCCCAGGACCTGGCTGTGACAATAACCCTGCAGGACTAAGCCTAGTGTGAGAAGAATGGACCCGTCAGAAGCACTGGATTTACCCAAATGGGCCTCCCACCTCCAGGCAGATAATCAATCTCTGCAGGCCCAAGCTGTGCAGTTGACCTCCGACAACCAGGGGCTGCAGGAGCAAGCAATGCAGTTCAGGCTGCAGCACCTTGCCCCGAATAGGGGCCTGTAATACCCTTGCCCAAATGGTTCGACAGGAACCGCTGATGGTTCTGGGGTTTCATAAACCAAAGCCACCTTCCATTTCTGATGCGTCCCCAAATCTATGCCTCTGACTCAGCCAAGGTGGCCCTGGTAACCAGACTGCTGACAATAAATGTGTTAAATTGGGCCTTCCCTCTGCTGGAAGGCCATAGCCCAGTGCTGTCAAACTGGGATATCTTCCTCCAATTGACGTTAACTCGTCTAGAGCTCCCTGAGGGGACTCCGGCAGGGGCAGCACACTTCCACCGCCTCACAGTGGCTACAGAATAGAATGAAGAACAGCAGCTGCATCAGTTCCATCATAGCTTGCAGGAAGAAATGAAAGATGAATTGGTCCATGTAGGGATGCCTATGGGCCTAGACACCCTGGTGGACCTTACCCTGCACATAGATAAATCAGCTGCAAGAATGAACGGAGGAGAAAAGTGGTTCCCGGAAGCCCCACTACCTGGGTACCATGACCTCAGCTTCTCCATTGCCTGCTGAACGCATGCAAGAAGATATGACTTGTCAGCGACTCACTCTTGAAAAAAGGAATGGGGCCATCTATGCCACCTGTGCTTCTGTTGTTATGATCCTGGCCACGCCGCCTTGTCCAGTACAAACGCCAAGGAGCTTAGGGAAGAAGCTGATCCAGGTACACTGAGGAGAACCTTGCCCATACCTTAGTCCTCACTGAGGCACACCCTGAACACAATCATTGCAGATGTGTATCCAGCTGCACACACAAGGAGACTTTCAACCGATTACCCTCTAACAGGTCTTCATCAATTCGGGAGCAGCGGACAATTTAATGGATGCAGGTACAGCTCAGGCACGACAGATTCCCTGCTCCGCAAGGCCACGTCTGACACAACTGAAACTATTGATGGTTCCCCACTGTCTTCAGCTCCAATTGTCCTCCTGGAGGCTGTTGTACAATTACAGAGAAATAATACAATTCCCTGCATTTTCCCATAATCCTTGGCATCTCCTCATTCACTGGTAAGAACAGTAGTTCACTTTCCCATTGGAATTTTGCCAACAGCATGGCCAGGGATCAGCAAACATTGCACCAGACCCAACAAAGCTCAAGTAGGCGTAGGCGCCTGCAGTGAAACACCCACTGGGGGAGCTTCGGAACCTGCCCGCGAGTACAACTACCACCACGACCATCTTTGAGAAGAAGAATGTGGAAAACCTGCCCCCATGCTGGAACTATGACTCGCCACAGAATTTCAGCCAAGGGTAAAGATACTGGTTGGATGGATACATGCAATGTCAGAGCCTGAACTGGCAGTGTTGCAAGAATACCTCCTAGAGAACCTGGCCTGAGGGCTCATTTGCAAGTTGACCTCACTGGCTGGCGTCCCGGTCCTTTTGGTAAAAAAGGATGGCAGCCTCCACTTCTGTATTGAATTGTTGATTACCAATCCGAATATCAGATCACCATCTGTAACAGTTACCCAGTGCCCTGATCCCTAAGTTGTTGGACCACATGTGGGCCACCTGCATATTCACCAAACTGGATCTCTTGGGAGCTTACAGTTTTGTCTGTATCCAAGAGGGGAACAAATGAAAGACAGCCTTTCGGACCCACTACGGCTACTTTGAATATTTAGTTCTGCCATTTGGACTGACCTAATGCTCCAGTGATGTTCCAGCACTTCATTAACGATGTGCGATCAGACTGACCGGACCAGTTCGTGGTGGTGCACTTAGATGATATATTGATCTTCCCAGATGATCTGGGCCAACAAACCACTCACATTCACACAGTGCTGGAGAGACTACAACACAGCTGCATGTTAAGCTTGAGAAGTGCATATTCAATTAGACCTCAACCAAGTTTCTAAATTTCATCCTGCGTCCCCAGAAGGAATCAAGATGCATCCACGTAAGGTCCAGACAGTTTGCAACTAGGTAGCCCCCCTCAATGTGCATGTCCTACAATATTTTTTAGGCTTTGCAAACATCTACTGGAGGTTCATTTTCAATTTTTCAAAACAAGCCAAGTCCCTCCCTGCCCTTCGCTGGAAACACACCCAGTTCTATTGGTAGCTCAAAGCCAACCACGCATTTGAGCAGCTGAAGCTTGTCTTCACTACTGTTCCAGTACTGGCCCGCCCAGATGTGATGCAAGCTTTTGTTGTGGAAGCCATTGCCTCTAGTACAGCAATCACAGAAGTCCTCTCCAAAAGATATGAATCTGGGCAAATATTGCACCCTGTTCTCTACTACATGAGGAAGCCCACCCCTGCTGAGTGAAACTACGAGATGTTGGACAAGGAGTTCCTGACAATTAAGACCATCTTCAAAGACTGGTGACGCTAAGTAGAAGGGGCCCACAATTTGGTCCAAGCGTTTACTGACCATAAGAACCTGGAATACCCACACAGGGCCAAGGCCCTAAACCAGGGGTCCACATGAGGACTAGTGCATTGGCCCGAGGGCCGCATCACTGACACCCCACCCTTGCTGCCCCTGGCCCCACCCCCACTCCATCCCTTCCATGAGGCCCTGCCCCAGCCCCGCCTCTTCCCACCCCTTCCCTGCCCCCATTCCAATCTCTTCCCCAAAGTCCCCACCCCAACCCCGCCCCCTCCCTGCCCCCAAGGGGAGCAGGAGGGGTGCGGCGTGTGGTGGGGGCTAAGGGCAGGGGGTTGGGGTGCAGGAGGGGTGCAGGGTGCGGCAGGGGGCTCGGCAGGGAGTTGGGGTGCAGGAGGTGTGCAGGGTATGGCAGGGGGCTCAGGGCAGGGAGTTGGGGTGCGGGGTGCAGGAGGGGTTCGGGGTGCAGGCTCCGGCCCGGCACCGCTTACCTAGAGCGGCTCCAGGGTGACAGCGGCGCACACTGGGGCCAGGGCAGGCTCGCTGCCTGCCCTGGCCTCGCGTCGCTCTGCTCCGCTCCAGGAAGCGGCCAGAACCACGTTCCGCGGGGGTGGGGGGGTGCACACGGCTCCGTGTGCTGCTCTTGCTGCTCCTCCAGGTACCTCCTCCGAAGCTCCCATTGGCCACGGTTCCCCGTTCCCAACCCATGGGAGCTGAGGGGGGCGCTGCCTGGAAGTGAGCGTAACGCGCAGAGCCCTCTTCCCCCCTCTCCGGGCCTGCAGGGGCATGGTTCCGGCCATTTCAGGGAGCGGCACGGGACTCTCAACGCCACTGGATAGGCAGAGGGACACGCGGGGAGCGGGGGGCGTAGGGAGCTTGGCGGGCCGCACGAAAGAACCCCGCGGGCCGTGTGTTTGAGACCCCTGCCCTAAACCAACAACAGCTCCGATGGGCCCTATTCTCCTGGTTCAACTTCATGTTGACCTACCGCCTTGGAATCAGAAATGGCAAGGCTGACACCCTTTTCTGAAGCTATGGCTCCAACCCATAAAGGCCCAGTCCAGAACCCACCCACATTCTCAAGTCCCATAATTACCTTTATGCAACTTGCTGCCAGAATCTGCTGTCACTCACCCACTCTGCCTCCGTTTCTGGAATCTTGCCCAACAAGATGGCCATTATCAACTGGGAACTCCACAATACCATGGACAGGATAATGTTCATAAGAGATCGCAACAATGTTCTCCCAGGATTTGTGAGTGTGACGGGTCTTCAGCTGTGCTATGATTCCACCGTGGCAGGACACTTAGGGTGATATAAACTCAACGATTAATGTCCTCTTTCTTCTGGTGGCTCTGAATGTGCCCTACAATACAGACTTTGTGGCTTCCTGCAAGGTGTGTGCCTGCACCAAGATCCTATACCAGAGACCCCTCAATCTCCTCTTACCTCTGGACACCCCATCTTGGCTCTGGTAGGCCACTTCCTTGGACTTTGTGGTGGAACTACCAGAATTCAATAGTTTCATGAGCATTCTGATGGTGAGAGATCAATTTTCTAAGATGCCTCACTTCATTCCCTGAATGGGTTTATCCTCTACAGAGAAAACCACTCAGCTCTGGATAAACAACACAATTTGTCTTCATGGCCTCCTGACTGGGGGCCATGGTTTATTGCCCACTTCTGACATGAGGGCCTACATTTATTAGGAGTCCATGCACACTGGTTCTCTGCCTACCATTCTGAGTCAAACAACATCAACCAGATCCTACATCAACCATCACCAGTTTGACTGGTCTTCACTGTCACTCTGTGCAGTGTTCCCATACAATAATGGGGACCATGCATCCACCCCCCACAACCCCTTCTTTATCAACTATGGGTCCCACCCCAGATTGCACCCACAATTACCCACATCCTCCCCCAACCCATCTGCCTCAGACTAATACAACATATCCATCGCATCCAAGAGGAGGTGAAGAGACATCTGAACGAGGCAAAGGAACATTACAAAAGTCATATGGGCAAACGTAGACAACTGGGCCCTACTCACTCTGTAGGACAAAAGGTATGGCTTTCAGCAGAGGACCTCCATACGGACAGACTCTCATGGAAACTAGACCTTCAGTTCCTTGGTCCATACCAGATTCGGTGACAAATCAACTTGGCCATCTTTGAGCTCTAGCTCCCTGGTTCTCTTAGAGTCCACGCTGTATTCCAAATCTCACTTCTAAAATCATACACTGAGAACATATTTCCCCATACAGCCCAATCACCATCCCCACCAGTGCAAGTACAGGGTCAGGAGGAATAGACTGCAAAAAGTCCTCAACTGTAAGATGAAGCAGGGCAAATTATGGTAATTGATTGTTCGGGAAGGTTACAGCCCAAATGAACACATTTGGGAGCCTGCTGAGAATGTTCACGCTCCCTCCCAGATTCAGATCTTCCATCGAAGCCACGCAGAGAAACCTGGACCCAAGTAGCCCAGAGGGCACTCCTGGGGAGGGGGTGATGTGATAACCCACAAGTCTCAAACCCAGCAGCGCTTTAACATTGGTAGTGAAGACATACCCTAAAAAAGAGAAACAGATGCCTTCAAAATACTTCTGCCTTTCTCTCTGCTCACAGCACCAACAACACCTGAAGGAAAAGGAAGTAACACTCAACTGAGGGAAGGGTCCTAGCTAAAAGGAATCCAGCCATTAAGCATGTGGTGAGAGAAACATTTGCTTTGAATTCATGTAGCTTGATAAGTTAGGTATTAGTCACATTTCACTATTTCTTTACAAACAATTCTGACTTTTATGCCTCATTACTTGTGATCACTTAAAATCTATCTTCCTGTAGTTAATAAACTTGTTTTATTGTTTTATTTAAAACAGTGTGTTTCGATTGAAGTGTTTGGGAAACTTCATTTGAGATAACAAGATTTGTGTATTTCATTTTCTATTAAAGAAATGACTGACTTTATATGAGCTTGTATTATCCAGGAGGGTGCTGGGCAGTACAAGACACACATTTCTGGGGACAAGTCTGGGACTGGGAGTTTGCCGGTGTTGCTCTGTAGTATAACTCAGGAGTGGCTGGCTATAGCACTCATACAATATAGCTGGGAGTGATTTACATGCTGGAGGCTGTGTGAGAACAGACCAGGAGTGGCTGCTCTCACAGCGAAGCAGTGTAAAAAGCACCCCAGATTGGAGAATTGAGGGGACACAGCTGTTC
This sequence comes from Natator depressus, assembly GCF_965152275.1. Classification (NCBI taxonomy): domain Eukaryota; kingdom Metazoa; phylum Chordata; order Testudines; family Cheloniidae; genus Natator; species Natator depressus. Next base: position 26,221,733 of record NC_134247.1, on the reverse strand, counting down.
ATCAGTCCAGACTGTACCCTGGATAATGTCACACTGTGACCTGTCCATATCTGGTACAGGAACATGACATGGAATCAGGAGTAAACTAAGAACAGAAACAGAAGGAAAACAGCAACAAAGGTTTCAGGCTCTCATCAACATGCCACTCTTCAATGCCCCAGAGAACTTCAGCGTTGACAAACCCGCAGAATGGACAGTCTGGAAATGATATTTTGCAAGATTTCACATTCCTATCAATCTCCACAAGGAAACTGATGATATACAGATATCTTCTTTAATGTATGCTATAGGGAAGAAATAAAGAGTGTCTCCTTAAATCCTTTGACTTTACTGAAGATGACTATGAAAGAGTTCGGTCTATGTTTGATGCATACTTTATATGCATCAGAGAAATATTTGTGAAAGAGCCTGTTTTCACCGGAGAATTCAAGAATCATGGGCAAATGGTGAATGTTTTATAAGAGCTCTGCATACAGCGGTGGAAAACTGTGATTTGGGGAATCACAAACATGAAAATATCAGAGACAGGCTGGTTATTGGATTAACAGATACAAACCTTTCACAGCAGCAACAATTGAAGAGAGATTTAACCCTAGCCACAGCTATACAAAGAGCAAAGCATTCTGAGCTGGTGAGACAGCAAAACCTAGAGCAACTTGCCAAACTTGAAAAATGTGAAACTAGCTTAGAAACTGTAAAGAGACATTTGAGTGTTAACAGTCATCATCATAAAACCCTTGAGGCAAAGAGAAAGAATCCCCAGGCTAAGAGGGACAAATTCCAGCCTACGTGCACAAGGAGTGGAACAAGTCATATCCCAAGAGATGATGCATGTCCAGCCAGAGGCACACGGAGTAATAATGCATGAAATCTGGACATTTTGCAGCTCTTTGCCGCACCAAAGCAGTCAGGGAGTTAACTCATATTATAGACAATCAAAAGCCACTGTTTCTGGGATCTATCATATGTGATGACATAGAGCCTGCCTGAAGAGTGAAACTGAATATTCATGGCAACACTTCAAAATTGACTCAGGAGCTTATATCACACTCATCTCAGAAGGGATTTACAAACAGCTGCATCCCTTCCCATAGATTAAATCACCTGACACAGCTCTGTCTAGCTCTGGAGGAGTTCTGAGCTGCATGGGCCAGTTCACCACAGAGACAACTTGCAAAGACAAAAGCTTTGCATTCAGAATGCATGTGACCAAAGGATCACAGACCAACAGCCTTTTCAGCTGCAGTGTGACAGCTATGATGGGCCTAGTGAGACAGGTGGAAGAACCTGATGGAATATGTGGTGATATTGGACTTTTGAATGGAGATCCAGTACCAATAACCCTAAGAGACAACACTGAACCATACACATACACCTCGCGGAATTCCTATCCCATTATTTCATAGAGTGGAAACTGAGTTAAAGAGAATGGAGTGGATTGGCATAATTGAGAAAATCTCTGAACCAACAGCATGGTGTGCCCCAAAGGTATGCATTATAAAGAAAAATGGAAAAATATGTATCTGTGTGGATTTTAAAATATTTAATGAAGCAATTGTGAGAGAAAAACACTGGATGACTTCCTCCCCAAAGTGAAAGGAGCTACAGTGTTCTCCAAGCTGGATGCCTTGAGAGGATTCTGGAAAATTCCTTTAGCCAAAAAAGTGCTAAACTGACTTCATTTATCACACCCTTTGGGAGATTTTGCTCTTGAAGGTTACCTTTTGGGATTACCAGTGCACCTGAAATTTTCTAAAGAAAGAGGGCAGAACTGTTAATGGACACAAATGGCATAGTAGTTTTCATGGATGATATTCTGATATGTGGATCCTAAAGAAAACAACAAAACCCTCAACAAAGACCTAAGTCTAATCAGTTAGTCTGGACTGAAGTTAAACAAGGAAAAATGTGTTTTCCACCTACCCCAAATCGAGTTTTTGGGACAGACAAACAAAGATGGAATCAGTCCTAGCCTTGAGAAAGTAAAAGCAATTTGAAAATTAAATGTACCAACTAATGTACCAGAACTTAGACAAAAATGACGAGGAGTCCAGTGGCACCTTAAAGACTAACAGATTTATTTGGGCATCAGCTTTCACGGGTAAAAACCCCTCTTCTTCAGATGCATGGCTGAAGAAGTGGGTTTTTTACCCATGAAAGCTTATACCCAAATAAATCTGTTAGTCTTTAAGGTGCCACTGGACTCCTCCTTGTTTTTGTGGATACAGACTAACACGGCTACCCCCTGATACAGAACTGATACATATACTGGGGATGGAAATCACATTGGTCAATACCTACCTGACCTTTCTACAATGACAAAACCACTGAATGAACTGCTAAAGTCCAACAAATCTTGGCCATGGGGGCCAAATCAATAAATTGCCTTCAGCCAGGCAAAATACATGACCTCAACAGCTCTAGTTTTCCAGTACTACATGTGAACAAACCCACAGTGGTCAGCCCAGGTGCAAGCAGCTGTGGCCTAGATGATGTATAGTTGCAACAACATGCCTCTGAGTGGAAGCCACGTGCATCTTGTTCTCACACACTCACAGAAGCAGAAAAATGATATGCACAGATTGAAAAGGAGTGTCTGGCAAGCGTGTGGGCATGTGAGAACTCTTATACATATCTATGTAGACTGGATTCGTTACACTGCTAGCAGACCATAAATCTCTTGTAACCCTCACCAATGGAAAAGACCTGGATAAAGCACTACTGAGATGCCAAACATCTATTTCAGAGTAGCAGCCATGTTAGTCTGTATCCGCAAAAAAAAAAAGGAGTATTTGTGGCACCTTAGAAACTAACAAATTTATTTGAGCATAAGCTTTCGTGAGCTACAGCTCACTTCATCAGATGCATCTATTGTTAAGGTTAATGTGATTTCAGATCATTGCTAAATATGTTCCTGGGAACTACCTGGTAATAGCAGACACTTTACCTTTGAGCCCAACATTCAACGACCTAGAGCTCAAAGATCATGTAAAGGCGTATGTGAATGCTGTAGACACATACAGACCAGCGTCAGAAAAGAGACTACTCCAGCTACTAAAAGCAACCTTAACAGACAGGCAACTTCAGGAAGTTCTAAGTTACGTTAGAGGTGGCTGGCCCCCAAGTGTATAAAGGACACTAAGGAACTGAAAGAGAGTACTTTGTGGTGCGTTGCAATTAAGCAAGTCAAATGGACCCATGATTAAAGGCAATTGCATCGTAATTCCAAACAAAATAAGAGGAGAAATCCTAAACCTCATCCATGAAGGATACCAAGGATTAACTAAATGCTGTGAATGGGCCAGTCAGTGTGGCGGCCAGGCATCAGCAAGAACATAAAGAATAACGTACCTGCATGTGAATATTGCAGAACTGACAGACCAACACAACACAAAAAACATTTAATAACAACACCCTGACCAAAGAGACTGTGGAAGAGAATAGCTGCTGATTTATGCGAATTCAGAGGACATCATTACCTGGTCGGCATGGCTTATTTTTCCAGGAATATAGAAGTAATGTACTTGAAAAACATAACAGGACACAGTATTATCAAGAAACTGACATGCACTTTTGCTCATTTTGGTATTCTAGAACAACTAGTAGCAGACAATGGATTGCAGCAGAATTTAAGTCCTTCTGAATGAAATAGGATTGCGATATTACTGGCAGCCCACATTACCCACAAGTGAACGAAGAGACAGAGAGCTGTACTGACAGCCACGAAAGTCCAACAGCAGGAAGATCCATTCTTTCCTCTTCTGAGTTACAGATCAACACCAATTGTGGCTACTGGACATAATCCAGCACAGCTCCTGATGGGAAGACAAGACTGTTCCAACTTTGGAAAAGAATCCATTTCGAAGTGCCCAGACATTGAGAGTAGCAAAGTACGGCGCAAAGCAGATAAAAGCGCTTATGAACTATTTTTACAAATGTTTTTTGTGTTGTGTTGGTCTGTCAGTTCTGCTCAATCAGAGAACTGCCAGCTATAGAATCTGGTGATCATGTTCATGTCAAACTGGATGGAGAAAATGGATGGACAGCTCCAGCTCTTGTAAAGAAAAAGACTTCAGATCATATGCGATCAGAACCAACTGTGGAGAGTTCAGCAGAAACCACTGACATCTACACTTTGTGCCTCAGAAAGAGCAATCAACAGAGCAAACTCTACAGATTGCAGATGCAGAATAAGACTACTCAAGGATTCCAAACCTACCACAGACAGTCATTGCAACTAATGGACAGCCAGATGACCAAGTTGTTACGCATTTGGGATGCGTAATTAAAAATTCAGCATGATTCAGAGCCACTTAACAGACTGAACCTCAATGACAGAGTGATAGAATAAATATTGTAAATGATAGGAATGCAGAACTTAAAGAGGAAGATGTAATGGAATGCTAAACTGTATTTACTGTTTATCCACTAGATAACACTGTGTGTAAATTACCTTATTTAAACAAACCTCAGCTGGCAGAGCTTTGAAGAATCTTATGATGAACACGCCTGCTGTGTATAAGCAAGATCTGTAGCCAGACCACATCTGGTATGGGAACATGGTCCCCAGGCATGGGGTAATGGGGCAGGGAGCTGTTGTGTCTCAGCTTCTCCTCTTTCCCCATCTACTGGGTGCCCGGGGGGCTGTGGGAGAGGGGAGTTGTCTTTGCTTGGGGGTCCCTTAGGCTCAGGCAGAGCCAGTCACACTTCTGTCAGGCTCTCCCTTGGATTCTCAGCCTAGTAGCAAAGTGGGGGATGGAGCAGTCAGAGCTACTCTCCTCCCACCCCTGCAATGCACCATGGGGTCAGCTATAGCAGGGAAGGACAGTCAGGGCAGTGGTGGGAGAGTCCGTGTGCGTTCCTTCTCCCTAGAGCGCCAGGGCAGATTCACACATCAGTTTAAAAATGGCGGGATCTCAGGGACACACTCTGAATTCATCATCAAATCAACATTTTCTGAGCAACAATCACCTGTAAGGGCTCCAACCCTTGGGGCAACAAGTGGCCTTGAGGCCAAGAGCTGGCCAGCACTGCGCTAAGCCGAAGGGCGTTTTGCTGAGGCAAGGATTCAGGACAGGAGGCAGATCCCTCAGCCTGTGTCCTGTGTTCTGGCGCAGTGCGTGTCGCATGCTGCGAAGTACAGTGCATGGGCTCAGAATGGTCGGCAGACCAAGAACAGCCTGTAGTGAGCAAAACACAGATGGGAAATGGGGATTTGCTCATCTCAGCCAGATCTGCACAGATTTTCAAAGAGGCGGCAGAAAGCACCTCCCCGAATCCCAACCACCCCTGGACACATTGCAAAGTTCTGCTGCAAACCATGGAGGCACCAGAGCTCTTCATAAAAACAGTTTGAAGAATCTGTTTAATGGAAAGCATTACACAGCTGTAATACTGGGCTCGCTACTGCTCCCCTGTAATAGACAGCACTCCTTGGCTTAGCAGTAATGGAGCAGAAGCATGTCTAGTGGTTAGAGCAGGTGGTTGGGTATCAGGACTCCTGGACTCTGTTTCTCACTATACCAGTGACTTGCTGTATAACCTCGGACAAGTTCCTTAACCTCTCTATGCCCCAATTTGCAAATTGTACAGCTGTGAGCCATAATTAATTATCTTTGTAAAGCTCTTTGAGATCCCCAAATAAATAATAAATAAATAAATAAGTAAATTTACTTATGTGTAAAGTACTGTTCAAGAGCTGGATTGTTGCAGCTCAAAGCCCTCTGGCTGACACTTATGCACATTCACAATGGAAATTCAGTGGGTGACTAAGATTTTCTATGCACAAAAGTCAAGAAGTTCCAAGTTCTGCACTTACTGGGGAGCCATCTCATGCATCGGGCACAGAGTGTATGAAAGATTCCATATTGCTGGGGACAGCGTTAACTTGAAAGCCTCCTCTTCCTGAGCACCCTGGCCAAGATCCACCCTCCCACTACACTGCCCCTGCAGTTTTCAAACAGGAAACCCACTCAGAGCTGAGTCACTCTGCCGAACAATCAGACAGGGAAGGCATAAGCGGCAACTGCAATCTGGGCCCCAGGGGAAGCCAGGGGATTGATAAAAAAGAAGCAAATTCAGTTTCACAGCTGGGACCGCTTCTGGTTTGTTCTTGGTGATAATCACTTGATGGCATTGGCAGGTGTCTGCTCAAAGTGTTTCCACTCTGCTCTGATGGAAGCTCTTACAAATCTCTAGAGCCCAAAAGGATAAAACTGCAACAAGTTGGGACTGACTGGGCAGGAGAGCTGCCTCCAGCACACTCATGTTGCTGAGCAGGTGTGATTTCTAAACTGCCCTTATTCCTCGTATGTCCATGGACTAAATTTAAATACTTTACTTCAAACAAATGCCCACCTTGAATTACATCTCATTCAGACTCAGAAGGCAAGGCAGCTGTGAAGCCGATTCTGTGTCACGGGCCCCCTGTAGCAACGTTCCACACACGGAGCGGCCCCAGCAAAGCATGCTACACTTCTCCACTGGTAATGGAGTACAGCGCCTACATCCAACAAGCACAGGTAAGCTTTGCTTGCCCACCAGGCAGAATAAAGCACTTTTGGCCTCTGCTTGATCCACACGCAAGAGCCAACAGCTGCTTCACCACCACAGATTCATAGATTGCAAGGCCAGAAGGGACCGTTGTGATCTCTAAGCTGACTTCATGAATGACACAGGCCGGAGAACTGCCCCAAAACAATTCCTACAGCAGAGCTTTTAGAAAAAGTTCCAATCTTGATTTTAAAATTGTCAGTAATGGAGCCTTAGTAAATTGTTCCAGTGGTTAATTACCCTCACTGCTAAACAAACCTTATTTCCAGTCTGAATTTGTCTAGCTTCAACTTCCAGCCACTGGAATGTGTTAGTCTTTCTCTGCTAGACTATCCCCACTATCTGTTCCCCATGTAGGTACTTATGGACTGTGATCAAGTCACCCCTTAACTTCCTCTTTGTTAAGCTACATAGATCACTGCTGCTAGGTTCCAAGTAGCTCATTGAGTGACAGCTTTGCAGAGATGAGCATGTGCAGAGAGCAGTTTTTTGGATTCAGCTTGTTTTCCCCTTTAATTACAACAGACCTGCCCCCATGCTCCCCTAGGAGTTGTCTCTCACCTGGGAGGTCAGGCTGCACTATCATTCTAAGTAGACTTTTAAGGTGAGACAGAGAAATGATGGTACTTTCCCATGGCAACCAGCGAGTCAGCTGGCAGAGCTGGGAATGGAACCTAGGAGTCCAGCACCCCCAGTGCTGTGCATTAGCCACAAGACCTTCCCTGACTTGTCCCTTCAGATCCATTCCCCTGCCCCCAAACCCACTCTTTCTCCTGGGCTACTTCCCTTCACCAGCCTTTCCTTTTGTCCCGCTGCACCCTGACCCCTCCCTACTGGCTTCTTTCTGCCCTCTCCTTGTCTGCCCTGGACTTTCTGTCACCCCCTTCCCAATCTCCCTCATGCCTCAGCTGCCTCCGGAGGGAGGGGGAACAGGGAATGCCTTGCTGCTCAAGGCCAGGAAGCACAGCACTGGCCCTGAGCTCCTCCCTTTCCTGCCCCGTGCTGCACTGAGAGACCCAAAGAGGAACAAGGTAGGGAGCAGAGGGACAGAGTGGAGCAGAGGGGACAGGAGAAAATCTTGGCTGACTGCTCAGAGCCCTCGGAGTCACCTCCAGCAACCAAGGAGAGGTGCTGCAGAGCTGACCTTGTTCAGGGCCTGCATTCCTGCTTCTGAGGGACATCTTAGTGGGCAGAAAAGTGACCTCAGAGAGCTATGGAATCATACAAGCGTAAGGCGGAAAGAGACTTCCATTGGCCATCTAGTCCAGCCCCTATGCTGAGGCAGGAATAAGTATTCTATAGACCAGCCCTGACAGGTGTTTGTCCAACCTGTTCTTAAAAACCTCCAATGACGGAAATTCCACAACTTCCTAGGCAATTTGTGCCAGTGCTTAACTACCCTGACAGAAGTTTTTCCTAATGTCTAACCTAAATCTCCCTTGGTCCAATTTAAGACCACTGCTTTTTATCATGTTCTTGGTGGTTAATGAGAAACATTTATCGCCATCCTCTTTATAACAACCTTTTACGTACTTGAAGACTTATCATGTCCCCCTCAGTCTTCTCTTCTCTAGACCAAACAGACCCATTTTTTTCACTCTCTCTTCATAGATCATGTTTTCTACACCTCTAAGCGTTTTTGTTGCTCTCCTCTGGACTTTCTCCAATTTGTCCACATCTTTCCTGAAGCGTAGCACCCAGAACTGGACACCGTACGCAAGCTGATGCTTTATCAGTGCTGAGTAGAGCTGAAGAATTCTCGTGTCTTGCTTACACCACTCCGGCTAACACATCCCATAATGATGTTTGCTTGTTTTGCAACAGTATTACATTGTTGGCTCACATTTAGTTTGTGATCCGCTGTAATCCCCAGATCCTTTTCTGCAGTACTCTCTTCCTAGGCAGTCATTTTCCTTGTTTGTTCCTTCCTAAGTGGAGTACTTTGCATTTGTCCTTACTGAATTTCATCCTGTTTATTTCAGACCATTTCTACAGTTAAGATCATTTTGAATTCCACACAATGCCACTCACTCAAATTTGGCCCAGTCGCACCCCAGTCCTGACCATGGGTTTGGGGGTGGCTGAGCCAAACCTGAGTGAATGGCACTGTGACCTGGTGCTTGGCTTCTCCACTTCTACCATAACCATCAGAAGGCTCGCTATGCTCCTCCCCAAAAGTTTAATGCATCCACCGGTTGAAAACCTCTGTTCTAGGGAATTGGAGGGGGGCAGCATACCAAAGTTTTGCCTAGGGCAGAGACTGTCTTGTGCATCACATGCTCTGTCTAATTTAACAAAGGTGAGAGGGGGACCTGTTGTAATAATTGGGCCTAAAAATTTAGCCCACTTGTGAGCCTAACTGTGGAAAAGTGGATAAAGTTCATAAAATGTCACCGTGACCTATAACTAGAAGGTGTAAAAGGGAGACAAAAAGACTGAATTAGTCCCGATGAAAGGCCTCCTGATATAACCCAATACCAGTGTTAAGATCATTCCAGGTAAACAGGAGAAGTGTGGGTCCAGAAATTAATGGACAAAAATTGTTGTGTTAAAAATTAGGCCTACCCTGGTGAACAAAACAACAAGGGGATGAGCTGTTCCACCTGTTACTCCCTTTTGGAGCCCTCCCTTTGGAGGGAAATTATGGATGGACAGAAGCGAGCACAATAATTGCTGACTGAAAGAAGAAGGAGAAGGAGCAAGCTTCTCCATCATGGTTGCCATTCCCGCCACCTCCTATGACTCTGGGATCTACCATAACATTATTGGGCCTTCGTCATCCTGATCCTGAGAAACGTGCTGATCAGTCTGGGCCAAGAGAGAGGCACAGATGACATCACCACCTCCACTAGCTCCAGCTAAATCCCAACAACTGCCTGGGATGTGACCTGGCTTAGTTGTCCAAATCGGTGCGATTTGCAACCCTGCTGTAAAAGCCTGTGACCAGAAAGAGGCAGCTAAAAGATGCTGGCACAAGTTTGCCAGGTCTGGGAGTGGCTGATAAGCCCATGTGCTGGGCCTGTGGTTTTCCAGCAGTGAGGCTGCAGGTGAGAGTCAGCACCAGAGACAGAAGCTGCATTTTCTCTTTTTGCTGTTCTTTTCTGTCCCACTTCATGTGTGTTTGTCTGGTTTTGTCTTTTGGGAAACGTGACTGGGGGAGGGATAGCTCAGTGGTTTGAGCATTGGCCTGCTAAACCCAGGGTTGTGAGTTCAATCCTTGAGGGGGCCATTTAGGGTTCTGGGCCAAAAATTGGGGATTGGTCCTGCTTTGAGCAGGGGGTTGGACTAGATGACCTCCTGAGGTCCCTTCCAACCCTGAAATTCTATGATTCTATGACTGGACTTCAACAGCAGGAGCAATAGCAGCCCCAGCCCATCTCAACTAACTTCTTCTCTTTTTCCCCAAAAGGACAGTTATTACAATCTAAGACTGTCAAACACGGGAGGTCCCTTCAAAAGGCTCTCCCCAGATAAAAGGAAAGGGAATAAGGGAGATTGTTAAAATAAAAGCCTTACTTTACATTTCAAAGGCTTTAGCTATTTTTCCCTCTTTTCTGTATCTTTAGTAAAAGGTTCAAGCAATTTGCTTGTCACGGTATTTGTCTCTTCTCGGTCCAACCCTCACCCAGCCCATCTCTTCCTCGATGAAAACGATGCCTCTAGGAGGGTATCTGCACTCCTGCCCTCTGATGCTGTAGAAGACCTCAGTCTCTTTATCCATATTGGATTTGATCTGAACCAGATTTTTAGGGAACGGGCCCCTCTCATTTTCAGGAACCCTTACTGGAGGGATCACCCAGTCTCTCTTCTGTCTCTTCAGACCAGGTCTGGCCTGTGGGAACATTAGCACCTCCCCTTGAAGACCTGCAGCAGATTCCTGTCTGGAGTGATGGCTTTTGTTCATCAGAATCACAGAAGCAAAGAATTTCTTGCCAATGGAATCCCAGGCATTCATGGTAAGTCTTCCCCCACCCCGATCCCATGCAGCTGGACTTGGTGTCTCACCAGTCCTGAGCAGGCAGAGGTCTCTGTAGACCAAATCCCAAACCTTGTTTAAAACTGTTTAATGTTAAGGCAGTGAAAGCATCATGTTAACACTTTTGACTCTTCGGGCCCATTTAGTCCACCTAAATTAATACAACATCCCCGATTTCCATGGTGCACACAGCCCCAAAATTCTTTAATCCGGGCTTACTCTTCAGAACACAGGCCGCTGTTGGCTGGGTGGCTGAGTGTAGAAGTCTGGTGTGGGCCCTGGGCTGCCATAGGAAATGGCAACAACAGCCATTGCTCCTGTCCTCTCCCACTGTTCCCCTCTCTCTGACACTGCCTGTGCCTTGAGTACCCACAGCACCACTAGGACACAGAGAACACATATGAACACCAGGGGCAAAGCTAGTAAAAGACAGTCATTTCCACTAGTTCAAAGCCCTTTGGAACAAAAGCCGCAGGATCAGGAAACAACCCAGATCCAGGTGGCAGCCTGCCCTATTGTTCAAAGACTTTGGAGCCCAGAGTCTGATCAGGAAACACAGAGAAGGCTGACTGATCTGCTCAGAGGAAAGGCCCCTCAGCTCAATTAACTCACCTCCCTTCAAATGAATAACAGCTGCTTGCTGGAGGCTGGCACTGCTCAGGTATGTGCAGCCCACCCTTTTCCTCAGAGCGCCTCAGAACAGCACGCTTCCTTGTGGCCCTGCTGTTAAACATGCACCCATTGATAACAGCATGGTGCCAGCATGAACCCTGCCAGGACTGCTGCCTGAGAGGCCACAACTGCCGCATTATCTACACCCCCATCCAGAGTCTGGAGAATTATCACTAACCCTCCTGGCACATGCATGCCATAGCGGTGGCTTCCCAAAGCAATTATCCAGACTCACAAAGGTATATCTGAGCAGTGCTGAGAGCAGAAACCCAATCCGACAGCGGGATTACCGCTGTGAATGCCAGTGGCACATACTGCAGAAGGGTAAATCATGGGCTCGCATCTAAATCTTGCTATTGAAAGTGATTACTTGGCTTTAGATAATGAGCTAGTCCTATTATAAAACAGCTGGTGCAGGGGAAGCAAATCTGCTGCTCAGGCAGTCAATTGCATTGGCAAACTTGAAATCATCCAGTCATGTGCTGGAAAGATTTCTTCAACCAACTTTTAAAAAAAAAATAAAATTGGAAGCCCCAGACATCTTTCTCGGGGAGAGTGAACAGCACTGAATTCATCAGCCCAGCTTTGGGCTGTTCCTTCCTTAGTGACATGTTTGTTCATCCTTCCAGTCACGGCTCTCCCTGTGTTCAGTCTCACATCTCCTGCACGTCCCACTGCCGCCACAAACAGAACACACTGAGACTCCTGCCATGTCACAACGCAGCGAGCTCCACCACACAGCTCTGTTACCCTCCCAACCACCTCACATGCCTCTCTCTCCATCTCCCGCTGCAGCCAGGGTCCTGCCCAATCCTGGGGCTGCTGCTTCTAGGCCAAGCCCTCGTCATTTCACCTCAGAGACTGCAGGAATTGTACAAGGGAGATTTAGGTTGGATATTAGGAAAAACTTTCTACTTCTAATGACAGGTTTCAGAGTAACAGTCGTGATTAGTCTGTATTCGCAAAAAGAAAAGGAGTACTTGTGGCACCTTAGAGACTAACCAATTTATTTGAGCGTGAGCTACAGCTCACTTCATCGGATGCATACTGTGGAAACTGCAGAAGACATTATATATACCTGTTTCATGGTCTCTGTGTATATAATGTCTTCTGCAGTTTCCACAGTATGCATCCGATGAAGTGAGCTGTAGCTCACAAAAGCTCATGCTCAAATAAATTGGTTAGTCTCTAAGGTGCCACAAGTACTCCTTTTCTTTCTACTTCTAATGATAGTTAAGCACTGGAACATGCTACCTAGGGAGGTTATGTGGAATCACCATCCTTGGAGGGGTTTAGGAACATGTTAAAGAAACAGCTGTCAGGGATGGCCCAGGAACACTTAATCCTGCCCCAGAGCAGGTCACTAGATGACCTCTTTCCAACTCCGCTTTTCTGTGCTTCTAGGTGAATGGGCAACATGATGGAAAACTAAATTTAATCGTGATAAAGGGACATGAGAGGGAAAACTTGAACTACTCAGACACCTTACTGGGTTTCTAAACTATACCAATTCAGAAAAAGACCTGGGAATCTTTGTACATGGTTCAACAAAGACCTGTGCAGCTGCAATCCAAAGAGCAAGCAAGGCCTAGGTGCTGGAACTCGGGGTGCTGCCGCACCCCAATTTGAAGTGGTTTCCATCATATACAGGCTATACAGTTTGGTTCAATGGCTCTCGGCACCCCCACTACACAAATTGTTCCAGCATCCCTGAAACAAGGTGTTATCAAGCATAACAAATAAGAGTGAGACAATACAAACAATATCCTACTGCCATTATATAAATCAACGTGCAGCCTCGCCTGGATCCCATGTGCAGGACTGTTCATCCCATCTCAAAAAGAATACTTCAGAAGTCCACATTGCTATTAATAATTTTGCTCATCTCTTTCTGAGACCTTTTCTCCTTCGTGAAATCTGTGCAATCAGGGATGCCTGTGCCATTTGATCACCCTGCTTCTTACCAGTGTCTCTCTGTAGATGAGGCTTAAACAAGTCCCAGCAACACCCTAAATTATATCCTATAAACAACATAGCTGGCATCTGATTTGTAGTAGCATGGGTTGCATTCCTATAACCTTGTGTTGTAAGTTACCTTACCCGGCCCGAATCAGTTGCTTGAATGTTTGGATAAATCTTTCCTCCACTAACCCATTTGTGGCAGGATGTTGAGGAGCTGATGTGACATGTTCAATACCATTTCCTTTGACAAACAGCTGAAACTCTGTCGATATGAATTAGTTCCTTTGTCACTTACAATCTGTTCAGAAACCCTCATCCATGAAAACAAGAGTCTGATACTTCCGCCATCAGCAAAGAACCAGTGGAATTCAAACACAATATTTCAGGCCATTTAAAATAGGCAACTACTGCAAACAAAAACATTTGTCCCATAAACAGTCCAGCACAATCTATGTGGATTCACTGCCCTGGAGCACCTGGCCACTCCTAATGATCCAACAGAGCTCGTTTAGTTATGTGTTGTACTTGCTGACAACCTTAACAGTGTTTGCTAATTCCTGTTTGTGTACCAATCCCTGGCCAAGACACAAAACCTCTGGCCAGGACTTCCATTGTTACAACTCCCAACTGGCCTTTGTATAATTTTTGGAGAACATGGGACTGGAGCTACATAGGAATAACCACTCTAGTGACACACAGCAGGCACCCTTGAGATACACTTACCTGCTCTTCTGGAGCAACGTCTGATGGAAACAGTTGTTTGTGTGCGTCAGGCCATCCATTCATCATAATGTCATGGTCTTGAGCCAGCACTAGGTCATTTTACAGTTACATTGTACCATGGCATTTGTCACTAGCAAGGGTTCGGTTTGTGTCATACAGACAGTCTCTGGTTCCACTCCAGTACTCTTATCTGCCACTTCCAATGGAAAGCATGACAAGCAAGTTACGAAGTTTAGCCCCCGTTACACATAGTGAAAGCCACCATCTTTTTCTCCTCAATTATACTGTTATTGATTGTACACGGTGCCAGTCTCTTGACAGAAGTAAACCAGTCCTCAATACGTGACTTATCAAACAAGCCCATTTCCCCCAAACAGCCAGATGTTTTAACCCTTTTTCTATTTTTCCTAAATGAGCAGTTTACTGATGGTTCCAGTGTTCCAAGCTGCTGTTTCCTTCTTACATTCCCTAGGCCTTTGCAGTCACTCTCTGTTTCAGTATTCGGTCATTAGGACCCCATCCTCATCGCCAGTTCTTGTGTACACAACACACGATATAACGGAACTGCACGGGCACAGTGCAACCCAAAGTGCCATGTTTACTAAATGTGTGCAGCATGCCTGGCCTTGGTACACACACACTGCTGCATGAGCTGGCTTCGGGCGCCTTCAGACAAGACTAAAGCTTCTTCTTACAGCAGCCCAGCCATAAAAATGGTTTTCTGGGAATGGACAGTGATTACTACCAGTTCTTGCCAAGGGCCACTAGAGGGCTCACAAACTATTCCAAAGGATACTCCCTTGTTCCGATACACTATGTACCCCTGCCTTGCTACAAAATACAGATTACTAGCTCCTGTGCCCCCTAGGTGTTATCATCTAGCATTCAAGATGCTAAATTACAAAACAATCTGAGATACCACTAGGATCAGTGTTCAGTTCTCTGCTCTGATCATCAATGGAAGCCTGTACTCTTAGGACCAAAGATAGCTATGATCCAACCAATGGAGGAACCAGGTGCAGAGGTCTCTTTATCTTCTGGCTGAAGTGCTCAGTCCCAGGTCTAGCCTTTGGATTCTAGGCTGCTTTATCCAAGTGCTTTTTATTTTGTAAGATGTATAATTTAGGCCTGGTCTCCACAGAAAAGTTTTGCTGGCATACCTATGTCCACTGCGGGGTGAGGTTTTGCTGACATAGCCCTGGTGCATATGGCCTGGTTTACACTAGGAACTTACATCTAGTGTGAGCTGGAGCGGGTTCCCACTGGTTCACTAGAGCCGGTTGTTAAATTTAGAAGCCCTTTTAGAACCAGTTGTTCCGCAAGGGCTTCTAAATTTAACCGGCCAAAAGTGGCGCCTTAGGCGCCGACTCCATGGGTGCTCCAGGGCCGGAGCACCCAAGGGGAAAATTTGGTGGGTGCAGAGCACACACCGGCAGCTCCCCGCCCCACCCCACCCCCGGCCCCAGCTCACCTCCGCTCTGCCTCCTCCCCTGAACACACCGCCCCGCTCTGCTTCTCCACCCCCACCCCCCAGGCTTCCCGCGAATCAGCTGTTTGCGCGGGAAGCCGGGGCAGGCTGAGAAGCAGGCGGCAGCTTCGCACTCAGGCCCAGGGAGGAGGAGGTGAGCTGGGGCAGGGGGGCGCGAGGAGGGCCGCCCGCGCCGCAGCAGGTAACCCCGGGGGGGGGGGGTGGCGGCGCAGGGGAACCGCTCCCCGCCCCAGCTCACCTCTGCCACCCTCGGCCTGAGTGTGAAGCCGCCGCCTGCTTCTCAGCCCTCCCAGGCTTCCCGCCGAACAGCTGATTCACGGGAAGCCGGGGGAGAGGGGCGGAGAAGCAGAGCGGGGTGGTGCGTTTAGGGGAGGCGGCGGAGCGGAGGTGAGGTGAGCTGGGGCCGGGCACGGGGCGGGGAGCTGCTGGTGGGTGCTCTGCACCCACCAAATTTTCCCATTGGGTGCTCCAGCCCCAGAGCACCCGTGGAGTCAGCGCCTAAGGCACCACTTTTGATGTGATCAGTGTGGGGAGCGGCTGCTCTCCCTGCTCCCCCCTAGCTAGGCTACTCCACCCCTAGGAGCCAGAGGAACCTGCTGGATGCTTTCTGGGAGCTGTTCCAGGTAAGCACCCCCAGGACTCCCCACCTCGCCCCCTGGCAGGTCCCTCTGGCTCTTAGGGGTGGGGTGGGCACCCACTACCGTGGCAGTCAGGGGACAGGGGTGGATGAGGCAGGGGTCCTGGGGGGGCGGGCATCAAGGAACGCGGGGAGTTGGATGGGGCAGGAGTCCCGGGGGGCGGGGGTGGGCAACGACTGCCTCGTGGGGTGAGGAGGGAACCAGTTGTTAAGATTTTGGCAGCTCATCACTGCTTACATCAGTATAGCTGCGTCCCTCAGAGATGTGAAAAATCCACCCCCCGAGAGACGTAGCTAATGCTGACCTAACCCCTAGTGTAGACAGCACTAGGTTGACAGAAGAAATCTGCTGTTGACCTAGCTACCGCCTCTCGGGGAGGTGGAGTACCTAAGCTGACGGGAGAGCCAGCATAGGTGGTACACTGAGGCGCTGCAGCTGAGCCGTTGTAGCATTTTAAGTGTAGACATACCCGACATGTCTTCTTACCAGCATAGCTTATTTCATTCAGGGAACTGGTATAAGTTATACTGGCCAAAGGACTTTTTTCCTGATATAAATTATATATTTATCGTTACTAGGAGAGCTTTGCCAGTACAGCTGTACTGTGCCAGCAAAGTGATCGTATTTTATACCAGTGTAACACCAACAAACCCTGGTTGTCGGCAGGAGGGATTGAACCTGGGATCTCTGGAGTTTAGTGCATGAGCCTCTACCACTTGAGCTAAAAGCCACATGGCCCTTAGCTAAGCTGTAGGGCAGACTCATTAATTGCTCTCTAAGTGGCCTTGGTGCCACTAGATGGGACAGAACACCACACCTAGAAAACTCTGCTTTTTACTGATAAATTTATTCCAGTCCCCTGAGCAAAACAAGCTATAAAGAGGCAGTTTTGCTGCTATAATTACATCTACACTAGGGGTTCGCTGGCACAGCTGTGCTGGTCAGGGATCACTCCCCGCCTGACAGAGCTGTGCCAGCAGAAGTGTGTAGTGAAGAGCTGGCCTCAGCTGGACCTGCAAGCACACCCATCAGCACTGCCCTGGTAGCTATCATCCCAGGTCTCACACACATACAAAGCTTCTTGCACAATGACCCTTTACCAGGTAATGTTTTACACTCAGCCGCACAGTGGCAAAACATAAAAATTCCAGCTCCATTAAATCATACATTTATTTTTCAAGATAAACACATGTCGCTGTGGTATGCTACTCCACAATGGCAGCAAGTAGGTGCAGTGAGCAGCTGAACAGCCGCTGGCCCTGAGGTGCAAATCAGCAGTGCTGAATGAATGAGCTCATGCTCAGCGGTTGTGTTCCCCATGCCCCACACCTTACTGCAAACAGACAGATGTACAGAAATCCATAACACACAATCCATGACTCCCTCACCACACTCAGTTACAGCCCTGATTCTGTCCACAGTGAAAACAAATGCAAAATTCCCAAAGATTCCCATAAAAACTGGTTATTATGCCATGCTGCTGTAATGCAGAGTTAAAACCACAAGTATGGGAGCTTGCCCTAATAAAAGAACAGCTTACCTCTGCAATCTCAACGAGAGTGTCAGTTGAGAGCAGTCAGCGCAGTCCAGAGCACCACGCTCTAATAAAAACAAGCCCTGTATAAGTGCATACTTAGGAAAGTAGGGCCCTGATAACATGTCATTGATGTGCAAACTAAATAAATGCTCACCTAAGCAAACAGCCGGGGGAGGGATCAAAGCAGTAGTATAGTTTATGACTACTGCATCTCATTAATGCTGATTGGCCAGTTATTTACCACACAAATATAAATCAAAGGACTCCAGAAAGCAAAACCCCACCAAATTCCAACCGACTGCACCAAAAAGGAGTGGCCAGACTTTCAGAATTCATCAGTACCGAGCAGCTCCCGTCCTCCCGAAAGCTTTATTTACACACCACCTGAAATACAAATTCCCAAGGAGCTTCCCAGGGTGTGTGTGTGCTGGTAGTCCACTGTCACTGCGTGGCAGGGGGCCAAGAGCAGACTCAGTCTACTGGGCAACCAAGAGGGACAGAGGAGAGCCGCAAGTCAGCGTGACAGGGGCCCTGTCACCTCAGGGGAGCATGGTAGGGTGCCTGGACGGCCACCAGCTGCCTGCTCAGAGGCGGGCCAGTGTCTGGGTGGGGGGTTAGAGTTGAACGATTGACAAGTAAAAGCCTGGGAAGAAGAGCTATCCTGCCCAACAGGCAGGTCCTCAAAGAGACGCCCATCCCCAGGAGCACTGGAAGAGAGGAATACCCATTTTGTGGGGTCTGGAGCCAGCCACTGAAAGGGCAGGACTGGCTGTGGGTGAGCAGGTGAGTCCCAGGGTGCATCAGGGTCCCCGGAGAACCGGCCTCTGGGTGCCGGGCAGCAACCTGTCAGCTGGGTCCCTTCCCTGTTCAAGGTAACACCCAGTGTACAGAGTCTTGTTTGGAAAACTCCCCCCCAGCCAGGGGAGTTGCCCTCCAGTGCCTAGATAAACCCATCACCACATGACAAGTGCTGCTCTGGTGCCAGCTCAGGGCTGCCTGCCTGCCGGGCATGTGGCTGAGTGCTGGGGTAGGAGTCAGGAATGAGCAGTTTTAGCAGAGTTATTGTAATTACTACCTGAGCCCTGCACCCCTTTGTGGAGAGGGGAAACCTTGGGAACAGAAGCAGCCTGATTCCTGAATGAAGAGGACACCTGCCAGCTGTGATCAACAGTGGCTGAAGAGTCCAGAGCCATCTCTGAACCCAAGGATTACTCAGGGAGTTTTGAGTGCACCATCTTTCACTTAGCTAGTCAGGGGAATTGTTTGCGAGACCCCTGCTCCTGTATCCTCAGACCAGAGAAAAGGGTTTGGGGATTTCATTACCTGCTGCCTATTAAACCTGCAGAGGGGCTCACCCTCTTATCCCACTTGCGAGTCCTTGGGCAGGACTGAACCAAGTCACCCAAGTTGCTTATTGCTACTACAGAAGATATCTTTGGCACAGGTCATTCAAGGGTCCCTCCAAGGATGCATATCAATGCGACACTGAAATTTACTCTTGCTATCTCAGATCACGTGACTGGGGAAATTCATGGGTTTTAACAGTGTGGGCACCAGTGACCCTGAGACTTGTGTTTTACCCTGTTGTGTTATATTTACCACCCATTTATTATAATTACTCTATTGAATATATATTGTGTGTTGGTGTTATTTCTTGGGAGTCTCTAACTATGTGGCATGAAAGCAGGGGGTAACCTGCAATTACAATTTTTCTTCCAACCTGCCCAGTGACCCTGCCAGAAAGGAGCGACGGGGGTGGAGGCATCACCAAATATGTTCACATGGGAAGAAAATAAGGAAATTACACCCTGCTGAACTGGAGGTGGGATCCAGATGAACCCAGACCTGTCCATCAAAACCAGTAAGGAGATGGGTACTAAAGGAGGTAATTGGGTGGACTGGGGCGCTACACATATAGATAGCTAAATGCAATTAATGCTGTTAAAGTTGCAATTTCAGACACTCAAAGTTAGGACAGGCCAGCAATAGAGTTGCCCTTGCCACTTTGTATATGTACAGGATGATACAGTCTTGAATTGCACAACCACATACTAGTTTCTTCTGCCTCATTCAGTGAACAAGAGAAACAGAGCTCAGAGACTGAGGAAGGTTTATCTGTACACTTATTGTCCATTGTGTAGCCACCATATACCACCAGCCTACTGCACTGAATGAGGCAGCAGCCAAATGGAACCCTATCTCATTCACTGACCCTTGCTGAATGAGGGAGTATTCTTCTGGATCCCAGCCTCACTGCAACGCAAACTCCACGTGAGTGAGACAGGTCGATCTGGTCGGAAAAAATAGTCTCTGATCAAGTTATTTAAAGACTGCACCCTAATCCTAATACATACACACAAGTAGCAGAATTGAGGCTGCAGAAGTGATCTTTGCCATTTCCGGACTTTCAAGTGTGTCACTTTGCAATCTTAATGTTCATGTAGTTTTTGAATGGAGTTTCCTAATGTGTTTACAAAAGTGAATAAAGAAATAAATTCCACCATGTGCAACTATTTGCAACAGAGCAGTAGTTTGTCACCTACACAAGCTCTGCACACACGAACCCAGGCTCCTGCAGAGCTCTCACCTCATACAGAAGGAATAAGCAGTCTCCCAAAGAGACCTCCACCCAGCACGTAGAAGCCCCTTCATATTGGTTCACGGATCTGTTCACCTGGAGTACGTAGGCACATGCACGCAAAGTCAATGGGTCAGTGCCCAGTACTCTATTGTAGTGTAACAACAGCCAGTGTTGATGCACATGGTACCTAACTAACCCATGTAACTCAGCCAAACCAAACCAATTTTCACCAAGTCAGTGCTAGCCACATCTATGACATGGGAACCATAACTGTAGAAATGTGTCACGTGTCTGTCATGTCCTACTGGGGCCTTAGACCCTTAAAAATATGGAGCAAACACTGTTTTTGTAATGGCAAAACAGCATTTTCCCACTGTCTTTGAACATGAGAGCCTCTGAATCGTTTGTGATCAATGTGCAAAGTTTCAGACTGAAAGATTAAAGTTAAAGATATTGGGGAAAGACCCATACAATGGAAATGCTTGTGCAATCTTAACTACAGGCATTGCTTCCTAGTGGAGTGTGCTTCCTCTAAACAAACACTTGCACATTTTCCTGGGGTCTGCAGCATACCCACTACATGGCTGGGATGCTGCTGTATGCTAGTATTCCTATCACACTTCAATAGCTCTGATTTATATACTATAAAATCTTCAGTTAAATCCAAGAATGCCATTGCAAAAACAACTATGACTTGTCACCGACCACTTACAAATCCTAATTAGACCTCACCCATGCTATCATGCAAAGGTTTGCTGTGCTGTATTCCTGACAGCACTGGGAGTCACCCTCACCACGCCCAGCCACCCCCACATTACTCTGATATATTGTGCTCTGGCTTGCCTATGCTTCTAACACAAGAAGTGAGTGCTGCAGTACTATCAAAGTGAAGGGGAATGCATGTGTTTTGAGAACATGATGATAACATTATTACTAATACAGCACTTGGTTTATAAATCTGTAGGAGATCGATGGAAGCAAAGGCAGCGGAGCATCATTTCCCTCCATATTTACATTTAGAAAAATTAAAGTGAGATTGTTCAAGTGTTTTGGACACATTCATGAAATAAGTTGGTGGCATAGCAGGGATTTGAACTCAGCTCTGCTGATGCTTCGCTTTGCCTTGTACTGAGCTGGTTATCCAAATGTAAGTATTTCTAATCTGACATAAATTGTAGATCCACACAGTTACTGAGCAAAGTAGCTTAACTTCACTTAAGCTGGTAGTATCAGGAGCAGCTAATCACTATGCTGAGGCTGCCTAGGAGCTTGTGCCACCGTCTGGTTACTAAACCAGCCCAGCAGGCTCTGAGCCCATAGAGCATCACCTTTGTGGGCAGGGACTGCTCTTCCCCTATGATCACCCAGTGCTGAGCATTTGCTTGGTTTGGTTTGGCTTGGCTTGGCTTGGTTTGGTTTTGTTTTATCAACATTCTGAAAATCTCTGTTGCATAAATTCCAAGGCTGAATTTCAGTCCCTGGTGAGTTTCCATTTCTAGTACTTTCATTTCCTTGAACCCTACAACTAACGCTTCTGGAATGGGTAGTGATGTCACTGCATTCATTTCTATATAATAGTTCTGTTCAACTGACAATCATATACCTGCCCTCACTCCCCCTTCTGTGCGCTGCCCTCTATGATTCTGTAGGTTAAACTGGCAGGGGATAATTAGCTTCCCACACGATCAGTAAAAAAAAACACTGAGTACCAGAGCCCAGGGCAAGACACAAAGCAGCTGCCCAGAACTGCACATAAGCCTGGGTCTTCCAAATTCTCCAAAGTCACACTGCATAGCCAAGGCTAGTTGTAGTTAGTCCAGCCTACATGTATTCCCGTTCACCTCCAGCCCTGTCTCATGACTGCAATAGAGGGAGCTTTCCTTCACCCAATAACATTCATAGACTCTAAGGCCAGAAGGGAGCACTGTGATCAACTAGTCCAACCTCCTGCACAGCACAGGCCAGAGAACTTCCCCAAAATAACTCCTCGAGCAGCTGTAGCTCGCCCCATGGGCTTTACCACAGAGCCCTGCGCTGCTGACTTCCCCCAGCAGCAGGCGGGAGGGGAGGGGATGCAACCCCCAGTCATCCTGGCAAGCCTCCTCCCTCAGCCAATGGAGAAGGGGAGAAAACAGCAACCCCAGCACCCACCGAGAGGCAGAAGTCAGCCAGGCAGACTGCAAGCACTCTCTGACCCTTTGCACAGCTGGGATAGCCCAGCTCCTGCCCCGCACAGAGACCAGAGACGAGGAGCTCCCTGCAGCCAGCCAGCACAGCACAGCACTGCCAGGCCCAGCTACTGGCCTGTCTGTAACCTCAGTCTGCAGGAGAGACTCAGGAAGGGACAGTCCACTCCTCCAGCCCCAGCCTGCCAGCAAGGGGAGGAAACAGACTGTCTCTCCTGCCACTGCCTGTGGCCAGGTGGCCCTCCCTGAGATACTCCTCCCCCATGTCACCGTGCCACACACCTCCCCGTGCCACTCTGCTTCCCTAAGATACACGTCCGCCCGTGCCACCCTGCCACTGCTGAAGATAATGGAATGCTCCAACTGGATTCCCTTCAGTGTGGAAGAGGGAGCTGCCAACAGGGTGTTCTCCATGAGGGGCCCTCAGCATTGGAGCCTTCTCCCTGCATAGTCTGTCATCGACCCATGGTGCTGGAGCCAGCAGAGCACGCTGGAAGGACCGCCTTTATTCATGGGGCTCCTCGGGCTCAAGAGGGATTTTTTGGGAGGGCGGATTCTTTTTCTTTATTGGTTCCTTTGTGTAGAAGGTCATGTTGGCTGCTGCTGAATATAAAGCAGGTTTTGTCTGAACGTTTTGTTGTCCTTCAAGGGGGCCCCAGCTTAGGATGGGGATGGTGTTTTAAAGAAATCCAAATAAAGGAATAATGATTAGTCTGAAGAGGGTTGAGTGAGGGCTGGCCCCAGGTGGAGAGGGACAAGACATCCTGGAAAGAGATTTGGTGTGAAAGTGTTTGAAACCTTACTATAAACCTTTGAATATACTAAGAAACCCAAAGCTGGGCCACTGGCTGGATCATTTGCACATATTGTGTAACAATTTTTTGGAAATTTAACGTGTGGAATTTTTAGAAGGAACAGGTTAAGTTTTGCTGTATGAACTATCCAGTCAATTCAGTGCTATTTAGGTTCCTATACCGAGCCCATCATCATGATATCAAAGCACCTCTGATAAAGACATTTAGCCAACATTTTTCTTGCTAAAAGACATCGAAAACTGCAGTGTCTGATAGCAGTGGGCACACACGTCCCAGGAGCACAGCATGGCTGCTCATTCTCCCCTGGTTCTTTGCCTGGATTATGCTAGGTTTGGAGGGTTTAGCAGAAAAATCTACTGTGCCTTGTGTCTGGCAGGGCAGGGCAGACAGGACTGAATTCCTGACATCTGCTTCTGTTGAGATTACCTTTCTCGGCAGGCTGGCCCTGCCTTTGCCAGGCCGCTGGCTTTGCTTCAGTGCACATGCAGACAGTTGCTTAGTGGAACATTTTCAAAGGCACCTGAGTGACTTGGGAGCCCAAAACCCATTTTCAGAAATGACTTAGGTACTTAGGAGCCTGGGACTCACTGGAAGCCAGTGGGAGTCTGGCTCCCACGTCAATGAGGCACTTTTGAATATATTCCCCTCAGACCTGCATCCTCTCTCTGTCTTTGGTAAAAGAGGTCAGGAGAAAGACCAGTGGGGTCCTGCGCTCTTCCCTTCTACTTCCTGCTGGAGCCAGCCCATGGACAGACTGCAATTCTTGTCAAGGCCCAGGGTCGTACATTTCAGCTGGCCTGTGCCCCCCACAAATCCCTCAGCAGCGCTGTGATGGCTGGCCTCCCTGACAGTAAGGTGTTTTCAGCCCCTGGATTGAAAACACTGTGATGAGAGAGTTACTGCTGCCCCAAAGCACCAGAGACTCCGGGCACAGCACACATTGTTCCTTAGGCACCTACATAAGTCTTAAACACGTTGGTAACTAAGTCACATGTCATGGGCAGAAGCTGTCTCCCACATCCTATTCCTTGGCCACCTGCAGCTCAGCCACTATGTTGAGGCTGCAGAGGGCAATGAGATGGATATGGAGTGCCATAAGGCAGGAATGGAGCCACGTAGCCACTGCACTTTCCACTCCACACACAAATTCTCTGTGCTGTTACTTCCCACTAGACAGCTAACAAAGAGGTTGCAGAGGCCTTACAAGTGCCTTGTATTGCTTTTTACATCAGTGTGTGAAAGTGCCACCCAATGAAGGCAAAATAATGGGGCAGTTCTTGGTCCAGAGCTGGCTGCTGGCCAAGGCAGCTTCCCAAGCCATCTCCAGCATTGTTGGAAGACACGTTCTGCTCCATACAAAGATTTGCAGCTAGGGGAGATGACAGTAGATATAAAAAGTGCTGACAATTTTCAGTGATGCAGAATTTGCATATGCTACTGCTGCTTCTTATATAAGGGATTTCTGACTAAACACAAATCAGAAAAGCAGATACTGAAATGTACTTTTAAACAACCCCCTTGAGACACTGCTATCGTGTAAATGTCTTCACCCGTGTATGAAACACTCACAAATAGGATTCAGAGTAGCACACTCTGCTACCTCAAGGACATAAGAACGGCCATACTGGGTCAGACCAAAGGTCCATCAAGCCCAGTATCCTGTCCTCTGACAGTGGCCAATGGCAGGTGCCCCAAAGGGAATGAACAGACAGGTTATCATCAAGTGATCCATGCCCTGTCACCCAATCCCAGCTTCTGGCAAACAGAGGCTAGGGACACCATTCCTGCCCATCCTGGCTAATAGCCACTGATGGACCTATCTTCCATTAATCTAGCTAGCTCCCTTTTGAACCCCGTTATAGTATTGGCCTTCACAACACCCTCTGGCAAGGAGTTCCAGAGGTTGACAGTGCGTTGTGTGAAAAAAATACTTTCTTGTGTTTGTTTTAAACCTGCTACCTGTTAATTTCATTTGGTGGCCCCTTGTTCTTGTATTACGAGAAGGAGTAAATAACACTTCCTTATTTACTTTCTCTATACCACTCATGATTTTATAGACCTCTATCATATTCCCCCCTTAGCCGCCTCTTTTCCAAGCTGAAAAGTCCCAGTCTTATTAATCTCTCCTCATACGGAAGCCGATCTATACCCCAATCACATCGCTATTCAGTTCTGAGGGGAATATTTCCTAGAAAACAATCCGACACAACAGGTGACAGCTCCTGGGGACATATCATAGCACAGCCCAAGCATTGTATGTCGTCTCTACACCCTTCAAAGGGGCCACCACAGTCCTTGGCATAACTGAGAGTGGTCCTGAGGGCCAAGCCTTCTTCTGCCCTCAGCTCACCCCCTACACCTTACATGGGTAAGGAGGGAGCTTCCCAGGGTCACATGTGGCTGCACAGCTCACCTCCTGTACTTACACCACCACACACTCAGACACACAACTCTCAGAATTTCTCAGCAGCTCTTCAGCTATTGCAAATCAGATAACATGAGTGCTTGGTGGTGAGGTGTACCTGAGGTTGGTTTTCAGTGCAGGACTAAAATCTAAAACTGGACAGCCCTGAAGACGGCTTGGATCTGGGGTGGTGGAAGCAAATGTCAATGTTAGTGACAAAGATGGAAATACCTGCTATGAAGGGGGTGTTTCCATTTCCCAAAGAGTTCTTGTGTTAGTGGCGGGTTGTCATTGTTAGCATATGCAGCACTAGCCAGAGAAAGACACACACGTTTCTAACCAAGCAGGAGGTCATATGGACACCAAGGCTTTATATAATACAATAATGAATCCAGGGCAAATCAGATCTGACCTGAGGGCATGGATCTGGATGCAAACAAGCTCACCACTGAGGGGTACATACTTATGCAGCAGATGCAACTGGGAGGCTCCCTAACCCAGGAGGAAAGGCCTCATACAAAGCACTGTGACATACAGCTTTACTACAGATGTGAGTTGAATAAATGCCCTTGGTGAGCTCCCAGCACTGTATTACTGGGGTGTTGAGATATCACTGCATTGCACGGTGACAGCAACTAGTAACTTCAGCAAGGTGTGGAACATACTAAAGGTGAAAGGGTTTTAAAGGAATGAGCATTTCTCACATGCAGCCATCAGGGGGTTTCCTGGGCTGTGATGGCAGGGGGAGGCAAAGCATCGGCTCCTTTCCCTCCCTCCCTGTGGCTCCTGGATGCGCCACCCTGCATCGTCTCTGGAGACAGGTGGGGAACAATGCTGAAGGAGCAAGGTGAGTTCTCTACCTGGGAGGAAGGGAGACTTAGTGGGGCTCACACTTTAGCCCTGGTGTGGTTGGGCGGTGGGGACTTAAGGAGCCTGGCTGCAGACCAGGGCTCCAGCCATGGGGCTTCAGGAGCCAACAGCCAGCTCTGGACACGGGGTTTGGGGCTCTGACCCCCAGCTCTGGCCTTGCAGCCCTGGCCTTCAACCACAGGCTCTTCAGGTCTTCAGGCTCCAACCCCTGGCCTTATAGCCGCAGGCTCCAATCCCCAGCTCTCACTTATGGCGTCACTGTCCCCAGGTGCTGACCAACAGCAGCACACTCTGACCCCCAGCCATGGTCGCTGACCCTGGGTGCCAGCCCTGGGTGCTGACCCTGGGCTCCAGCTGCTGGCGGCCCTGGGTGCAGATCCCCAGCCCTGGCTGCTGGCCCTGGATGCAGATCCCCGGCCTCAGACTCCGGCAGGAGCAGGTGCTGGATCCCAACCCCTAGCCCTGGCTGCACGGCAGCAGGTGTAGACCCCAAATGCCACCGCTGGTGGCGGCTGCTGGTCCCACGTGCCAACCCCTGGCCACACACTCCGACCCCCAGCCCTGGCCACTGACACCAGACACTGCTCCTGGATGTCGACCCTGGGCTCCAGCAAGTGCTGGCCGTAGGCACCAATCCCTGGCCCTGGTCACATGACAGTAGACGCCAACCCCGGGATCCAGCGGGTGCTGGCCCTGGACACCAATGCCTACCCCTTGCCCCAGTCACGTGGCAGCAGGCTCCTGCTCCTGGACCCCAAGCACCAATCCTTGGTGCTAACCCCCGGCCACATGGCAGTGGGTGCCGTTCCCCAGCCCTGACCACACAGCAGCAGGTGCTGACCCCCAGCCACTGATCCTCACCCCCTAACCATGTGGTAGCAGGGGGCCCCCATCCATTGCACCTGGCCTCTGCTGCCTCCCCCAGCCCTGCATCCGTCTTCCCTGGCCCCCGCGTTGCCTCAATCCCCACCCCATCCAGGTCTTAATTATCCAGGTCTTGCTGTGAAAAGTGATATTAACAAACATACAACTGGTGTGGTAGAGTTGGGATACAACTGGTGATTAGCAACTTTAACAAGAGCCTTAACCCCAGGTGTCCTCTCTCCTCCAATGCTGGGAAGGCCTGGGCCACAAGCTGGCAACACTGCTCTGCCAGGCCTCAGCCCTGCACACAGGTTAAGGAGCGTGAGCAGAGCCAGTGGCAAATGGCCAGACAGAGGGTCTGGGGAAGGCAACAGCTCCATCCTGAGCTAGCCACCTGCACGAAGCCACCAGATTCGTACAGCACCTAGCGTTTTTCATGTATGCTCCATCACAGGGCCCCACTTGTGCAATCCTTCCCTCCTAGGACCTGGGCTGATGCCCATGTATCTCCTTCCCCCCTCACCCCCCGAGCCCCTTCCCCCCCCCATCGCGCACTCCCCCCTGAGCCCCTTGCCCCCCCCCATCGCGCACTCCCCAACTCCTCTCCTGGGCCCCTCGAGCCCCTTCCCCCCCACCCTGCACTCCTCTCCTGAGCCCCTTCCCCCCACCCTGCACTTCCCCCTGCTCCCCAAGCCCCACACTCCCCCAACTCCCCTCCTGAGCCCCTTCCCCCCCCACCCTGCACTTGCCCCTGCTCCCCAAACCCCGCACTCCCCCAGCTCCCCTCCTGAGCCCCTTCCCCCCCCCACCCTGCACTTGCCCCTGCT
Organism: Natator depressus; assembly: GCF_965152275.1. Classification (NCBI taxonomy): domain Eukaryota; kingdom Metazoa; phylum Chordata; order Testudines; family Cheloniidae; genus Natator; species Natator depressus. Next base: position 26,193,637 of record NC_134247.1, on the reverse strand, counting down.
CCCCAAACCCCGCACTCCCCCAGCTCCCCTCCTGAGCCCCTTCCCCCCCCCACCCTGCACTTGCCCCTGCTCCCCAAACCCCGCACTCCCCCAACTCCTCTCCTGAGCCCCTTCCCCCCCCGCACTTCCCCCTGTTCCCCAAGCCCCACACTCCCCCAGCTCCCCTCCTGAGCCCCTTCCCCCCCCTGCACTTCCCCCTGCTCCCCAAGCCCCACACTCCCCCAGCTCCCCTCCTGAGCCCCTTCCCCCCCACCCTGCACTTGCCCCTGCTCCCCAAACCCCGCACTCCCCCAGCTCCCCTCCTGAGCCCCTTCCCCCCCCCACCCTGCACTTGCCCCTGCTCCCCAAACCCCGCACTCCCCCAGCTCCCCTCCTGAGCCCCTTCCCCCCCCCACCCTGCACTTGCCCCTGCTCCCCAAACCCCGCACTCCCCCAACTCCTCTCCTGAGCCCCTTCCCCACAATCCTACCCTCCCCTCCTACCCCGCCCTGCCTCGCGGCCCGAGCCTCTCGCGCCAGGGGCTCGGTGCCGCCGGTCTCCTACCTCCAGCAGCTGCACGTAGCTCGCCGGGAACCAGCCGCGCAGCCCGTCCTCCTTCTGCCCTTCCCACCAGCCGCCGTCCGGCACCTGCAGCAGCGTGAGCTGCTCCCCGGCGGCGAAGCGCAGCCCCTGCCGGTGCCGCTCCCCGGAGAAGGGGTACAGCGTCTGGCAGCGCGAGCCCGACATGCTGCGCCGCGGAGCTGCCCGGCCGCCCGGCGCTGGCAGTGCGGAGCGAGCGCGAGCGAGCGCGAGCCGCCCCCGGGCCGCGCCCCCAGCCCGCCCGGCCGCCGCCCGCGGGCAGCGCCCCTCGCCGCGGGCCCGGCCCGGCCTCCGGGAGTGGCAGGGCTCGGGTGGGGGTCGGGGCGGGTGAGACTAGGGTGACACCGCGGGGGCAGCGGGGGGGTGATGGGATGTATCGGGGGTAGCCGTGGGTGACTCCCAGGGTGTGGGGGGGGGCTGGAAATGAGTCCAGAGTGTGTGTGTGCGAGGGGGTGTCTTGGGGGGGTGGCTGGGAGTGACACCCCCGGGGGGGAGGGGCTGTATCGGGGGCGCTGAGAGTGACTCCATGGTGTGTGGGGGAGGTGTCTCGGGTGGGGTGGCTGTGACTCCAAGGGGGGTGTGTGTGTGTGTGTGTGTCGGGGTGGGGGTGGCTGGGGGAGTGACACCACAGTGTGGCGATGGGAGGGAAGGGGGGGTGATGGGATGTATCAGGGTGCTGAGTGACTCCAAGGTGTGGGGGGATGTTGGGGTTAGCTGTGAGTGACTATGGTCTGTGGTGGGGGGTGAAGGGATGTATTGGGGGTGTCTGAGAGTGACTCCATGGGGGGGGGAGTGTCTCAAGTGGGGATGGCTGTGACTCTAAGCTGTGGGGGGGGGCGGCTGGGAGTGACACCACGGCATGTGTGTGGGGGGGGGTTGTCTCAGGGTAGGAATGGCTGTGACTCAAAGGTGTGGGGGGAAGGGGTTTGGGTTAGCTGTGAGTGACTCTGTGGTCTGTAGGGGGGTGATGGGATGTATCTGGGGTGGCTAAGAGTGACACCACGGTGTGTGTGTTGGGGGGGAGGGGGAATCAGATGTATCAGGGGTTCTGAGAATGACTCCAGGGGGAGGGGGGAGAGGGGTCTAGAAGATGGGGGTGGCTGAGAGTGACTGCATGGTGTGTGTGTGTGGGGGGGGAATATGGATAGCTCAGTTGAGGGAGGGATAGGTCAGTGGTTTCAGCATTGGCCTGATAAATCCAGGGTTCTGAGTTCAATCCTTGAGGGGGCCATTTAGGGATCTGGGGCAAAAATTGGGGATTGGTCCTGCTTTGAGCAGGGGGTTGGACTAGATGATGTCCTGAGGTTCCTTCCAACCCTGATATTCTATGATTCTATGCCCGACACTTCTACGACCAGGGGCGTGTGCACCTGAATGATCAATCACTTTATATGTATGGTATAGTACTTAGCAGTATTTTCAACAATCCCAGTGCATATCTCCCCCCTTTTGCAATTCTCCACCAAAAAAATTTATACTTATAAGAAGCACACGGGATCTTTTTCAGGGGAAAAGGCAATATGCCGCCTTTATTGAAGATACAACAATTAGTATATACATTCAATCACACACACACACACTGTCCCACCAGTCGATGTTATAGTTACCAGTCCAGAGTCCGGATCAGTCTAGTGGCCAGCTAGGTTGATCACAGGTAGTTAGGAGCTGTCAGGGTTCCCTCCCCACTCTGAACTCTGGGGTACAGATGTGGGGACCCGCATGAAAGACCCCTCACCAAGCTTATATTCTACCAGCTTAGGTTAAAACTTCCCCAAGATACAATTCTTTTCCTTGTCCTTGGACGGTATTTCTGCCACCACCAAGGGATTTACGCAGAAATTCAGGAAAAAAGTCACTTGGAGTCCCTGTTCCCCCAAAATATTCCCTCAAGCCCCTTCACCCCCTTTCCTGGGGAGGCTTGTGAATAGTGTGAGTACCAACCAGACCTTTTGTCTCTAGGACACTGATAATCAAACAGGTCCTTAAAGGAAGAATTTTATTTAAAGAAAAAGTAAAAGAATCACACCTGCAAAATCAGGATGGAAGGTAACTTTACAGGGTAATACAAAGATTTAAACAGAGGATTCCCCTCTAGGCTCAGCTTCAAAGTTACAAAAAACAAGAATAAAACTCCCTCTTACAATAGGGAAAATTCACAAGCTAAAACAAAAGACAATCTAATGCATTTCCTTGCCCTTACTTACAATTTCTGTAATTTTAGATTTCAGAGTAGCAGCCATGTTAGTCTGTATTGGCAAAAAGAAAAGGAGTACTTGTGGCACTTTAGAGACTAACAAATTTATTTGAGCATAAGCTTTCATGAAGATCTCTATCAAGCATTCTTACAACTACAGTACCCACCTGCGGAAGTGAAGAAACAGATTGATAGAGCCAGAAGAGTTCCCAGAAGTCACCTACTACAGGACAGGCCCAACAAAGAAAATAACAGAACGCCACTAGCCGTCACCTTCAGCCCCCAACTAAAACCCCTCCAACGCATTATCAAGGATCTACAACCTATCCTGAAGGATGACCCAACACTCTCACAAATCTTGGGAGACAGGCCACTCCTTGCCTACAGACAGCCCCCCAACCTGAAGCAAATACTCACCAGCAACCACATAACACACAACAGAATCACTAACCCAGGAACCTATCCTTGCAACAAAGCCCGTTGCCAACTGTGCCCACATATCTATTCAGGGGACACCATCACAGGGCCTAATAACATCAGCCACACTATTAGAGGCTCGTTCACCTGCACATCTACCAATGTGATCTATGCCATCATGTGCCAGCAATGCCCCTCTGCCATGTACATTGGTCAAACTGGACAGTCTCTACGTAAAAGAATAAATGGACACAAATAAGATGTCAGGAATTATAACATTCATAAACCAGTCGGAGAACACTTCAGTCTCTCTGGTCACGCGATTACAGACATGAAAGTTGCGATATTACAACAGAAAAACTTCAAAACCAGACTCCAGCGAGAGACTGCTGAATTGGAATTCATTTGCAAATTGGATACAATTAACTTAGGCTTGAATAGAGACTGGGAGTGGCTAAGTCATTATGCAAGGTAACCTATTTCCCCTTGTTTTTTCCTACCCCACCCCCCCATTCCTCAGACGTTCTTGTTAAACCGTGGATTTGTGGTGGAAATGGCCCACCTTGATTATCATACACATTGTAAGGAGAGTGATCACTTTAGATAAGCTGTTACCAGCAGGAGAGTGGGGTGGGGGGAGAGAAAACTTTTGTAGTGATAAACACCCATTTTTTTCATGGTTTGTGTGTATAAAAACATCATCTGTATTTTCCACAGTATGCATCCGATGAAGTGAGCTGTAGCTCACGAAAGCTTATGCTCAGATAAATTGGTTAGTCTCTAAGGTGCCACAAGTACTCCTTTTCTTTTATCCTTTATCTTGTTCTTTCATCAAGTCTCTCGGGGAGTTATCCCATGCTGGTTTTGATCACAGCTATCTTGTCCCCATTGATAGGTGTCTGTCTCATGTTTAGAGTCGTCAATCTGCCCTCCTCTGATATTTCAATAGGGGCGTGTTGCAGCCTCCTGGCACCCTTGCGTCTGTCTCTGGTGCTCCCTAGAACATCTGGTTCAGCGATGGCCTTCTCACTTATCTCTTAACACCCATTCCTCATTCACACACAAAACAGAATTAATTTACACAGAACATTTTGAACAGGAACATCAAATTGCAATGCAGAAGAAAAACAATCATGGCAGTCTTTTACTTATTTTAAAATGCTAAGCCTACAACAAAGTGGTGACCACAAAGGTCTGTTACTGCCTTGAAATCAGTCCAGACACAAAGAGATTCTGGCTGATGCATCTCTACCAATGGCCCATTAGGCCATTCCTTTCTGCTACTCAAAAAGGGTGGCTGGCAGGCTATGGTCAAATCATACATCAATACATTGAATACATGTTACATTATTATCTTATTATTCTTTATCCTTCATTCTAAATTATGCGCTCCAGAGCGTGAGGCGATAACATTCTTGGAACCTGATGACAACCTCCAATCCGACGAGGGCCTCAGTGCCAAAGCAGGTTGCAAGGCCTGTTCAAGCAGGTGCTGTTTTAGGTGATGTCAGGGTTCCCTCCCCACTCTGAACTATAGGGTACAGATGTAGGGACCCACATGAAAGACCCCCTAAGCTTATTTTTACCAGCTTAGGTTAAAAACTTTCCCAAGGCACAAATTTCGCCTTGTCCTTGAACAGTATCCTGCAACCACCAAGGGATTTAGACAAAGAATAGGGAAAGGTCCACTTGGAGTTCCTATTTCCCCAAAATATCCCCCCAAGCCCTTACACCCCCTTTCCTGGGGAGGCTTGAGAATAAACAAGATGAGCACAGCCCAGCCTTGAATTTTTAAGACTCAAAAAACCCAATCAGATTCTTAAAAAAAAGAACTTTATTAGAAGAACCAAAAAGAGAACAACTCTGTAAGATCAGAATGGAAGATAATCTTACAGGCACTCAGTTTCAAAACACAGAGAATCCCTCTAGGCAAAATCTTAAGTTACAAAAAGACACAAAAACAGGAATACACATTTCCTCCAGCACAGCGAATTTCACAAGGCAAAACAAAGAAAACCTAACACATTTTCTAGCTAGATTACTTACTAACTTTACAGGATTTCCAGGGCTTGCATCCTTGATCTGTTCCCAGCAAAGGTATCACACAGACAGACAAAAGCCTTTTTCCCCCGCTCCAGATTTGAAAGTATCTTGTCCCCTCATTGGTCATTTTGGGTCAAGTGCCAGCCAGGTTACCTGAACTTCTTAACCCTTTACAAGTAAAAGGACTTTGCCTCTGGCTAGGAGGGATTTTATAGCACTGTATACAGAAAGGTGGTTACCCTTCCCTTTATATTTATGACAGGTGAAGATCCTGAGCCACTTGAATCCCGAACAAGCTACAGGTCGAATGCCGCTCCTTGACATGGGCCTCACTCAAGCACAACAAGCACCGCATGTGGGGATCGTTGTTAGGGCTCGCTCCCTCTCATACGACGGACAGTGTTTGAACCCTGGTGAGGGCACCACAGGGAATTCCTAACTAAATACAACCAACACTTACACTAAGGGTATTACTAGCTATAGCCCACTTGAAAAAACCACTGAAGTAGTGAGAGCATGTGAGGTTAAGTCCACACAGAGCTCCAACTCCAGCCACATCTGGTAAGAAGGAACTGGGGGCGGGTCGCCACCTTATATAACCAAGGGAGGGGCTATGGCCATGAGGCACGAGCACCACCGCTCTGGGTGTATTGCTAGGCAAAATTCTGCAGCTCTGGTGCACAGGGCAGACATACACACACACACCCCTATGTGGAATACATGGCTGCATCTGCTCGAAGAAGAACAAGGTGACTCCTAGTCCTGGGCACCCTGAGAACTGTCACAGCTCTTCATCAGTTCCCGCCCTTTCTCCTCTCCTATGCTGTGGCTGGCAGAAGATGGATCAGCCCCATGAACAGGTTAGAGAAGCCGGAGGGCTACCTAGATTGCTGCCCCAGCCCATTTTCCATGCCCCTTCAAGCTGTTGCAGAGCAGAGATTCACTGGGTTGTAGGAGTGCCCCAGTCACAGCTCACCCTGCACAAGCCTGCACAGACTCTCAGGAGAGGGGTGCAGAACTGATTAAACCAGCATTGCCTTGTCGGGGGCGCTGCCATTCCCAGGGTGTTCACCATAGAGGTGGTCTGGCAGCACCGCTGGTGCACAGAGGCCACAGGTAACATGGGGAGAGTGTTACACAGACGAAGAGGATTGTCTGATGGAACAGCCAAGGCAGGTAGAGCACTACAGTTCCTCCTTCCTCATTGTCTCCTCATTACACGTTAAAAACACAGGGAAATTGCCTTTGTACCACCAGGTCACTGAGAGCGAATGATGCCATCCAACTCCCTCATCGCCCAGGAGATGGCCGTTAACCCACTGCAGCATTTGCCCGGCTTCTGAATGCTGGTGCCCACCCCTTCAGGCTGCTCATGGTACTCCCTGACCACCCCACCCCCAGCCCAATCCCCATTCCTCTTGCACACAGGCGATGGGTAAGTGTGCAGGGTGTGACCCCTTCTCACCTTTCTGACATGCTGGCAGGAGCCGTGAAGTTAGCCATGTTGGTGTATGAGGTGTCTTCATTGATCTGAGGTAATGCTCCACTGAAATTAATGGAGCAGAATACCTCAGAGTTATTGTTTCAGGCTCTACACAAACTCAGGAAGGCATTGCTGTATCAATTACACTTGATTCAAGTTCTGAAGGTTTTCTTTGCATAGTTAGTCTCTAATCGCTAGAGACTGACTTTAAAAAAAATGAAAGCTGGAGAACAATTGAGATGCCTGTCCAGGGCCCCCTCCCCCCCCAGCCTTTTGTGCCCCTCCTGGGGGGGCACATGCCACACTTTGGGGAACAGTGGCCTCAATACATCAGACATCCCTCTGTCAGGTACACAGACATATACTGTCCATCCCCCTACCAAATCAACCTTACTTAGACACACTCACAAAGACAACCTTAACTTTGCCCTCTGTCTGATGCCAGTGTCCCTGCAAGATTAACCTTTTATTTCCCATAGCTCTTCTCCCAGATAATAACTCATCTACACAGGGCTAAATAAAGGAGGCCAGAACAGAGATCAGATGCATGCCCTTCCATTTATTTGTATCAGCTAATGTACATCTACCCTGACTGCAGACATCCATATTGCATGGGAAACCTCTGCAGTCGCACTCTGGGACCTCATTCCTCCAATTTCTGTAGATAAATAAATAAAGATACTTTAGAAGTTACTGGAATAATGGAATGGCCACGGGGGCTAGAATCTCAACATGGTTTTAAGTGTGCAGTTAGGGGCAACAATGTGCAAAACGGCAGGCAAAGAAACAATGATTTCCAGGCTGCAGCTGGCAGGCCTGCAGCGTGAGAGGAGGGGTCTATAGGTAGATCCTTGCGGAAGGCAATGCAGCTTGGGGATTTACAGCAGCTGACCGGCCCCATGTTTTGTGAGTGCTCTCTGTCCCCTTAGGTTGGCGGACATGGCACAGCAGACTGCCACAGTACGGATGAGCCAGTCCACCGGAAGCCCAGTGAGGTGCGAGAGGCAGCATTGTAGAGGCAGCAGGGAATGCAGTTTAGCTTGGTGCTGCCTGGGGACAAGTACATGGTGGCTCCCTCTAGTGGGAGTGGCAGGACATGGGCCAGTGAAATGCCACACAGCTACTAGGGTAGGTGCCTGCTGAAGGACTCATTTATGTGGCTTTTGGGGCTCATGTCTTGCCTTCACCAAACGTGCTCCCCATGCTGGGGTGAGAAAGACAGTCCCTGATGGAGAACGGACAGAAGAGCCTCACTGTCCATAGAACCTCCAGCTCTCTCGGTGGCCAGTTTTTAGTCCCTTTAATATGGGCTCCATTGATTTTGTACGTTGCTAGTCTATTTATCTGAATGGCTGGTGGCGTTAAGTCAAATGTCTTACTGAAGTCCAGTATATTCCATGGGCACAGTTCCCTCCACCAACCAGCCAACCTTGAGAGCATGACAAAGAGCATTAATTCATTTGACAGGATCTATTTGCCATCAAAACAGGTTGATTGGCATTAATTACATCACACACTCTACATACCACACAGACTATGCTGACAGCTTGTGCCACACACTCTCAAAGAACCTGCGGAACCACCTGATCAACATCCTCGACAACAAACAGGGAAAGATTAAGAATGTGCTCTCAAAACTGGATACTCTCATAAAAAAACAACCTTCCACACAAACTTCCTTGTGGCTGGACTTTACAAAAACTAGACAAGCCATTTACAACACACACTTTGCTTCTCTACAAAAGAAAAAGGACACTAAACTCTCTAAACTACTACATGCCACAAGGGGCCACAACAGTGGTTCCCTTAACCCACCTGGCAATATTGTTAATCTAGCCAACTATACGCTTAGCCCAGCAGAAGAATCTGTCCTATCTCGGGGCCTCTCCTTCTGCCCCTCCACCCCCACGAACATGATACAGTTCTGTGGTGATCTAGAATCCTATTTTCGACGTCTCCCACTCAAGGAATATTTCCAACACACCTCTGAACAACATACTAATCCACAGAGACCTTCCTACCAACACTACAAAAAGAAGGATTCTAGGTGGATTCCTCCTGAAGGTCAAAACAACAGACTGGACTTCTACAGAGAGTGCTTCCGCCGACGTGCACAGGCTGAAATTGTGGAAAAGCAGCATCGCTTGCCCCATAACCTCAGCCGTGCAGAACACAACGCCATCCACAGCCTCAGAAACAACTCTGACATCATAATCAAAAAGGCTGACAAAGGAGGTGCTGTCGTCATCATGAATAGGTCGGAATATGTACAAGAGGCTGCTCGGCAGCTCTCCAACACCACTTTCTACAAGCCATTACCCTCTGATCCCACTGAGGGTTACCAAAAGAAACTACAGCATTTGCTCAAGAAACTCCCTGAAAAAGCACAAGAACAAATCCGCACAGACACGCCCCTGGAACCCCAACCTGGGATATTCTATCTACTACCCAAGATCCATAAACCTGGAAATCCTGGGTGCCCCATCATCTCAGGCATTGGCACCCTGACACCAGGATTGTCTGGCTATGTAGACTCCCTCCTCAGGCCCTACGCTACCAGCACTCCCAGCTATCTTCCAGACACCACTGACTTCCTGAGAAAACTACAATCCATCGGTGATCTTCCTGAAAACACCATCCTGGCCACTATGGATGTAAAAGCCCTCTACACCAACATTCAACACAAAGATGGACTACAAGCCATCAGGGACAGTATCCCTGATAATGTCACGGCAAACCTGGTGGCTGAACTTTGTGACTTTGCCCTCACACATAACTATTTCACATTTGGGGACAATGTATACCTTCAAATCAGCAGCACTGCTATGGGTACCTGCATGGCCCACAGTATGCCAACATTTTTATGGCTGACTTAGAACAACGCTTCCTCAGCTCTCGTCCCCTAATGCCCCTACTCTACTTCCGCTACATTGATGACATCTTCATCATCTGGACCCAAGGAAAAGAAGCTCTTGAGGAATTCCACCATGATTTCAACAACTTCCATCCCACCACCAACCTCAGCCTGAACCAGTCCACACAAGAGATCCACTTCCTGGACACTATGGTACTAATAAGCAATGGTCACATAAACACCACCCTATACCGGAAACCTACTGACCGCTACTCCTACCTACATGCCTCCAGCTTTCACCCAGATCACACCACACAATCCATTGTCTACAGCCAAGCTCTATGATACAACTGCATTTGCTCCAACCCCTCAGACGGAGACAAACACCTACAAGATCTCTATCAAGCGTTCTTACAACTACACTACCCACCTGCTGAAGTGAAAAAACAGATTGACAGAGCCAGAAGAATACCCAGAAGTCACCTACTACAGGACAGGCCCAACAAAGAAAATAACAGAATGCCACTAGCCATCACCTTCAGCCCCCAACTAAAACCTCTCCAATGCATCATCAAGGATCTACAACCTATCCTGAAGGACGACCCATCACTCTCACAGATCTTGGGAGACAGGCCAGTCCTTGCTTACTGACAGCCCCCCAACCTGAAGCAAATACTCACCAGCAACCACACACCACACAACAGAACCACTAACCCAGGAACCTATCCTTGCAACAAAGCCCGTTGCCAACTGTGTCCACATATCTATTCAGGGGACATCATCATAAGGCCTAATCACATCAGCCACAATATCAGAGGCTTGTTCACCTGCACATCTACCAATGTGATCTATGCCATCATGTGCCAGCAATGCCCCTCTGCCATGTACATTGGCCAAACTGGACAGTCTCTACGTAAAAGAATAAATGGACACAAATCAGACGTCAAGAATTATAACATTCAAAAACCAGTCGGAGAACACTTCAATTTCTCTGGTCACTCGATCTCAGACCTAAAAGTGGCAATTGTTCAACAAAAAACCTTCAGAAACAGACTCCAACGAGAGACTGCTGAATTGGAATTAATTTGCAAACTGGATAAAATTAACCTAGGCTTGAATAGAGACTGGGAGTGGATGGGTCATTACACAAAATAAAACTATTTCCCCATGTTTATTCCCCCTGACTGGTCCTCAGACGTTCTTGTCAACTGCTGGGAATGGCCCACCTTGATTATCACTACAAAAGGTTTTCTCCCCCGCCTGCCCCCCCCACCGCTCTCCTGCTGGTAATAGTTCATCTTAAGTGATCACTCTCCTTACGATGTGTATGGTAACACCCATTGTTTCATGTTCTATGTGTATATAAATCTCCCCACTGTACTTTCCACTGAATGCACCTGATGAAGTGGGCTGTAGCTCACAAAAGCTTATGCTCAAATAAATTGTTTAGTCTCTAAGGTGCCACAAGTCCTTCTTTTCTTATCACACAGTCAGATTCCAAGGCCAAATGGGACCACTGTGACCTCCTGTATAGCGCAGGCCCTAGGACTTCCCCAAATTAATGCCTGCTTCAACTAGAGCAGAGCTATTAGAAAAATAGCCAATCTTGATTTTAAAATTGCCAGTGATGGAGAATCCACCAGAACCCTTGGTAAGTTGTTCCAATGGTTAATTTCCCTCATTGTGAAAAATGTTCACCTTATTTCCAATTGGAATTTATCTAATTTCAACTACCAGCTGTTGGATCACGTGAGACCTTTCTCTGCTAGACTGAAGAGGCCGTTAGACTGGGATCAAATCACCCCTAAACCTTCTCTTTGTTTTGCTAAGTCATTCTTCATTGATTGAATCCAGTATCAGCCTTTCCATGATCTTGCCTAGGACTGATGCCAGACTAACTGGCTAATAGTTATCCCAGGGTGCAATATGTCAGTATCAAACTATAAACTCCATTTTGTGTTTCATCTTGAATACATGTGTGATGCAGTAGGGAGCGGGGTGGTCTGACGCAGCAGGAGGGGGGAGTGTTGACCTGGGAATGTGGCAGGGGAGTTTCATTGGGGATGGGATACCTGAGAGCCTGTAACCTGAGCCAGGAGGGAGATGGGGAGGTAACACCTCTGCCTGGGAAACTGGACAAAGGCTGCAGGAGCGAGCCTGCTGGAGGGTTTTTGGTTTCAGTTTTGTGCTGGGTGGTGGAACGCAGGGAACCCCAAGGCTGGGGTCTAAGCTCCCTGCCCCCCAGAAGGACTTGACTGAGGGGTACCCACAAGTTCTGTTTTAGACTGTATTCCTATTGTCCAATAAACCTTCTGTTTTACTGGCTGGCTGAGAGTCATGGTGAATCCCAGGAAGAGGGGTGCAGGGCCCGGACTCCCCCACGCTCCATGACAACATGTACAATGATAATAATAAATGTGCCAGGGCAGCTGCTTGAATTGCACTCCAGACAGCAGCCCCGACCCCAGAGCGTGCTTGAGACGTCGATGGAGGACTATCGCTGGGAATGACTCTTCCCTACTTGCCCATTGCCCTGGAACAATGGTTTTCTCTGCAGGTGACAGAGGGGGCTGCAGTATGCAGGGAAGCACATGGCAAGGAGCCAGACACTCTATGAGCGGGGTGCTGGCGGCTCCTAGCAAGGGGTTACCCATCGCACCACGTAGCAGGACGTGCAGGAGAGAGAGGGCTGGAGGGGCTCCGAAAAGGTGACAAACCTTGAGCTGGGAGAAGGGGTGAGCTCAGGATGGGGGGAAGGCACGTCTCAGGGCTTTCTTATTTTCAGAGATCTGTAACTCTGAAGTGCTTTAGGAATGAAGTCACTGTGGATAATCTAAACCTCCCCCATTGCAACTTGAGACCATTACTCCTCGTTCTGTCATCTGCTACCATTGAGAACAGTCTAGAGCCATCCTCTTTGGAACCCCCTTTCAGGTAGTTGAAAGCAGCTATCAAATCCCCCCTCATTCTTCTCTTCTGCAGACTAAACAATCCCAGCTCCCTCAGCCTCTCTTCATAAGTCATGTGCTCTAGACCCCTAATCATTTTTGTTGCCCTTCGCTGGACTCTCTCCAATTTATCCACATCCTTCTTGTAGTGTGGGGCCCAAAACTGGACACAGTACTCCAGATGAGGCCTCACCAGTGTCGAATAGAGGGGAACGATCACATCCCTCGATCTGCTCGCTATGCCCCTACTTATACATCCCAAAATGCCATTGGCCTTCTTGGCAACAAGGGCACACTGTTGACTCATATCCAGCTTCTCGTCCACTGTCACCCCTAGGTCCTTTTCCGCAGAACTGCTGCCTAGCCATTCGGTCCCTAGTCTGTAGCGGTGCATTGGATTCTTCCATCCTAAGTGCAGGACCCTGCACTTATCCATATTGAACCTCATCAGATTTCTTTTGGCCCAATCCTCCAATTTGTCTAGGTCCTTCTGTATCCTATCCCTCCCCTCCAGCGTATCTACCACTCCTCCCAGTTTAGTATCATCTGCAAATTTGCTGAGAGTGCAATCCACACCATCCTCCAGATCATTTATGAAGATATTGAACAAAACCGGCCCCAGGACCGACCCCTGGGGCACTCCACTTGACACCGGCTGCCAACTAGACATGGAGCCATTGATCACTACCCGTTGAGCCCGACAATCTAGCCAGCTTTCTACCCACCTTATAGTGCATTCATCTAGCCCATACTTCCTTAACTTACTGACAAGAATACTGTGGGAGACCGTGTCAAAAGCTTTGCTAAAGTCAAGAAACAATACATCCACTGCTTTCCCTTCATCCACAGAACCAGTAATCTCATCATAAAAGGCGATTAGATTAGTCAGGCATGACCTTCCCTTGGTGAATCCATGCTGACTGTTCCTGATCACTTTCCTCTCATGTAAGTGCTTCAGGATTGATTCTTTGAGGACCTGCTCCATGATTTTTCCAGGGACTGAGGTGAGGCTGACTGGCCTGTAGTTCCCAGGATCCTCCTTCTTCCCTTTTTTAAAGATTGGCACTACATTAGCCTTTTTCCAGTCATCCGGGACTTCCCCCGTTCGCCACGAGTTTTCAAAGATAATGGCCAAGGGCTCTGCAATCACAGCCGCCAATTCCTTCAGCACTCTCGGATGTAACTCGTCCGGCCCCATGGACTTGTGCACGTCCAGCTTTTCTAAATAGTCCCTAACCACCTCTATCTCCACAGAGGGCTGGCCATCTCTTCCCCATTCTGTGATGCCCAGCGCAGCAGTCTGGGAGCTGACCTTGTTAGTGAAAACAGAGGCAAAAAAAGCATTGAGTACATTAGCTTTTTCCACATCCTCTGTCACTAGGTTGCCTCCCTCATTCAGTAAGGGGCCCACACTTTCCTTGGCTTTCTTCTTGTTGCCAACATACCTGAAGAAACCCTTCTTGTTACTCTTGACATCTCTTGCTAGCTGCAGCTCCAGGTGCGATTTGGCCCTCCTTATATCTTTCCTACATGCCCGAGCAATATTTTTATACTCTTCCCTGGTCATATGTCCAACCTTCCACTTCTTGTAAGCTTCTTTTTTATGTTTAAGATCCGCTAGCCTCTGTTTGCCAGAAGCTGGGAATGGGCGACAGGGGTTGGATCACTCCATGATTACCTGTTCTGTTAATTCCCTCTGGGGAATGTGTCCTTAGCCTCTGTTTGCCAGAAGCTGGGAATGGGCGACAGGGGTTGGATCACTCCATGATTACCTGTTCTGTTAATTCCCTCTGGGGCACCTGGCATTGGCCACTCTCAGAAGACCAGATATTGGGCGAGATGGACCTTTGATCTGACCCAGTGTGGCCGTTCTTATGTTCTTAGCAGCGCCCGCACCCTGCCCAGAGCCCTCTGCCTACCCCATCTGCACTCACATTCTGCACCGTACAATCAGCACCCACACCTGGCCCAGCATGCTCAGAATCATGCCCCACCCAGCCCCGTGCCAGCAGCAACCACCCCAGTGCCACGCCTGCTTGAACCTTACAGCCAAAGACAGCGATGGGCCCGTGGCTCTACGGCAGCCGGGGAGGGTAGGGGAGGGGAGGGAGCAGGGGGCGAGGTGCTGGCAGGGAGAGCTAGGCTGTATTTGCCTCTTGCACTCAGGCTTTGCCACTGCACTGCAGTCGAACAGGATACGTATGTTCCAGTAGACGCCAGAAAAAAGCAAAAGCCAAGCCCAGCCACTCCGGATGAGCAGCCCCCACCCAAGGGCCTGGACACGTTACTAGCCAGGTCGTCAGTCTGCATCTTCAGTTCACTCTTCTCCTTCTCCAGCTTCTGCTTGACTCGTTGCAGGTTGTCGATTTGCTCCCCAAGCTCTGCCGTGCTGTCCGCGTGCTTCTTCCGGAGGGCGGTGGTTGTGGCTTCGTGCAGCAGAGTGGCCTCCTCAAGGTCTCGGCGCATTTTCCGGAATTCTGCCTCACGCTTCTTGTTCATCTCAATCTGAACCGCTGTGGCTCCACCAGCTTCTTCCAGACGCTCACTGATCTCCTCGAGTTCCCTGGAGAGATCAGCCCGCTGCTTCTCTGCTTTCGCTCGAGAGGCACGTTCAGCCTCTGACTCCTCCCTCAGCTCCTCCATGCGGGCCTGTGAGGGTTAATTGGTGAAATCAAGAGTTCTGAAGTTTGGAATTAGTATTAGGGGACAGCAGCGCTTACACTTCCATTGTTGTAGGCACAAAGGATGAAGTTCATCCTTTAGGCCTCACCAGAAATTACACTGGCCTGTGGCCTCGGACAAACAATACGCATTCTGGAGCAGTGGCGGATGGAAGGCCTGATATTTCAAAAAGCTACATATCGGAGCTCTATAGATTTCATAGAATTTCGGGCTAGAAGGGATCATTAGATCATCCAGTCTCATCTCACATGTAACACAGGCCACTAAACTTCACCCAGATACTCCTATATTGAGTGCAATGACGTTAGTTAGACTAAAAGATTCCAGCAGTCAGTAGACTAAATTATTGTGTGCCACAGCCAAAGAATAGGAGAAACCAAGAAGCCACCAAGGCCTCAGGCCCCTGCAATGGCAGGAAGTTATATAATTAAAAAGCCAGCATTGCACCTTTGTAATGGGTTAAGAGATTTGACTCTATCTCTTGTAAATCTTGAGACATTTGTTGGATGCCAGACCCACAAGCAAAATGGCTGCCCTTCTATGGTCCAGGGTGTGGACAGGGTACAGGGAGGAGCAGCAGAGACCAGTGACCGGGGGGTGGGGAGAGTGAGGAAGGGTGCAGGGGGATGGAAGGGACAGAGGGAGCCTGAAGAGGTTGCAGGGGGCAGCTGAGGGGGATGCATGGGGTGTGTGGGCGGGGAGGAGCAGGCTGAGGAGGGTGCAGGGGGAGGAGGGAGGCTTAGGGGCTGAGAAGGGTTACAGGGGGATGTGGGGGCAGGAAGAGGCAGCAAGGGGTGAAGGGGGATGTGGGGAGTGCAGGGGTGTGTGGGGGGCAGAAGGAGGATGAAGGGAGACATGGCGTGGAGGGGGCAGAGTGTGACTGATAGGGAATGGGGGGCAGAGAGAGGCTGAGGGGTTTGCAGGGGGCACGGGGGCAGAGGTTAGCTGTGAGAGGTGCAGGGGTGTGTGTAGGCTGCGGGGGGGGGGTCTGCGAGGGGATGTGGGGGGCTGAACTGTGTGCAGGGTATGTTGGTCCAGAGGGAGACTGAGGGGGGCAGGGGTGCTGGAACGATTTGTACAGTGGGGGTGCTGAGAGCCATTGAACCAAACTGTAAACCCTGTATATAATGGAAACCGCCCCTCACACCCCCAATTCCAGCACCTATGGAGGGGGTGCAGGCGTGTGGGGGGGCCGAGGGGAGGCTGCGGGGCCAGGAGGGAGGCTGAGGGGGAACAGGTGTGTCTGGGGGCCAGGAGGGAGGCTGCAGGGGTGCTGGGGCCAGTGATCAGGAAGGAGCTGGACGAGTTAGCCTGCCAGTTCCCCCAGGCGGGGGCTGTGGAGGGGAAGGGAAAGTCTGTGTCACGGGGTTGCCACTTCCTACGCGGCGGGATGTAGTTCAGCCACCTCGGCGACAGGGAGCAGCTCAGTTGCTGCAGCTGCTGTGGTACAGACATGCCCGAGCAAGAAGCCATCGCAGGGCAGCTTAGGGCCAGCAGCTGTGATTGTCTCTCAACTGCAGCCCCAGCCCCATGAACAGTGGATTTTCTGCTCAGGGGACCGGCACATGGGAAAAGGAGCGAGGCTGTTTTCGAGGAGGTGCCTCCTTGTGCAGGGGGAGCCAACTGTCGCCTCATCGAGGCAGGACTTGCAGCAGAAAGAGAAGGCAGGAAGGGCGTTTCCCGGCCTGACGTGCCTAGTACCCTTGGATGCAGCAGGGTGAGACCAGACCGTGGGGTGGGACGGGTCAGGAGTGGGGCCGAGTTTCAGGACTTTCAGGACTTTCAAAGCTCACTACCTCTCCCGTGCTTCAAGAGTCAAGTGACTGCCATGTTGTCCCTGAAGGGCTTAAACTAGAAGACCAGAGTGAGCATGGCCAAGGTGGGACTCTGAGGGAGTGTGTGTAAGGGTGCGTCTACACTGCGACGCGTAGCGTACATACCCGTGCCGTCCCTTGAGCCTGGGTATAACAGCAGTGTAGAGGATGAGCCACGGCTTGGGCAAGTACAGACGTGCCTGAAGCCGCCGGCTCTGTACATGGCCGACAGTCTCTGTACTCACCCACGCCAGGCCTCCCCATCTGCACTGCTATTTGGAGCTGTGTGGTGTCCCGCTGCCTCCCTGCTGCAGGGAGAGACTTCTCCGGGGGAAAGGCTCTGGCAGGGGGAAGGCAGCAGGGAAAGGCTCTGGGAGGGGAGAGGCACAGGAGGGGAAAGGCTCTGGGAGAGGGGAGGAAGGCAGAAAAGGCTCTGGGAGCGGGGAGGCAGAGCAGGGAGAAGGTTCTGGGAGGGGGAAGGCAACAGGAAAAGGCTCTGGGAGGGGGGAGGCAGAGGAGGGGGAAGGCTCCGGGACGGGGGATGCAGCAGGGAAAGGCTCCGAGATGGGGAAGGCAGCGGGGCCTTTCCCTGGTAGAGCCTTTCCTCGCTGCAGTGAAAGGCGGGGAGCTGCTGAAGCCTTTCCCCACTGTCTCACCCTGCCAGAGCCTTTCACTGACATGTGTAGCTACACACCGCAGCGCGGTCACGGTCTGCTTTTCACTGCAGCAAGTAGCTACATGCACCCTACACGCAGCTCACTGTGGTGTGTAGTGTAGACATAGCCCACATGGCTGGGAGGCTCTGGAGGTCTGAGAGGCCGGTTTCAGGACCTGGGGCAGCTTGACTGCGCAGTCCCATGGCCCAAGGAGGTGCTCAGTGAAGATTTCTGAGCCTGGGCATGTGCACAAGAGGCCAGGGCTCACAACGTTAACAAATAATTGCTCTGGAAATAACTACAAAGACTCTGCTTTACTGGCTCTTCACTCTACTAAAGGTACTGATCTGCGAGTGACAGCTGAAAAGCTTTTCCCAATACCTGGTTCTTTTCTCCTTGCTACAGACTTCAGCTTACTGGCTGCAGGCTTGTCTGGTAAGGCTGTGAACTGAGACCCTCTGAAGTATTTAGTACCTTTCTGCAAGGCTCTGGTGACACCGCATCTGGAATACGATGTGCAATTCTGGTCTTTTATGTGTAAGAAAGATTAATTCAAAGTGGAACAGGTGCCGAGAAGGGCTACTAGGATGATCTGAGGCATGGAAAACCTACCTTAGGAGAGGAGACTTAAGGAGCTTTGCTTGTTTAGCCTAACAAGACAAAGCCTGAGGGGAGATATGGTTGCTCTCTATAAATCCACCACAGGGAAAAACGCCAGAGAGGGAGAGGAGTTATGTAAGTCAAGGGTCAATGCTGAAATGGATATGAACTGGCCATCAACAAGTTTAGGCTTGAAATTAGATGAAGGTTTCTAACCATCAGAGGAGGGAAGTTCTAGGACAGCCTGCCAAGGGCAGTAATGGGGGCAAAGAACCTAATTGGTTTCAAGACTGAGCTTGATAAATTTCTGGAGGGGATGATGTGATGAGACTGCCTACAATGGCATATGGCCCATTGGCAGCTGCTGGTAGCAAATATCTCCCATGGCTGGAGATGGGACACTCTCTCTAGGTTACTGAGTTAGTACGGTGGCTCTGAGTTACTACCATGAATTCTTTCAAAGATGTCTGGCTGGTGTGTATTGCTGACACACCCTAACTGAATGCCATATTTGTGGTCGGGAAGGAATTTTTCTGCAGGTGAGATTGGCAGAGATCCTGTGGGGTTTTCACCTTTCTCTGCAGCGTGGGGCATGGGTCACTTGCTGATTTGAACTAGAGCAAATGGTGGATTCTCAATAACTTGAAGTCTTTAAATCATGATTTGAGGACTTCAGTAACTCAGCCAGAGGTTAGGGGGTCTATTACAGGAGTGGGTGGGTGAGGTTCGGTGGCCTGCAATGTGCAGGAGGTCAGACTAGATGATCACGATGGACCCTTCTGGCCTTAAAGTCTGAGTCTATGAGTCTATAACAGTGACTAGACTCTGCCCAGACCTAGCAGGCTTGGAAGCACATGGGACCCAGTGATTGGGTACATTCGCGACAGATGGGTGACTGTACAGAGGGGGACTGATCCACGTTGTGACTGTTCTCAAGTCCACGTTCACAACCTTCTCCCTGGCTCATGAAGATTCAGTCTCTGCTGTAGAGTCCCTCCCTGCCAGCTGATGAGCATCAGTCTCTGCCCCATCCCTTCTCTAACAAGGTATCCTCTCCAGCACCTGCTGTAGGTTCTGCCCCAGCAGATGTGGGAGCAACTTGTGCTCTATCTCACATTTCACAGACCCCAGTGGGGAGTATGCTGTGTCTATGTGCCATGGCTGCAGGGGGGCTGGAACAATTTGTATAGTGGGGGTGCTGTGAGCCATTGAACCAAACTGTAAACCCTATATAAGATGGAAGCCACTTCAAGCCAGGGGGTGTGGCAGCACCCTCTGCACCCCTAGTTCCAGCACCTATGCATGGCTGATGCCTCCAGGGGTTATTTGCTGCTGGGTGGGAGCATTTTATGCCCATTTTGTATTCACTTTGCTGAGGTGTAAGTGACGAGAGCAGGGGCAGAGCGGTGGGGAATCTGGCCGCTAGTCTATGAGTGTTGTGGAGTAGGGAGGGAAGCAGACAGGAAAGGGGCAGTTCATTGCATTTGAAGGAGTGGAAGTTACTCACAGTCTGCACTTGGAGCTGCAGGTTGTTTTTCTCTTGCAGCAGGGTCACCATTTTTTCCTCCAGTTCTTTCCTTTTTGCCTCAGACTTAGCAAGCTCCTCCTTCGTTTTCTCAAACTCTTCCTTCATGTTGGCCATCTCCTTCTCAGCTTCAGCACTCCTCAGCAAGGGCTTGATCTTGAAGTACAGCTTCATCCAGGGCCAGTGCTTGACGTTCGTGAATGAGCGAATGTTGCATTGCAGAGTGTAGATTGATTCCCTGAAAATCCATTAAACTACAGCTTAAAGAATGCAGAGTATGGAGCCAACGGGACTTGGGTTAGGAATGAATTCCAGGTATTAGAATGACAGTTTCTAAGTACCGTCTAAACAGCTTTTGCGGGAGATTCCTGTTGAAACCACTACATTACTGGGTGTAAACAAGATACTTCTAGTCCCCGTGGAGCTGCAATGATGGGCACTCTCTGAACAGAACACAAAGAAATGCTCTGAAACAGAAAAAACACTTCTGGACTGTAACTTGTGGGGCCTTTAGAATGTGATTTCCCCAAATCTCAATGCTGCTCAGGCTAATGCTACCGAGAAGAACTGGCTGCAGCACTCTGCCTGCCCAGGGAATACAGGTTTAGAGAGGCAGTTGCCTGTTACCTTCTCTCACACATCTTCTTGAATTCTACACACATAAGGTACCCTCTGCACACAGCCTGCGTATGGGTGATGAGGCTCACAAGCTTCTCATCTCACATCTCCTCCAGCAGTCCCAGGAGACCACCCTTGAAGAATACCTACAGCGTCATGGAGAGATACAGTATTAGTCTGGGGTCAAAGCGGGTATGCAGCCAACGGAGAAGACACAGGACGGATTCCCATGGTGTGAAGATCTGAAAAGCTGGAGGAATGCTGGATTCCCTTTACAGCCCTGAGTGTGCACTGACACCAGCACATGTCAATCAGTACGAGCCTGCTCCCCATGGCACTCTAGCTCTGCTGTCCTGCTCTCAGAACAGCATGAGTCACTCAGGGCCCTCTGTGATCTCATGACAAACTCAAATGATTAAAGCAAAGCCCTATGATAATGCCACACCTGGCTAGGGAGCTCAGGCTGACAGCCACTAATGAGCCATCAGGGTAGGGCTCTCGCGTCCCCCGGCAGCAAGGTGACTAGGAGCCGGCCAAGTAGTTTTCTCCGGCTCTGTTCAAAGCCAGCAATGACCATGGTAAGCAAAGGGGGAGAGGGGTGCTATTACTACAGCAATGCTCACGAATTCATAACAGCCCTTTCTGTTCTATTGCTCACCCACACGCTACCCTTCTGCAGCCCAGCACGACAGCTGAGCAGTCACACAAAAACCTGGACTGCACATTGCCAGGGAAACATACAGCGGCGTCTTCCGTAAGTGCTGTTAGCTGTAGTCGTGACTGCTCCCTGTGCCCCTCACCTGTCCTCCCCCCAGTGCAGATGCTGTCTGCATCCCAAGAAGCTGCTGATGAGAGTGTGTGGGGCTGGAATGTTCCATTTTCCAGGGTTTATTTTCAATCTTTGCAGCATATCAAAGCAATTACCATGGACCATGGGAGGCTCTTCCAAAAATCAAAGTGCCCTGTGGCCAAAGGCTCCTGCTCCTGCCGCCTATGAGCTCTTGCAGGGAAAGCAAAGGAGGTTTTCTGCAAATTACCTAGGAGTCCAGTGGCACCTTAAAGACTAACAGATTTATTTCGGCATAAGTTTTGTGGGTAAAAAGCTCATTTCTTCAGATGCAGGGAGTGAAAATGACAGATACAGCATAAATGTATATTGGCACATGAAGAGAAGGGAGTTACCTTACAAGTGGAGAACCAATGTTGGAGGCCAATTTAATCAGGGTGGATGTAGTCCACTCCCAATAATTAAGCTACCCCTCTGAAATTGACTAGGGTTTCTCTCGCCCATTAAAAGGCATTGTTCCTCATGAGTCTGGGACATCCAAGCCATGGAGCCTGCGTGTCAGGTGTGTCGCTGCTTTCCTGCGCACCAGCTCAGACACAGTGAAGGAGAGAGGAAGCCGTGAAGGGAGAAACAAGTCTGCCCAGAAAGGCATGTTTGGGCTCAGTGCAGGCACCGGGCACCACATCTAACATGGGCACAACCAGCACGGCTCTGTTGTGGCAATATGGCATTGCTGTTAGCAGCAGAGTTCGGAGACCAGCTGCACACGCAGCCCTCCAGGTGGTTGCTTTCTGCTTTTGCTCTCACCCCTACTGGATTTTGTTTCCTCTTTTGATGGTGAACTTGAGTTTCCTTTTCTATGAACATTTGTAGAACTGGACTTCCTACCTTAACGTTTATAAGAAATGAATACAAGAGGGGTGTGAAAATAGCAAATCAAATCCCAGGCTCCAGTTCAGTGCAGTATTCATGAATTTTCCCCACTGTTTATTGTCATGTGTCACGCTGCCCCTCCCCAGGTGGAGGTACCTGCTCACCTCTACATATGAGCATTACCTTACAGTGGCCAAATCTGTACTGACTGTGATCGACATCAATGGAGGAGAGAAGCTTTTCTGAAGCATTCTTATTGTCAATGGACTGGCCTTCGGGGATGGCTGAGGCATTCAGGATTTTGTATCTGTGGGGAAAGAAGCAGCAGGTTTTAGACAGGGTCAGGAGGACGCTAATAATAAGCAGGACATTGCAGAGCGACAGGAAGGTGCGCTGCTTGGAGGTCATTGAATACGCTGTCTAACATCAAGAGGGCTTTGATTATGCAAGCTGTGGGTGAACTGAACATTATGACAGGGACCACGTATAACTCACTCATTCTCCACTGGAATTTGCTGGCTGTGTTATTATGTGGGTCATTAGCACCAGCAGTTAGGAAGGACACAGTGAGAACTGTCCAGTCCTTTCTTTTTCACCCTGTTACATAAACCAGAACAAGGGGACACTCGATGACTTTAAAAGGGAAGTAAATGTAAAAGCCCTAAAGGAAAATACTTCTTTCCAGAATGAATACATAGCTTGCGGAACTCTCGCCCACAAAGTGATCCAGGGAAATACTGTGGCTTGGATAAAAAATGGCCTGTATAATTGTCTGACTGCTGTTAATAGTCTGTGCATTCTGCAAGATAACAGCTGGGTTGGGGTAGTCCTGTCTCATGCCTAAGGGCAGGTTGTTCCTCTGCAGGGATTTTGAGGGATTTCCCCCACATACAGCATTACTCCATTATCTATGGAATCTTTGCATACTTGGATTGACTTGCCTATTTTAATTGCTAACAAAACCAAAGAAAGTGCTTGCCCTGAAGTGCAGTTTAGGTGTCCCACTAGATCCCAACTGCATTTAAGTAGCCAATTGGCTACTGGAACAAAGTTTTCTCTGCAGTTGGCATGGAAACTGTGACTTGCTGGATTACACATCAGGGGCAGAGGACAGGGCATTTTCAGAGGCAGAGCCCTTGGCACTACAATTCACTTGTACCACAGGGCCCAAGTCTGCTGCTGTCAGCGCATGAACAGCAAGAGTCATCTCTTTGCAGAAGCTTTGGCTACAGGGGTGGGCTTGGCTGAGTTTCTTATGCTGGGTTATGGGTTTGATGCTGGCCAGCTGTTATTGTGCTATGTAATGCGTGTGTATTTTTGCATTAATCAAACAGAGATGTTTGATAAGAGCTATTTATACATCAAATTAATGTATAAATTAAGCCTTTTTTTCACCTTCCTTTGAAGCATCAGTAACTGGCCATTTCTGCTTGGATGGACCAATAATCTGATCTAGTCTGACAGGAGATGGGATACCAGACGAGGGAGAGTCTGAAGCGGTGTGACAGATCCTATTTACCTCTCATCCCTAATGGGAGCGGTCTCTGGACACAGCAGTAATAGAAATAATCTAAGGCTAAAACCAAATAAGGATAAAAACTTGTCTGTTTCGTTCACCCGTTACATCCTGTCTGACATGTACATTGTCAACTCCCTGGGGCAGGGACTGTCAGCTGTGTTGGGCCGTACCCCAATGGGCCCTGATCCTCGATTGGGTTATAGGCACTGCCATACTGTCACTCATAGTAATAATTAAAGACACACCTTTGTTTAAAGGCAGCGTATAGGATTCTGCTTGGGAACCCCTTCCTACAAATCCGGATGCCTTTCAGCACACCGTTACACCGCAGCTGGTGCATCACCAGGTGATGGTCCATTATACCTTAAACGAGATAAAACAGCAATGACTGTCAACACTTGCACACAGGCGCTTCTCATTCCAAAGGATCCCAAACTGATCAGCACTCAGAAATCTCTCCTTCTACTGAAATGCAGCCACCTCAAGGGCAAAAGACAGCAACTGTCTAACAATGAGACTGCGCAATGCCTAGGACAGGAAGCGAAGATGAAGGGAGGATCACACTGAAGCTGCAGAGGAAAGTTTGAGTAGCAACTGCTCAAGGTGGGAGTTGTACAGGACACTAGGGCTGGCACAACCCCCCCTTGCAAAGAGTGGCTGGGAATCTCCATTGGCTGCAAATTAATGGGGACGGAGCTCATCTCAAAGATAGCAGAACCAGGCCTAGCCTAGAAACTGCCCTAAGAGGCCAGCTGAGATCTCCCTACCTACCATTGGGGTATCCCCATTTGGTGTGCAGAGCTGGCTCAGTGCCTTAACGTACAGGGTGTGTCAGGAATAAGGGTTGTGTGGGGAAGGGGGCATGACTGGGGTACACTGTGCCTTGGGAATCCTCCACAGAGTGGAAGGGCCTATGGGGGCCATGGCAGCCAGTGTGAATGTGTAAGATTTGGTCACTAGTGGAGTGTGACAATATGTGATCTCTGGTCAGTTTATTAGCATGTGTGTAGGTTCTTTTATTGTTTTTAATATATTTTCTCTGTAATGCTTTTATCCCAAGAATAAATGTGCTTTCTTAGACAGAGCTGGGTGGTAACTTAACTGTGGCAATTACCCTGTTCGTAGCCTTCAAAGAGAAAGCAAAGCGGAGCAGGCTGGCTTAGGCAGTCTGACTTTGTTGGGGAGGTCACAGTATAGAGAGGGAGCTAAGCAGCCTGGAAATACCCGTCAGTAGGGTCTGCCCAGGAGATGTGAAGGCTGGAGATCTGAAAGCCTAGAGTGGATCCCTTGCTGGACCACAGAGGGGGAATACAGTTGCCATTGCCCTGTACGGTGACATACTCAACCCACTCCCCTATCCCACACATACGCATCCTGCTCACTCCTGGCCAGATACCCCTCCCTATATACACACCCCTTCTGGTACACTGCTCCAGCCCCTGGCACCTCATAGAATATAAGGGTTGGAAGGGACCTCAAGGAGGTCATCTAGTCCAACCCCCTGCTCAAAGCAGGACCAATCCCCAACTAAATCGTCCCAGCCAGGGCTTTGTCAAGCCTGACCTTAAAAATATCTAAGGAAGGAGATTCCACCACCTCCCTAGATAACGCATTCCAGTGCTTCACCACCCTCCTAGTGAAAAAGTTTTTCCTAATATCCAACCTAAACCTCCCCCACTGCAACTTGAGACCATTACTCCTTGTTCTGTCATCAGCTACCACTGAGAACAGTCTAGAGCCATCCTCTTTGGAACCCCCTTTCAGGTAGCTGAAAGCAGCTATCAAATCCCCCCTCATTCTTCTCTTCCGAAGACTAAACAATCCCAGTTCCCTCAGCCTCTCCTCATAAGTCATGCGTTCCAGTCCCCTAATCATTTTTGTTGCCCTCCGCTGGACTCTTTCCAATTTTTCCACATCCTTCTTGTAGTGTGGGGCCCAAAACTGGACACAGTACTCCAGATGAGGCCACACCAATGTCGAATAGAGGGGAACGATCACATCCCTCGATCTGCTGGCAATGCCCCTACATATACATTCCAAAATGCCATTGGCCTTCTTGGCAACAAGGGCACATTGTTGACTCATATCCAGCTTCTCGTCCACTGTAACCCCTAGGTCCTTTTCTGCAGAACTGCTGCCGAGCCATTCTGTTCCTAGTCTGTAGCGGTGCATGGGATTCTTCTGTCCTAAGTGTAGGACTTTGCACTTGTCCTTGTTGAATGTCATCAGATTTCTTTTAGCCCAATCCTCTAATTTGTCTAGGGCCCTCTGTATCCTATCCCTACCCTCCAGCATATCTATCTCTCCTCCCAGGTTAGTGTCATCTGCAAACTTGCTGAGGGTGCAATCCACACCATCCTCCAGATCTTTTATGAAGATATTGAACAAAACCGGCCCAAGGACCGACCCTTGGGGCACTCCACTTGATACCGGCTGCCAACTAGACATGGATTGTCGGGCTCAACACTACCTGTTGAGCCCGACAATCTAGCCAATTTTCTATGCACCTTATAGTCCATTCATCCAGCCCATACTTCTTTAACTTGCTGGCAAGAATATTGTGGGAGACCGTGTCAAAAGCTTTGCTAAAGTCAAGGAACAACACGTCCACCACTTTCCCCTCATCCACAGAGCCAGTTATCTCATCATAGAAGGCAATTAGATTAGTCAGGCATGACTTGCCCTTGGTGAATCCATGCTGACAGTTCCTGATCACTTTCCTCTCGTCTAAGTGCTTCAGAATTGATTCCTTGAGGACATGCTCCATGATTTTTCCAGGGACTGAGGTGAGGCTGACTGGCCTGTAGTTCCCAGGATCCTCCTTTTTCTCTTTTTTAAAGATGGAAGGAAAGGGATAATCCTGTCCCTAAGGCTCAATCGGAGACCAACTGCAGCATTCAGCCACGTTTCCCTCCTTTTGATTCCATTCCACGGCCACTCACACAGGTTCTGCACATGTGACTGTTCCCAGGGAGCTAATTTGTGGCCTAGAGATGAGCTTAATTTAAATCAAGAAACCAAATGTGTTGCATGCCTAAATGGAATTTGTTTCAGGTGAAAGCCAAAGCCCATTAAAAGATGAAACTCACTGACCAGGGAACAGAAACACCATGTGACTCCCATAACCAGAGTTTTCAAGTAATCCCAGATTGGAATGTGTTTGAGCAAGCGACCCGCCAACCAGTTCTAAATGGTAGGAATGGTAAAAATTTGGAGGGAGCTGTAAAAGAATGTTAAGCTGTATTGTAATGTTCAGCCACTGGGTGGAGCCTGTATAACATACTTAATTTCATTGTTTGCTGCATTGTTGTAGCCCTGTTGGGCCCAGGACATTAGAGAAACAAAGTGTGTGAGGTCCTATCTTTTGTTGGACCTACTTCTGCTAGTGAAAGAGACTAGCTTTCAAGCTACCACAGAGCTCTGCTTCAGGACCGTGTAAGCTCAAAAGCTTGTTTCTTTCACCAACAGAAGTCGGTCCATGTCATAAATATAAAGGGAAGGGTAAACACCTTTAAATCCCTCCTGGCCAGAGGAAAAACCCTTTCACCTGTAAAGGGTTAAGAAGCTAAGACAACCTCGCTGGCACCTGACCAAAATGACCAATGAGGAGACAAGATACTTTCAAAGCTGGAGGGGCGGGGGAAGCAAAGGGCTCTCTTTGTCTGTTGCTTTTGCCGGGACCAGAGCAGGAATGCAGGTCAGAACTCCTGTAAAAAGTCAGTAAGCAATCTAGTTAGATATACGTTAGATTCTGTTTTGTTTAAATGGCTGATAAAATAAGTTGTGCTGAATGGAATGTATATTCCCATTTTTGTGTCTTTTTGTAACTTAAGGTTTAGCCTAGAGGGATTCTCTATGTTTTGAATCTGATTACCCTGTAAGGTATTTACCATCCTGATTTTACAGAGGGGATTCTTTTACTTTTTCTTTAATTAAAATTCTTCTTTTCAGAACCTAATTGCTTTTTCCTTCTTCTTAAGATCCAAGGGTTTGGGTCTGTATTCACCTATGCAAATTGGTGAGGATTTTTATCAAGCCTTCCCCAGGAAAGGGGGTGTAAGGCTTGGGGGGATTTGGGGGAGAAAGATGTTTCCAAGTGGGCTCTTTCCCTGTTATATTTGTTAGACGCTCGGTGGTGGCAGCAAAAGGTAAAATAGTTTGTACCTTGGGGAAGTTTTAACCTAAGCTGGTAAAAATAAGCTTAGGGGGTTTTTCATGCAGGTCCCCACATCTGTACCCTAGAGTTCAGAGTGGGGAAGGAACCTTGACAGTCCATTACAATGATAGTACCTCACCCACCTTGTCGTTCTAATATCTCACAGCAGCCATTCAAGGCAGTGCATTAAAATGTCTTATACCGACCATATCTCTGGTATATCTCTGTGGGAAGGAAGCTGTGTAACCAGTCCATATCGTGGACAAGAAACTGACCTCCTAGTAGCAGCCCTGCAACCTACCATGAACAAGGTGTCCATAACAAGTCCTCACCCCATTGACTGCCCTGGGACCTGACCTATTGACAGCCCTAGGACCTGACTTTCACCCTCTGTCCATAGAACAGGAAGCAGGGACAGCAGCAATGTGCTTCTCTCCCATGCATCAGCCACATCCTGGAGAGGCCACGGCTAGGTGAGAGGAAAGGCATTCCCCATGGCCCCTGCTGACAGCAGGCGGGGAACATTGCTGCGAACATTCCCCCAGAGTATGTCAACCCAGGTGCCGCACTGCCTGACAGCTCTACCTTCTGTGCCATCCGGCTCCGCCTGCTCCTCTCGTTGCTTCTGCTTGAACTTTAAGTTCCCATAGTGCATGACTGCCCCCGTCATCTTGTAGATTCCCACCTTCTCCTCAGGGTTGAAGCCCAGGATTTCAATGGCACTCTGTGTAGAGCAACCAGGACAGTCAAACAGCACAAGGGTTCAAATAGAAAGTTGCACAGTAAACCACTTGGGGCAGGGCTTTGACAGGAAAATGGGCCTTGCCCTAGGTTGGGTTCCCTGCACACAACCACCCTCAGCATCTTGCTTGGCCAATGCCTGTCCTGGTGCTTGCCAGGAGCTGTGAGGGAGGGAGTGCGGCAAGCCTAAAAATATCTTTTGTTTTAATTCCAATTCTCTCTGTGGTCAGGTGAAAGCAGCCCGAGCTCCTTACACTTCTGCCCTGGCAAGAGACAGCAGGGACTACTGTCAATCAGCAGGAAGGGCGAGATATAATTTTCTGACTGCAATGATCACTAGACGCCACTGGGGGGCGAAAAAGACCACGTCCGGGGCTCTTCGCAGCCAGGTTTTCCCGGGTAATACAGCATTACTTCAGAGTTACGAACACCAGTGTTATGAACACCAGAGTTACGAACTGACCAGTCAGCCGCATACCGCATTTGCAATGGGAAGTACACAATCAGGCAGCAGCAGAGACACACACACAAAACGCAAATACAGAACAGTCCTCTGTTAAACGTAAACTACTAAAAAAAAGGGAAAGGAGCATTTTTCTTCTGCATAGTAAAGTTTCAAAGCCGTATTAAGTCTGTGCTCAGTTGTAAACGTATGGAAGAGCCACCGTAATGTTTTGTTCAGGGTTACGAACATTTCAGAGTTATGAAGAACCTGCATTCCGGAGGTGTTCGTAACTCTGAGATTCCACTGCAGCTGAAATAGCATCTTAAGCAGTAAGGCAGCAATGTATGGGACCCTGGCAGCCCTTCCCCTCCATGAATCAGAGACCCAACATCACAGCCCTCCCCTTCCTGTGTCCCTGCCAGGTGCAGCAGTACTGCAGGCTGCACTGTGGATGGAGCAGATGCAACCTGCCCATTGGGGCAAGGACCATCTGCTCCGCGTTTGTACAGCACCTAGCACAGGGAGATCCTGGTCAGGACAGGGCTCTGAGGTGCTTTGGTAATACAAATCACAATGACTGGCAGCGCAGGAAGGGGATGGATCTGCACCTGCATTCTGCTAGTGCTGTTATTGCCTTGCAGACCATGCAGCTCCATCCCGTTCAGGTTACAGAAAGCCTCACTTCCACGTGTTGCTGAGGGTCCTATGTGTGACTGCAAAGCGGGTGTGTGAGAGATAGGGAACCGGAGGGCTGGGTGGCACCATTTCCCAGGACCTAGCAGCCCCTGCAGTTTTGGGCCAGCTCTCACTTCTCCAATCCATCATTCTCAAGCACTGTGTAAAATGTCTGTTAGTCAAACTCCTCCCTCGACTCAGGGGCCGTGCGGAGCTGTGATGCAAACCAAGGGCTTGTGCACATGCTATGTCAGGGGTGTCTTTAGCCCATGGCTAAGGCACTTGCTTAGGATGTGGAATACCAGCGTTCAAACCCTAACTCTAAAGCAGCAACTGGAGCTCAGCTTTCCGCACTGGGAGCACCTACCCAGAAGACCGTAGGCTATGGTCCTCTCCGTCTCACCTGCTGCAGGTGTTCCACTTTGTACAAGTACAGAAATATTCATTGCTCTAGATGTGAGTGAGCATGACTCTATAGCCTGGTGACTGAGGCACTACGATAGCCCAGATCAGATCTGCCTGGAAGTTAGGAGACATGTGGATCCTGACCTGAGCTTCGCAGCTTGGGCCCATGTGTCATATTAACAGGTGCTGGGCCTTGGACAAAAGTTTGGTGAGCAAGATACGTTTTTGGATAAAACTGGAGGCCAAACAGCGAATGAGTAACAATGTGTCCAGGCTGAAAAGGGTTTTGTCCTCTGAGCTGGTTGGGCAGCAGATCTATGGCACATCAGCGCAGCAGAAAGGGGACAAAACCCTGGTAGTCCAGCACATGAACCAGGATAAGGGTTTAGGAGTTATTAGGAAAAATCCCTTTGAAACCATCTTCCCACAACACAAATGCAGTAATGAAGTCACACAGAGTACGAGATTGGATTGCAAAGGGGCAGAACCAAAGATTACACTGCTATTGGGCCAAATCCATTCCTCGTGTGACTTTGTGGTGCTCGTTGGATTTCTGCAAGGGATAGCTCTGACCCCATGCAATGCCAAAGGGCTTGCTAGACCCTGTTGCTTCCTATCTGTGCATGAGCTGATTTTCACCTCAGTAGCAAAGGGGAAGCTCTGGGGCGACTTTTTCAATATTATGAAAAGGTCTGATAATGTTGGGTGGGGCAAGGGCCATCTCCCCCTCCCTCCCCCTCCCCCCCCCCGCCCACTGCCAAAGAAGTGCTCAGATCTAGGGACAGAGTATCCATATGGGTCACCAGGAGGAGAGGGGGCCTGCATTTGTGTTAGTGCCCTCCCCTGTTATTGGGCTGGAGGCAGGCACCATGGCTACGTCCTCCAGACCGTGCTTCGCCGGAGGGGGCAGACTGGTGAGCACAAGGGGGCCTTCTGGCCTTAACATCTATGGATCTATGCATTTAGTGAAGTCAGTGGAACTCCTCTTGTGTGTAAGCGTGAACGGGATCATGCCCCAAAGGGCCTAGGTCTGGGAGGTGCTGAGTGCCTTCTACCCCACTTATATGCCAGGGGAGACATGTGCCCTCAGCACCTGTGAAGAGCATGAGTGGTCTGTAGTACAAGGAGCAGGATTGATGGGGGCAGGAAGGTGGGGTCAATGGCCAGCATTTCGTCCAGATGGTCCAAATATGTCTAATTCCCCTGCTATACATATTATTAATGATTTGTATTACCAAGCACCTAGGAGCCTCCGCCAGGTGCTGTACAGCCACAGAGAGAAGTGATGCTCCCTGCCCTGCTAGGATACTCACATCTGTAGCCATCAGCTCCTCACTGTCATCGATGCTGGCGACAGTGAGTTCACCCTGGCTCACATAGGGGAAGTCGTAGGGGTTGGTGGAAATGAGAAGCAGATCTGCAAACAAACGAAGTGTCATTAGCTTCAGAGTCACAGGCCCAGCGGAATGGCTACACGGTTCGAATGCCATCGAACTAAACACAGCATGGCCAGCACTTACCAATGAGCTCAGGCTTCTTATTGGACATTATCTGGTAAAAAATACGGTTGCTCCTTTCACTAGCCAACTGAAATGTTACCCGGGATTTCTCCAGGAGATCTAACGGGGCAAAGAGTCAGACAGAGTTATTGTCCCAGGCAAATTCATTACCAATACTGTTCAAATCCTGCCCATAAGAGCTTGCTGCCACTCACAAGTTTCAATATCTGCTGAAGCCAGCTTCCCTGTGGTCCCAAAGTGGATCCAGCTGAATTTGCCCTATTGAATTATACAAACCCAAATTATACAATTATACCCAATTATACCAACACACATGCTGTGCACTGAGCAGCTACAGCAATCAGTGTATTTCATGTGGGATATGTTCTCTGCCTACACTCCAACAATTGAAATGAACTCACAAAGCGTGAGGAGTTGTCGTTCCTCACTGTCTTGGCATTGCCAAAGGCCTCCAGGAGCGGGTTGGCCTGGATGATTTGATCCTCCAGGGTTCCCTAGGTGCAGTACAAAGACTTCCCGTTAAACCTTGCAGTCACTTCAGGTGGAACTTTGGAAAGGAAACATTACAAACCAAGCACCTGCAGATTCCATGACATCCCTCTTGGCTCTGGCTCAGTGAGGTCTTTAAGTACACACCCAACAGTAAGCCTGCAAGTAGTCCCACTGACTTCAGAGTGCTGAGAACCAGCCACTTCCTTAAGCATCTTAGCTGAACCAGGGCCCACTATGGACATTTGCCATTACGTACCCACCTGCTCACTGCCATTAATGAATGGGAAGTTCAGGGTTATGCTGGGATTTTCAAATCTGCCTTGGGGAATCAGGCTACCCACTCCCACTTGCTGATGTCCAGTGGAAGGTGGGCATCTTTCACGATCCCAGATGCCACCGCCCACAGCAGTCAAGCAGGTGTGCCTTATCCCCTCCCTCAGGACACAGCAGTCCCAAAGGTGAACGGTGCCCCCCCATGCACACAGCAGTCATGCAGGTGTGCTTTACCCTTCCCACACGGGCACACCAGTCCCACAGGTGTGCTATACGCCACACGCACACAGCAGTCCTGTAGGCATGCTATACCCCTCCACACACAGCAGTTCCATAGGCATGCTGTACCCCACATGCACACAGTTGTCCTGTAGGCATGCTATATCCCACAGGGACTTTAGGCTAAAAAACCCTCAGACACTAAACAGTGAATTTAAATATTAGAAGCAGAAGAAATTTCAAAACCGTTGGGAAGGCATAGGAATAAAGCACTAATGTAGCGAGCCTAAAGTGGAGAGGAGGCAGGGTTGTTTAACCAGTGGGGCTGCTGGTCACTAAGGCTTTCACATCAAAAGAATATATATGAAAATCTGTATGTGGCCCAGAGGCTACTCAAGAGAGTCCAAGCAGGCATGTACCTCCTCGCCCCAAGTTGAAAAGGGACGAGGAAGGCAAGGAGTGACCCAGCTGTGGCCAAAGGGCAAGGTTGAAGAGGGCGTTTGACCTGAAGAGAGGTCATTCTGACAATGGAAATGCAGCCCTAAGTGAGGCACTGGTAGGAAGGAAATTAGGAGGCTCAGATGGAATTTGAGGAGCAAATGCCAAAGATATAAAATTGGACTTCAAGCATTGCTGTTCTTCATCAGAAGCAGGAAGCCTCTGTGAGAAGCTTTGGGTCCACTGGTCCACCTGGGAGCAATTAAGGAGGACAAAGATATTGCTGAGAGGCTAAATAATTGCTTTGCATCAGCCTTCACCACAAAGGATACAGGGAGATACCTGCTCCTTTTGGTAATAAGGATGAGGTTCGCTCAGGGATGGAGGTTTCAAAAGAAGATTTGTTGGAACAAACCAATACATTAAGAGCACCAGGTCACCAGGAGCTTAACAATGAAACACCTGAGCTGCTAACGAATCATTTGGAGTCTCATTAACCTCAGCTCCTTTGCTGGAGTGTTGGAGGGTAGCAAATATTGTTGCTAGAATTAGAGGCCTCAGGGTGCCCCTGGGAATTACAGAGCAGGAAATATTACTCTGGTATCAGCTGAGCAAGGCCTTTGTCAAAGTCCCTCACAAGATGCTCTTAGCCGGTTAAGGAAACTGAGGGCCAGATGGTGGCCATGACTCCCCAAGGGCATAGGGTGTCAGGCTCCCTGGTGCCAGCTACCTGCACTGCAGCTGGAAGTCTGGGGGAGGAGAGTAGCCTCCTCTGGACCCCTGCCCCATGCAGTACATTCTTAACCAGGCATCGTCACTGGCTGCTCCTTGGGCTACTCTTGGGGCAGAACAGCAGTACATGGCAAAGAATGGACTGATCCTGGAGACGGGAGATAAACAAGATATAGAACATGATCAGGGTAAAGAAATAGTGCTCAGTAGAGAGCGGCAGGCAGGCTGAACAGAAAAGCCCATTTGCAAGCTACATGTCGGATGCTGTTATGCTACCAGGTGCCCTGGTATCGTTGAGACGGAGCCAGTATTCCAGTCCGTCTAATCGGAAGATTTCAGACCGGAATAAACTCAGCAGAGGGCAGAGCAGGTTGTTGTGCATCTGAGAGGCTCCTACTTCTCCTTTACATTCAGTGCATGCTGCACAGCCCCCAGCTCGAGTGGAGATCAGCACCTACCTGGAGAGCAGCTGGCGAAAGCTGAGCTCAGGCAGGCCTGCAGAGATGCTGGTGGGAAGTGGGAAGTGCTTCTGAAGAACTCGCTAACCTCATAACAGCCTGACAATCCAAGGCATCGGCCTCAGATTGCTAAGAGTCTCCTTGGACTCTGCCCTGCCTTTGGACACTCAAATACTCATGGAGCCAAAACCCCTTTGGTCTGTGCCCCTTTCTCTCTGACCATGGCAATCCACGTCCTGGTGCATCTGGGCCTGGTTAATGCTGTTCTCTGTATTTCCTAATACGCTGCTCCCTCACTGGCTCCTCACTGAACAAAATCCAGTTTGTGGTTGATGTCCTGACTCTGAAACCATAGGCGCCGACTCCGTGGGTGCTCCGGGGCTGGGAAAAATTAGTGGGTGCTCTGCACAGGCGCCGATTCCGTGGGGGTGGGGGCGGGGGTTAGCACCCAGTGGAAAGTGGGGAAGTCGGCGCCTATGTCTGAAACCCTGCATGGAATGGTCCCAGCTACCAGTGGTGCCAATCAGGGGCAGTTGGGGGGTAAATGCCCATGCCCTGTTCAGAGTTCTGTAGGCCGCAGAGCTGGGGGGCCATGGCCCGACCACTTTTACACAAGGGTCCCATACTAAAGCAGTACAGCTGCTGCTGGTACAGTCCAGAGCATCGCTGTGTGGAAATTTGACCCAGCCACCCCTGCATTGCAGCAGAGCGGGACTGAGCCAAATGGTGTTGTGACCTGGCACATGGGGAGTCTGTTCCCATAGGGCAGAGCACGGGGGGTCTGCTGAGACCTCGACTCCAGGCAGCCTTGGCTCATGCACTATGTGGGTAAGAGGGGAGACTCCCCATCCAAGGGAGACTTGGGGTCCCTGCAAGGAGGTGGATGAGCGGGGACAGAAACAGGGTCCCTGCCAGGAGCAGGGGACAGGGACCAGAATTTGCCTCCCTCCCACCCCTGAAATATCTGAATTGACACCACTGCCAGCTACCTCACAACCCTCCCTTCACAACCACAAGCTCCCAGAGCAGCTGCGTTTTGCTCAACTATAGATATCGTCGACCAACAGAGGGCACCTGATGCTCTTGGGAAACAGAGCCTCCATGACTAGAACTCACTGCAAGGTGAAATAAGAGCGACCACTAACCTCAGCGCATTCAGAACTAAATGCAGCCACTAGAGAGTCCATACTGGCCCCCAAGCCCCAACTCTTCTGTTTTCCCTGGACAGGCGTGTGCTGAAACAAAGCACGGGTAGGGGATGCTACAGATCTACCTGCATTTTGCTGGGCTGAAGATCTTTCTTCTTCTCCCCAGCAACTGCAATTGTTGCAAAGTACGGGATGACACGCTTGGTGGTCACAGTCTTCCCAGCACCAGATTGTCCGCTGTTGGGGAAAAAAAGTATGCACTTGTAAAAAAAATTTAATCTATTCTTCCTATCCTTCCATCTTACTCACAGGTACTGGAATATACTCACGTGATCAGGACTGACTGGTTATCACGGTCTGAAAATAAAATGGTACAAAGAGCTATCAAATGGGCCATAGTGCACATTGCATCTGAAAGCCAGACTCTGTTCTATCTCCACCCCCACAGGCTCCACCAAAACCAAGAGACTCTGGCTGGAGGGGTGATTTTAATGTTTCGTTTCCAAAGTTGTGGTCGAAGCTGAGGAAACACCACACTTGGCTGAAGCTTGGATGTGCAGAAGGGGCCAGCTGCAGAGCTGACTTGGCTGGAGTTAGTTGTTCACAAGGCTCTGGGTTTTCTATCAATATTTAAAATATTTATTGACTTAGAGTCAAATTCCCTGCCCTGCTCTGTCCCTAGCTCCCATCTGGAATATGACACGTCTCTGTGCTCAGTTGCAGGGCAGGCTCTTCGGGACCGCTGCCCACTGGTGCTGTTAGAGTAGTACCCAAGCTGTTCTAACCTGCACTGGAGCTAGGGCTGGTCAGAGAATTGGGGAGCTGTAACCAGTTCCTTGATGCCCCCCTTCTCTGCGGCCCTGAACATTAACCCTTCAGGCCCTGATTCTGCCTCACTTAGATGTGCAGAGCAGTGCCAAAGTCTGAACTGTCAGGATATGCCGCGGACTTCAGTATTTGCTTAGGAAGTCAGGATTTCTTGCTCTAGGCAGAAAATATCCTTCCTAGCCTGTATTAGTCTTGACAACTCCCAGAAAAGCTAAACTTTCTGGCAGAGGGGATGGCTAACGTCATGATATTAGCGTGGTCTCAAGCCCATTGCCTCTAGGAGTCCCCAGGCAGCAGCCAAACACAGATGAGCCAAGATTCTAACTCCTCATGAGGGAAGCCATTATTTGTCTCCCCATTTTATAGATGGAGAGACAAAGGTGAGAGAAGGGAAGTGACTTGTCCAAGCTGACTCAGTGAGCTACTGGAAAAGCTGAGCCTAGAAACTAGAGTGGGGGAAAATTTTGGACAAATAATTTGCCAAAAAATGCAGTTTGGGTGGACCCCAAGCTAGTCACAAACTTGACCTGATAGTTTCAGCTTGGAAAAAGGTTTTCAAACCATGAATCGATCCCACTTTATAACCTTTAGCCCAGTGGTTACAGCAGTTGCCTAGAATGTGGGAGACCCAGGTCTGAATCCCCACTCTGGAGCAGAGACTTAAGTGCACAGCTTCTGCCTCCCAAGTGAGCAGCCTAACCAGCAGGCTGTACTGGGGTTGGGACCTCTTAATCTTGCCTGTTGCAGCTGTTCAACTTTGAATACATTCTTCAATGTTTATTGGGCCAGAAGGAAAGAGAATGGCTCTGTACCCTGGTGATTAAGTCACTCCTCAGGAAGGTAGGAAATATGGAGTCAAATCATCTTGCTGCCTGATTCAGAGCTGAGTACCTTCATCACCAGGCTATGGTCTCTCACTTTGGTCCAATGAATATTTAAATCTTTATGCTTAAATGCTGAGTTCCGTTAACTGGGCAGCCAGCCCTGCACATAGCTGCAAAATACTAGGTTTTTCCCCTCCAGATAAATGACTCACCAGTTAACATGAACGGATAGGCGTTGTCAGAGATGGAGAAGATGTGGGGTGCGGCCTCTTGACGCTTCTTGCCCCTGTAGCCAGCCACCACTTCTGGGTTGTACACTGGCAGCCACTTGTAGGGGTTGACAGTGACACAGAAGAGGCCTGAGTAGGTCTGTACAAAGAAGAATGGAAGGACTGTTAGTTCTCATGTGCCCATGAGAATTAAATATCTTTATTCAGAAAAGAAGTTTTAAAAATCCATTTACTTAAATCATCCAGGCTGCGTAATGTTCTTTGAGGTTATACAAGACAGCGGGCTCATGGAGGTGAGTCATCATCACCATGTCCTCGATTTTATCATATTTGGGAGGATACTTTTTGTAGTGATAATCAAGGTGGCCATTTCCAGCAGTTGACAAGAATGTCTGAGGAACAGTGGGGGTTGGGGTGGGGGGACTAAACGTGGGGAAATAGTTTTACTTTGTGTAATGACGCATCCACTCCCAGTCTTTATTCAAGCCTAAGTTAATTGTATCCAGTTTGCGAACTAATTCCAATTCAGCAGTCTCTCATTGGAGTCTGTTTTTTAGGTTTTTTGTTAAAGAATTGCCACTTTTAGGTCTGTAATCGAGTGACCAAAGAGATTGAAGTGTTCTCTGACTGGTTTTTGAATGTTATAATTCTTGACGTCTGATTTGTGTCCATTTATTCTTTTACGTAGAGACTGTCCAGTTTGACCAATGTACATGGCAGAGGGGCACTGCTGGCACATGATGGCATAGATCACATTGGTGCAGGTGAACGAGCCTCTGATAGTGTGGCTGATGTGATTAGGCCCTATGATGGTGTTCCCTGAATAGATATGTGGACACAGGTGGCAACAGGCTTTGTTGCAAGGATAGGTTCCTCGGTTAGTGGTTCTGTTGTGTGGCGTGTGGTTGCTGGTGAGTATTTGCTTCAGGTTGGGGGGCTGTCTGTAAGCAAGGTCATTACACAAAGTAAAACTATATCCCCATGTTTATTCCCCCCTCCCCCCCCCACACCGTTCCTCAGACATTCTTGTCAACTGCTGGAAATGGCCCTCCTTGATTATCACTACAAAAGGTTCCCCTCCACCACCACCCCCCACTCTCCTGCTGGTAATAGCTCACCTTACCTGATCACTCTCCTTACAGTGTGTATGGTAACACCCATTGTTTTATGTTCTCTATGTATATAAATCTCCCCCACTGTATTTTCCACTGAATGCATCCGATGAAGTGAGCTTTAACTCATGAAAGCTTATGCTCAAATAAATTTGTCAGTCTCTAAGGTGCCACAAGTCCTCCTGTTCTTTTCGCGAATACAGGGAAACATGGCTGCTACTCTGAAAACTGTTAGAAAGGAATTTACCTAGGAGCTGTACTGTGGAGCGTGGTGTTAAGCCCAGTTTTATTTCGCATCTGTGTTAATGACCTACAAGAGATGGCAAGTAGCACATGGACTAAATCTGTAGATGACGCTGGGATTTGACAAGCCCCGTGTGATCACAAGACTGACACAAAGGGATCCTGGGGTAGTAGAAATAGGGGCAGAAAACCACAGAAACAATAAGATTGAGTCTGGACAATTGCAAACTCCTATATTGGAGGAAAATCCCATCTAAACTGCTCCTATTCAACAGGAGAAGATGAGGGATTTGGAGACCCAATTCTCATTGATAGTAATGGGAACTCAGCTCCCAAAGCCTATAAACTGCTTTAAAAATCCCTGCTCGAGTGCATAGAGCCTGGGTAGGCAAGTAAACAGGACATGTAACTATGAGTGTCCAAAGGGAGCAGTCCAAAGGGTAGGAACACCAAGGACGGAGAGAAATCATTTAACACGGAAATTCCTGGGACCGAAGGGATAACATGGAACATGGAAAGTGGAGGCTGAATACTGGGAAATTGTGTGACCGCTGAGATCTATTAAATTGTTAAATACTCTTTAAAGAAAGACGTGGAAGCATGAAAGCCGTCAGACATATAACCGGGCATGGACAGATTGTAGGACACAAGCCTGTGTTTCTGGGCAATTGCCACTCTAATTTTGACGGCCCTTTGGATTCCTGACAGACATGTGTGGGCAGCCCCTGCCAATGCTGGTGAGGTCCATCCTGTTCACCAAAGCACCAGCATTTCCATGAGCATGAGGAAAGGAATTGCCTCGGGCTGCACTGGCTCCATTAGCTCTATGGGGAAGGTGGAGGGATTGGCCACGGCTATAACACTGGCCCCACTGGCCCCAGGACCTGTTGTATGGGAAGGAGGCGAGACATGCCTTGTTCTTCCAGAGGAAATCCTCCAAAGCTAATGCAGCCGGGGATTCACTTCTCGGTAGAACCTCCCGCACTGTGCTGCAACGTCCTTTCAAAGCAGAGCTTCCTGTTCAGGGTCCAGTGGTGCTATTGAGGGACCCCAGCTTGTTCTGCTGAAGAGGGGTCATGGCAACCTCCACTCCCCCCCCCCCGCCCGAGGGAATGACCTGGGGAAAACCCAGAGACAGGAACAGCCTAGAGTTTTCATGGAAATGACCCGTCTGATCACCGGTGAATGGGGAGGTAAATTAACCATTTGGATTGCCAAGAATGTGTCCTGTCTCCAGCAGGGCCTTTCCATTCTCCTCAGAGCATTTTACTGAGGGACAAATGTGATTATTTTCTAAAAGCAAAGTGGAACCCGCGTGGAATAGAACTGCATTGTATTGGGAAGGCAGGTCACATGCTGTATGGAGGCCGAAACCTCTAGCAAACACAATCAGCACCATTCTGAAGCAGAACGGGGGTGGGTGGGCAGGCGTAGGG
The DNA here is from genome assembly GCF_965152275.1 of Natator depressus. Classification (NCBI taxonomy): domain Eukaryota; kingdom Metazoa; phylum Chordata; order Testudines; family Cheloniidae; genus Natator; species Natator depressus. The sequence goes on along the minus strand of NC_134247.1, from coordinate 26,153,670 downwards.
GGGAAAGACTTTAACAGGCTCCTCTCACAACAGTCAATGGTCTTTGCTGATCAGCAGGCTGCAAACAGTTACACAGCTGCAGAATACTGTCGGCTGGTTTTGTTTACTTCGTATAACAAACCTCTTACTTTTACTTAGCAAAACAGTGTGCTGGTCATGCTGGGCTCTCACAGATCATTTTGGGGTTTTGTTTCATTTCCGATGATGGGTTTTGTCATTTACTTTTATAACTCATATTTTGTATTCACCAAATGCGTGTTTGATGCCTGGCTGGCTGCTTGTTGAATTCTCCTGACAGTTCTCTTCACCCCTTCTGCCCAGAACTGAATCATTCCTTATATTAAACACCATGGAACGCATTCTTGCCATTGAAAAGAGAACACACAATTCTGGGGTGCTTGGTTTATAGCAACTTTATACTATTAGATCATCCATCTAGCTACTTGCTACCACATTTCCCTTGCATTTTTGGTTAGATCTTAGGTGTCTGCCCTGTAACTGATCCAAGAGTCTGCCCTGTCAGAGCTACAGTGCATGCCGGCCAGGGTGTGACTCAACAGTGCGCTAGCCTGCTGGGTACTGACCCTCCCTGAGGACCCTGCTACCACACCCTGAAAGATCCTAGTGCACTTTGATCTGCTGCTATTTCAAAGTGGAGTTGTTCAAAGTGAGAGAAAGGAATGTGTGCTCTGCTTAATCTGCATTTAACCAGTAAACAGACTCCCCAAGCAAGCAAGAAGGGAAATAAAAATGCTTCAACAGGTGAGGAAAAACAGGAGAGAACATCCTTTAATTTGTTGTTGTAGAAAAATATTTTATTTTGTTGGTACAGAATTTCCCCAGGAGTAAACACGGTATTCTTTCTCTGGCACTTACATACTGGGCTGATGGACGATATAGAAGACACCACTTAAGTACAGTAAGGGAGGTAGCCCCCAAGGGGTTGTGAGTACACCTCTTTGGAAGTGGTAAGTGGCACATATCATTATTAACCTCTGTGAAGTCTCCAACTGCAGCTGGTCTGGACAAAATGAAACGGCCAGGAATTAAGCCAAGTGTCCTTGTACAGAGCTTGTGGCCTTCCTGAAAGTTCAATCTGGTTAAGATTCTCTCTTTGCTGCCCACATTAATGTAATACCTCGTTCCAGAAGGGATCATGAGGGCAGACTGAAGCTCTAAACACAAATGCTCAGCTGAGCATGGGGACTTACTATGTTCAGCCCTGGACACCTGCCAGAAAAGTATTGCCACAATCCCCAGGCTCAGAGCCCATTTCAAACTCAGCTAAATCCCAAAGCATCAGGGTTAGGTGCCGTAATTTGGGGAGCTTTTCCAAGCAAGTTGTGGGTCAGGAAATATCGGTGCTCCAACTCATGTGTGTCATTCTGATTACCATCCGGCAGTTTTCCACTTGAGTTCTGACATCATTTAAGTGGCTGCCATTGCAATTACTAGTATTTTGCACCATTTGCTCTCACAGCTTATGCACATTCTTTCCAAATTCTGTACACAAGCCAAAAATCGTCTTTTTGGCTGAGATGCTGTAATATTCCGTTTAGAAGTCCAAAAAGGAGGATAAGGAAAGTGAGAGGAGTCAGGGTAAAACCAAACCCTACCCCAGAAAAAACAGGTAACTGCAGAACACTGATAGCAAGTTAGCACTGTTCTGAAAAGAATGGCACAACTCAGCACAGCCACGTGTAAACAGTGCAGTGGGTACTATATGCTAAGCATTTTGCAGAGGGTCTGGCTTTTATCGAGTATTGCCAGTGGCTTGGGAAAATTCACTGCCCATTCCAATACGACATTCTAAGTCTTGCCTTATTTGTAGGCATGTTGTGCTTTGCAGCTTCCCAAACATGATGCCCACAGCTTTCAGAGACTTCTGCATGCCAACAGCCAATTACTATAAATCCTTCCTCATCCTCCTACCAGGACCCACAGTATTTTAGGGCTGACTTTCTTTATTTTAAAACGCTGTATGTCATATCTTGAAGGGATGTCATCAACTTGAAATCTAAACAATTTTTAAAAATAGTGACACTAACTTCCGGTTCCACACCTGCCAGGGTACTACAATTCTATTTTCTTACACTTTAAAATGAGATTTTCTTTCCCCTGTTTCTGTGTGAAAGACCCACACAAACAAAGAGGGAAAATGACTGTGCAGGGAAACAATAAAAGTGACTGGAAACAAAGTGCTGTCAAATGCACAAAGCAAACAGGAAAAAGAGAGGGACATTTCCCCCCACCCCAATGTTTCTCAGCCAGAGGAATCAGTTGCGGCTTGAACCACCCATAGGTAAAGCATTTTCAGACGAATGTGATACTTAAATTTTCATTTTTATTGCTGTAAAATGATACAATGCACAGATCTGTACGCTATCAGTGTCCCTTTATCTGGCACCAGAGAGGCAGCTTTGGCTTTTATAAGTTAAAATAAATGTATACATTCCCCTGTCCACAGAGCCCCTGAGACTCACATATGTCTTATGCACTCTGCAATAGCCACCCACCTGCCAAATCCCTTCTCCAAAGCCTGGGGACACTAAAGCTTTCCAAAGGAAGAGGTCAGAAGAATTTAACATGGGCAAAACAACATTTTATCCTTGTTTTTGAAAACAGCTGAAACATTTTGACTGAAGTTTTCTAATAAATTCCGCCCTGAGGCAGGTTCCCAGCATGGGATATTTCGGTCCAAATAGTTACTTTGGCAAAGCTATAAGCAACTGAAAACAGGATCTTACAATGGGACGTGGCAGGCAACCTTTTAGGCAGTGCCCCACACCCTGCCTCAAACAACATGGCCAAGAGCTGAAGTGGGCTCTGCACCTTGCTCTGAGGTCTGTGAGCACTCACTGTGTTGTGGGAGCGAGTTCCCGATTCACAGGCTGGTCACCAGGAAAGTTCCGTCTCCTGCACAGTGAGCCTCGCCCTTGCGGCAGATGGTGCCATCGTTCCGTAGCTGTTATGGGAGGGCAGGAAGGCTCTGGCATAACACTCCACAAGGAGACAAGGCAGAGATCAGAGTGCTGGAGCGTGAGCCTCTCAGTGGCCTGTGCTGCTCATCACACAGGCTCCTGGGGCCTCAACCAGCTGTCCTGCTGGGCATGTCTACACTGTCATGTAAGCCCAGGGCTCAAACTCAGGCTCAAGCCTAAAGCTCTCTTCTGTCTACACTCCAGTCATGCTAAGCCAGGGCTTGGTCCCAGGACCCCACGGGGATTCAGATCAAAGCCTGAGTCAAGCCCAGACCCAGGGATCAAGCTCTACTGCTCTGCCGTGAAGATGCAGCCCCCCTGGATTTGGGCTCTGAGGGAATGTCTACACTGCAGTAAAACACCCATGGCAGGCATGTGTCAGCTGACTTGGGCTCATGGGGCTTGGGCTGCAGGGGAATAAAACTGTGCTGTAGATTATGCTAGGTTTGGAGGGTTTAGCAGATAAATTTATTGTGCCTTGTGTCTGGCAGGGCAGGGCAGACAGGACTGAATTCCTGACATCTGCTTCTGTTGAGATTACCTTTCTCAGCAGGCTGGCCCTGCCTTTGCCAGGCCGCTGGCTTTGCTTCCGTGCACATGCAGACAGTTGCTTAGTGGAACATTTTCAAAGGCACCTGAGTGACTTGGGAGCCCAAGACCCATTTTCAGAAATCACCAAAGTGCTTCGGAGCCTGGGACTCACTGGAAGCCAGTGGGAGTCTGGCTCCCACGTCAATGAGGCACTTTTGAATATATTCCCCTCAGACCTGCATCCTCTCTCTGCCTTTGGTAAAAGAGGTCAGGAGAAAGACCAGTGGGGTCCTGTGCTCTTCCCTTCTACTTCCTGCAGGAATACACATTTCCTCCAGCATAGCGAATTTCACAAGACAAAACAAAGAAAACCTAACACATTTTCTAGCTAGATTACTTACTAACTTTACAGGATTTCCAGGGCTTGCATCCTTGATCTGTTCCCGGCAAAGGTATCACACAGACAGACAAAAGCCTTTCCCCCCCCCGCCCCACTCCAGATTTGAAAGCATCTTGTCCCCTCATTTTGGGTCAAGTGCCAGCCAGGTTACCTGAGCTTCTTAACCCTTTACAGGTAAAAGGACTTTGCCTCTGGCTAGGAGGGATGTTATAGCACTGTATACAGAAAGGTGGTTACCCTTCCCTTTATATTTATGACAGGTGAAGATCCTGAGCCACTTGAATCCCGAACAAGCTATGGGTCGAACGTCGCTCCTTGACATGGGCCTCACTCAAGCACAACAAGCACCGCGTGTGGGGATCGTTGTTAGGGCTCGCTGCCTCTCATACGATGGACAGTGTTTGAACCCTGGTGAAGGCACCACAGGGAATTCCTAACTAAATACAACCAACACTTACACTAAGGGTATTACTAGCTATAGCCAACTTGAAAAAACCACTGAAGTAGTGAGAGCATGTGAGGTTAAGTCCACACAGAGCTCCAACTCCAGCCACATCTGGTAAGAAGGAACTGGGGGCAGGTCGCCACCTTATATACCCAAGGGAGGGGCTATGGCCATGAGGCACGAGCACCACCGCTCTGGGTGTATTGCTAGGCAAAATTCTGCAGCTCTGGTGCACAGGGCACACATACACACACACACCCCTATGTGGAATACATGGCTGCATCTGCTCGAAGAAGAACAAGGTGACTGCTAGTCCTGGGCACCCTGAGAACTGTCACAGCTCCTCATCAGTTCCCGCCCTTTCTCCTCTCCTATGCTGTGGCTGGCAGAAGATGGATCAACCCCACGAACAGGTTAGAGAAGCCGGAGGGCTACCTGGATTGCTGCCCCAACCCATTTTCCACCCCCCTTAAAGCTGTTGCAGAGCAGAGGTTCACTGGGTTGCAGGAGTGCCCCACTCACAGCTCACCCTGCACAAGCCTGCACAGACTCTCGGGAGAGGGGTGCAGAACTGATTAAACCAGCATTGCCTTGTCGGGGGCGCTGCCATTCCCAGGGTGTTCACCATATAGGTGGTCTGGCAGCACCGCTGGTGCACAGAGGCCACAGGTAACATGGGGAGAGTGTCACACAGGCAAAGAGGAGTGTGTGATGGAACGGCCAAGGCAGGTAGAGCACTACAGCTCCTCCTTCCTCATTGTCTCCTCATTACACGTTAAAAACACAGGGAAATTGCCTTTGTACCACCAGGTCACTGAGAGCGAATGACGCCATCCAACCCCCACACTGCGCAGGAGATGGCCATTAACACACTGCAGCATTTCCCCGGCTTCTGAATGCTGGTGCCCACCCCTTCAGGCTGCTCATGGTACTCCCTGACCACCCCACCCCCAGCCCAATCCCCATTCCTCTTGCTCACAGGCGGTGGGTAAGTGTGCAGGGTGTGACCCCTCCTCACCTTTCTGACATGCTGGCAGGAGCCGTGAAGTTAGCCATGTTGGTGTATGAGGTGTCTTCATTGATCTGAGGTAATGCTCCACTGAAATTAATGGAGCAGAATACCTCAGAGTTATTGTTTCAGGCTCTACACAAACTCAGGAAGGCATTGCTGTATCAATTACACTTGATTCAAGTTCTGAAGGTTTTCTTTGCATAGTTAGTCTCTAATCGCTAGAGACTGACTTTAAAAAAAATGAAAGCTGGAGGACAATTGAGATGCCTGTCCAGGGCCCGCTCCCCCCACCCAGCCTTTTGTGCCCCTCCTGGGGGAGCATATGCCACACTTTGGGGAACAGTGGCCTCAATACATCAGAGATCCCTCTGTCAGGTACAGAGACGTATACTGTCCATCCCCCTACCAAATCAACCTTACTTAGACACACTCACAAAGACAACCTTAACTTTGCCCTCTGTCTGATGCCAGTGTCCCTGCAAGATTAACCTTTTATTTCCCATAGGTCTTCTCCCAGATAATAACTCATCTTCACAGGGCTGAATAAAGGAGGCCGGAACAGAGATCAGATGCATGCCCTTCCATTTATTTGTATCAGCTAATGTACATCTACCCTGACTGCAGACATCCATATTGCATGGGAAACCTCTGCAGTCGCACTCTGGGACCTCATTCCTCCAATTTCTGTAGATAAATAAATAAAGATACTTTAGAAGTTACTGGAATAATGGAATGGCCACGGGGGCTAGAATCTCAACATGATTTTAAGTGTGCAGTTAGGGGCAACAATGTGCAAAACGGCAGGCAAAGAAACAATGATTTCCAGGCTGCAGCTGGCAGGCCTGCAGCGTGAGAGGAGGGGTCTATAGGTAGATCCTTGCGGAAGGCAATGCAGCTTGGGGATTTACAGCAGCTGACCGGCCCCATGTTTTGTGAGTGCTCTCTGTCCCCTTAGGTTGGCGGACATGGCACAGCAGACTGCCACAGTACGGATGAGCCAGTCCACCGGAAGCCCAGTGAGGTGCGAGAGGCAGCATTGTAGAGGCAGCAGGGAATGCAGTTTAGCTTGGTGCTGCCTGGGGACAAGTACATGGTGGCTCCCTCTAGTGGGAGTGGCAGGACATGGGCCAGTGAAATGCCACACAGCTACTAGGGTAGGTGCCTGCTGAAGGACTCATTTATGTGGCTTTTGGGGCTCATGTCTTGCCTTCACCAAACGTGCTCCCCATGCTGAGGTGAGAAAGACAGTCCCTGATGGAGAACGGACAGAAGAGCCTCACTGTCCATAGAACCTCCAGCTCTCTCGGTGGCCAGTTTTTAGTCCCTTTAATATGGGCTCCATTGATTTTGTACGTTGCTAGTCTATTTATCTGAATGGCTGGTGGCATTAAGTCAAATGTCTTACTGATGTCCAATATATTCCATGGGCACAGTTCCCTCTACCAACCAGCCAACCTTGAGAGCATGACAAAGAGCATTAATTCATTTGACAGGATCTATTTACCATCAAACCAGGTTGATTGGCATTAATTACAACACACAGTCAGATTCCAGGGCCAGAAGGGACCACTGTGACCTCCTGTATAGCGCAGGTCCTAGGACTTCCCCAAATTAATGCCTGCTTCAACTAGAGCAGACCTATTGAAAAACAGCCAATCTTGATTTTAAAATTGCCAGTGATGGAGAATCCCCCAGAACCCTTAGTAAGTTGTTCCAATGGTTAATTTCCCTCATTGTGAAAAATGTTCACCTTATTTCCAATTGGAATTTGTCTAATTTCAACTACCAGCTGTTCGATCACATGTGACCTTTCTCTGCTAGACTGAAGAGGCCGTTAGACTGGGATCAAATCACCCCTAAACCTTCTCTTTGTTTTGCTAAGTCATTCTTCATTGATTGAATCCAGTATCAGCCTTTCCATGATCTTGACTAGGACTGATGCCAGACTAACTGGCTGATAGTTATCCCAGGGTGCAATATGTCAGTATCAAACTAAAAACTCCATTTTGTATTTTATCTTGAATACATGTGTGATGCAGTAGGGAGCGGGGTGGTGTGACGCAGCAGGAGGGGGGAGTGTTGACCTGGGAATGTGGCAGGGGAGTTTCATTGGGGATGGGATAACTGAGAGCCTGTACCCTGAGCCAGGAGGGGGATGGGGAGGTAACATCTCTGCCTGGGAAACTGGACAAAGGCTGCAGGAGAGAGCCTGCTGGGGGTTTTTGGTTTCAGTTTTGTGCTGGGTGGTGGAACGCAGGGAACCCCAAGGCTGGGGTCTAAGCTCCCTGCCCCCCAGAAGGACTTGACTGAGGGGTACCCACAAGCTCTGTTTTAGACTGTATTCCTATTGTCCAATAAACCTTCCATTTTACTGGCTGGCTGAGAGTCACGGTGAATCCCAGGAAGAGGGGTGCAGGGCCCAGACTCCCCCACACTCCATGACAACATGTACAATGATAATAATAAATGTGCCAGGGCAGCTGCTTGAATTGCACTCCAGACAGCAGCCCTGACCCCAGAGAGTGCTTGACACCTCGATGGAGGACTATCACTGGGAATGACTCTTTCCTACTTGCCCATTGCCCTGGAACAATGGTTTTCTCTGCAGGTGATGGAGGGGGCTGCAGTGTGCAGGGAAGCACATGGCAAGGAGCCAGAGACTCTATGAGCTGGGTGCTGGCGGCTCCTAGAAAGGGGTTACCCATCGCACCACGTAGCAGGACGTGCAGGAGAGAGAGGGCTGGAGGGGCTCCGAAAAGGTGACAAACCTTGAGCTGGGAGAAGGGGTGAGCTCAGGATGGGGGGAAGGCATGTCTCAGGGCTTTCTTATTTTCAGAGATCTGTAACTCTGAAGTGCTTTAGGAATGAAGTCACTGTGGATAAGAAATTTCGAGCCCTGTGCTCACCTTGCTTCCGATGTCACGGCTCTTGGACCGCAGCTTGTTGTCCTGGGATTCAGCGATGTTCGCTCGTTCCTCAGCCTCCTCCAACTCATGCTGGGCCTTGCG